>NC_029787.2:61312279-61370047 GCF_000816755.2 Arachis ipaensis | reverse complement strand
ATGCTTGTTGTCTCTCCATTGATGCTTTAGTGATTGACTTTTCAATTAGGATATATTCAGTTATTCCCATCCTTACTCCAGCGTCCTTGCAGAGCAGAGAAATCACGCTTGGATAAGCCAACCTGGCCTCTTTTGAATTTTTCATAGCAATCTTATAGAGCTCAGTTGAAATCAGCTGATGAACCTCCACTTCCTTTCCCATCATGATGCAATGGATCATCACTGACCCTGTAACTGTTCTTGTAGGAACCAGTTCATTTTTTTCATTATGAATCACTGTCATGCCTCCCTTTTTTGGGACGACTTGAACAGGGCTCACCCAGGGGCTATCAGAAATAGGATAAATAATCCCAGCCTCTAGTAACTTGGTGACCTCTTTCTGCACCACTTCCTTCATGGCTGGATTTAGCCGCCTCTGTGGTTGAACCACTGGTTTAGTTTTAAATTTCAAAATTCAATTCTTTTTCAAAAATCATATCCTTTTCAAAATCTTATCTTATCTTATTTCAAAAATCAAATTTCAAATTTCAATATTTAATTTCCAAAATTCAAAATTCAAAATTTTAATTTCAAAATTTTAAAATTCAAAAATCAAAATTTAAAAATTTAAAATTCAAATTTCAAATTTCAAAATTCAAATTTTAGATTTAAAATTTCAAATTTCAAAATTTAATTTTCAAATTCAAAACTCAAATAACATTTTAATTTAAAATTTATTTTTATTTTCGTTTTTAATTTTTATCTACTATTATGAGTTCTCACCCCTCTCGCTTTGAGTTTGGTTCCAATGCTGTTGCAAAGAATGGAAATTATAACAGGAACATGCATCAAGGTCAAAACAATCAGAGATGGAAGGAGCCACGAGGATCTGATCAACCCTTTCGGCAACAACACCTTCCACAGTACCACAGACAAAGACCATTCCGCGATGCATACCAAGATGATAGATATGATGGACCCCCATCATATGCTTATGAACCACCTCCCCAACATACCTTTGGACTACTATACCCACAAGCCCCTTTTCACCATTCACCTCTATATGACCCTAACCCGTATCCACCATACCAACCACCTTATGAGCCAAATGAACCCTCCTATCCACCCCAAACCTCCATGGAGAAAGCACTTACTGATCTAAACTCTACTATACAAGCTCTCGTCGCCCAAATCGGACCAACAAATACCTTCAACAATCAACCCTCAAGCTCTAGTCCACTTCCTTTTCAACCACAGAATGATCTCTCCATCCCATCACCACCATCAATGGAAGAGCACCCACATCCATCAATCCAAGAGCAACATGATCCCAATGATGCAATTGACATGGAACAAGAGAGAAGGGATCATCTTCGCGAATCCATACTCCATAAGGAGCTAGAGGAGGCCCTAAAGGTGAAAGAGCCACCACCTCCATATACACCATGTCCATATCCATCTATCCAAGAGCCATATAATCCTAATCATGCAATTAAAGCGGAACAAGAATCAAGGGATCATCTCAAGGAAGCAGCGGATCGATTTCATGCAACTCTATATCAACTAAATCAAGTAATAAAAGTCGATTAGCTTCCCAACACTCGGACACTCAAAGTGCTCCCATGGCTACATGTGGAGAATCAATAAAAGAGCGTAGCATAAAGGAGACACTAGAAACTCCAATGGACAATGAGGAACATGGCTTTGTATTAGAACAAATGGAGGAAGCCATAATAGTTGCAGAGGAAGAAGTGGTTGAAGACTTGCGAGATGCTGAACCTCCATGGGAAATTCAAGACAAAGAGCCTCCTTCCAAGACGGTTGCATTTGATGATGAGGAGGGTGTACAACCTCCAAGGCATGTCATGGTTAAGGACTTAGAAGAGGTCGATCAAGAGATGGAGACTCAAGAAGAAGAAGCACAACCGCCCATACCCTTGGAAAGCAGTGAAGAGGAGATTAAATTGGAAGAAAGCTACCAAGAGGAAGAGGTTGAAATTGAAGAAACTTGCAAAGAGGTAGAAGTTGTCAGAGAAGAGCACAATGGAGTGGAGCCTGCAAATTCTTTAGAAATACCTTCCCCTAAGTTGCCATCATCCTTCACAACATTCAAGTGGGTAAAATTCATACCCCCTAGCTTTCTAATTCCACTTGAATATGTGCTACTGGAGACGGATGGTCAACATAGAGCTCTTTGTGGAATTAAGAGTAAGAGGAAGATGGTCAGTGGTAAGAGTTGTCCTACAAGGTTCATTATGGTTGGAAGCTTTAAGTTTAAACGCAAAGGTTAGTGTAGAGCTCAACTGAATGGGTCTAGGAAGTTGTTTGGCCGCTTTAGTGAGAATTCAGATTGCCTGCCACCCGGTTGGAACACTAATGATCAACAAGAAGACGGGTACAAAGGCAAGGTCTGGGACCCCGGAATTCAGTCTAGAAATCCACACTCATGGGGCCTTGTCACTTGCTTTACCTTGCTTGAAGGCTTTCTGCGCCTAGTTTGGGATCCCGGAGGCCATTGGAATTACAAACATTGGTGGAGATTCCTGGATGAGTTCAAGCATAAGCCACCATGACAAGGAGTTCACCAAATGTCCAACTTAAGGACTTTAACTAAAAGTGCTAGGTGGGAGACAACCCACCATGGTATGATCGTTCTTTTTTCTTCAAATTTGATTTTATTTCATTTTGTTTGTTTTTGAGTTTTATTTTATTCTGTTTTCATTGAACCTGGAATTATTCATAGCATCCACATTATCATTGCATTTTGCATCTGCATATTGCATAAAAAAAAACACGCACGCGACGCGGCAGCGTCGCTGACGCGTCCGCGTCACCAGTGCGTTGTGAAGAAAAGAAAGTAAACAGAAAGTCACGCGAAAGCGTGGCTGGAGGCGCGCTTTAGGCTCAAACATGCCCATGCGTCCGCGTGACCCACGCGGCAGCGTCATTTGGAAAATAGCCTCCCACGCGCCCGCGTCGCCCACGCGAACGCGTGCTCCAACAGATCGACGTAAAAGGGGTGCATGGCCGAAAGTTGTGCTGGCGTACGGCTGGAACCATGCTAGAAGCACAAGCCCTACCAGGCGAACGCGTGCCCTACGCGTTCGTGTCATTTTTAAAAGAAAGGCCATTCACGCGATCGCGTCAACCACGCGACTGCGTCACCCAAAAATTTGGCGGAAAGAGTTTTGAACAGAGAGTTGTGCGAACCCGAGGCTGCACTCGCGTCAATCGCACAAATCAGGCCACGCGATCGCGTGACCCACGCGTCCGCGTCACCTGACTTTATCGCACACCACGCGACCGCATCACTCACGCGTCCGCGTCGCCTTCGTCGCACAACTTATCCAGATTAGTGCCAATTATCTTATCTTTTCTTCTCTACTCCTTATTTCTTCTATCTTATCTTCTTTCTCTCTCCTTCTTACTTACTCACTTCTTTCCCTTCTCATTCTTCTTAACTTTCATTTTATTTTACTTAATTTATTTGCATATTTCATTCATTGCATTTTAATTTTGTGCATATTTTTCTTTTCTTTTCTAAATTTTTTTTCCATTGGTGTCACTTGTTCATATTCAACTGTTGTGTCTTTTTTGATATTATTTTGGTTCTCAGTGACTTGTTTTACACTATTGGGTAATATTATTTAAGTCAATGCTAATCTTTTATGATATTTGTATTAATTTTGCATTGACATGAATTTATATTGTCTTGCACTCTCTTCCCCATTGTTGCAAATTCTGGACCATTGGTATGCCATGTGCTTCTATTGTTTTCTCACGTACATGTTGAAGCTTCCATGTATATGAGACCCTTATCAATTGGCATTAACCCACCCATACTTCATTTATTTTCTTATCTTTACTTCTGGGTTACTTTTCTTCCATTTTTCTTTCAGGATGGCCACCCGGAAGGGAACCGGAAGACGTTTACATGGCGACACAGACAAGTCCATCTGCACAATCCTTGAAGAAAAGCATCAGTTGGAACAACCCATCCAGCTGCACATCTCAGCATGCACCGAGGACGGTGCAATCTTTAAGTATGGGGAGGTCAATATCGATCTCCATGGGTTAGTTACTCTTCTATCTCAACACCAATGGTTTATTTTCCTTGTTAGTTGTTGCATTTGCATGTTTGATTGCATGATTATTTGGTTTTGTGCATATTTTACCACTTGGTTGAAGTAATATTTTCTTTTTCAAGAAACCTTTTAGAGCATTTCACTAATTTGAATAAAATTTAATGTTACACTTGTTTGAAGAAATATTATACTGGAACATGGTTTAGAGCTCGAACACACAAAACCTCTGAGATTTTTGAGCCTATTTGAATTGGTTGCATTTTACCAACTAATATTTTATTTTTGGTGTGTGTTTTTCTCTCTAAAATTGTGATATTTGTCTTGCTTAATTCTATATTTCCATGGTTTGATGTATGCATAAACTTACATGATTGAGGCCTTTTGTTTTACTGAGCTTACATACCCATATGGCCTTACCCTTTCATTATTCTTTGCAAACCAATGTTGAGCCTATTATACCACTTTGTTTTTTACTTTAGCACATCATTAACTCTAAGAAGAAAACAATAATGTCCTTAATTTGAATCCTTGGTTAGCTTAGACTAGTGAGAGTGCTCATGAATTAAGTGTGGGGAAGTGAATTTGGAAACATTTGGTTTGAGAATTGAGTATGTTAGAATTTTCTGAAAATGTGAAAGAAATGTTTAGGACATGATTCATGCATCCAATAATTAAATCATATTTATGGTATTATGATTCATGGATTGTCTAAAGTTAGGTAGAAAGTTTAAGTTAATTAAGGATTCAGATTTTAGTCCACTTGGCCAAATACAATCCTACCTTGACCCTAACCCCATTACAACCCTTAAAAGATCTCTTGATATGTGTATCTGTGCATTAAATTTATGTTGATTGTTAGATGAAGAGCAAGCCTTAGAAAGCAAGGTTAGTAGAGAATTGAGAGAATCGAACCTAAAACACTTGAGTGATTAGAGTGCATACACTTCCAGTGAGGGTTCGACGCTCGATTCTTTGTTCCCGGCTTTCATGAGCTATTTTCGTCTTGCAAGTTTACTTGTACTTCATTTTTGTGATTTGAATTAGTGAAATTCAGTTCATATTTGTTCTTAAAAGATTTATTTATTTTTAACCAAGTAGGTAGAAACATTCTGCATATAGTTGCATTCATACAGATAGGTTGCATTTCATACATTCTACCATTCCTCTTCACTCCTTTATAGCTTCTCTTGAGCTTAGCATGAGGACATGCTAATATTTAAGTGTGGGGAGGTTGATAAACCACTATTTTATAGTTTATCTTATGCTTAATTGAGTGATTTTTATCAATTATTTACCCACTTATTCATACAAATTGCATGTTTTATATTTTTCTTCCTGATTTTGTGATATAATTGATAACATGATTCTTTGACCTTAATTTTATTAATATTAATTCTCCCTTTATACCATTCGATGCCTTGATATGTGTTTTAAGTGTTTTCAGAGATTACAGGGCAGGAATGGCTCAGAGGATGGAAAGGAAGCATGCAAAAGTGGAATGAATACAATAAGTTGGAGAAATTGCTAAGCTGTCTAGCCTGACCTCTTCGCACTCAAACGGCTATAACTTTAGCTACAGAAGTCCAAATGACGCGGTTCCAGTTGTGTTGGAAAGCTAACGTCCGGGGCTTCGATTTAATATATAATATACCATAGTTGCTCTGAATCTAGGAGACACGAACGCGTGCTCCACACGGACACGTCGCAGTTCCAAAAATCAGCGTGGCAGATTTCTTCTCCAGCGATTTCTGGGCTGTTTTCGACCCAGAAAACACAGATTAGAGGCTATAAAGTGGGGGAATCTATTCATTCATAAGAACAAGCTCACAATTCATAATTTTTAGTTTTAGATGTAGTTTTTAAAGACAGAGGTTCTCTCCTCTCTCTTAGGATTTAGTTTTAGGATTTAGGATTATTTCTTCTTCATCACAGGTTCAATGTTCCTCTTATTTATTTTCTACTTTTAGTATATACTTTTAATTATTATTTATCTTTTCAATTTGGCTTATGCTACATTCATGTTATGATTTTCTTAATTAATATTATTTGAGGTATTTCAGATTTAAGATTGCTTTGCTTTATTTACATTGATGCTTTTAGTTTAATTTAGATATTTTCTCCCTTTTGGCTTTGGTTAAGTAATTGGTAACGCTTGAGCTATCAAATAAAGCAGTGGTTGAAATTGGAAGTTGCTCCAATAACTCTAGTCTTTCCATAGGAATTGACTAGGACCTGAGGATCAAGCTAATTAGTCCACTTGATTTACCTTCATAGTTAGAGGTTAACAAAGTGGGATTAAAATGCAATTCTCATCACAATTGATAAGGATAGGACTTTCAGTTCTAATACCTTGCCAAGAGTTTATTTTATTATTTCTATTTTATTTTTCTTATCATTTAGCATACTGGTTTCTTATTTCAAAACCCCCAATTTAAAGGACTCATAACCAATAATAAGAACATACTTTCCTGCAATTCCTTGAGAAGACGACCCGAGGTTTAAATACTCGATCATCAATTTTAAAAGGGTTTGTTACTTGTGACAACCAAAACGTTTGTAAGAAAGGTTGATTGCTTGGTTTAGTAACTATACTTGCAACGAGAGTTTACTATAACTTCTAAACCATCAATCTTTCGTCTCTTCATTTTCCATTTGTTGATAACTTAATTTTTCTGGACTGGAATCATCTTTTTGACATCAAAAAGCCTGTCTATCCCTTATTGGTCAAAGAATTTTATGCAAACATGACTTATCATGAAGGCACTGCTCAATCATATGTAAAGGGCCGAGACATAGTTTTAAACAATGAAACTATCAGTGATGCATTGATGTATAATGATGTTGGGCCTTGTGCTTACAATTCGGTTAAGCGAGATGAAGGAGTTGGAATTTCTTATCATGATGCATTGGCTCACATTTGTGAACATGTTTCTTTAATTGATGGTATTACACCCACTTACAAAGCCCTAGGATATGAGCGTGCTCAGTTGCACCGAATGATCAACCATATTATTCTGCCTCAAAGCGGCTCATATCAAAGGATTTCCTACACTGATACTCTTGTTTTATATGCTATTCTCACCAAAACTGAAATTTCTTTTGCATACTTGATGTTTAGATATATGTTTGACTCTGTTAGAAGTGAAAAAGACAAAGCACTTCCTTATGGCATGTTTCTAACTTGCATATTTGAGTATTTTGGTGTTGACTTGACCAATGAGGAATATCAAAATAGACATTCATATCTAAAAGGGGGTGGTTCAGTGAAACAGCAAAAAGGACCCACTAGATCTAAAAGGGTTGTCCTAGATGATGAAGATGATGACTTTGTCCCTGAGGATTCTCCTGCTCCTTCCACTGAGGGTACATCCATCTCTTCTGGGAAGAAATCTGCCTTGCTGAATGTGGTCAAAGATGTTGTTCAGGAGTTCGTTTCTCAATCAAATCACTTGATTGCTATGAGCAAAGAGAAAAGGAAGCTGGCTAGCAAGCATGAGAATTTCCTAAAGAAATCAAGGGATAGAGTGGCTGTGTTCATGTCCTTCATCGATAACCTTCAAGAGGATGAAGACCCTGCCACTGATGTTGAAGAGGAAGCTAATTCGGAAGGGAATGGTTCTGATACCTAGAAATTGTCTCATGAAAACTGCTATTGCTCTCTTTTTGTCTCATGAACTCTGTTTTTCTTTTGCTACTTTTGAACTATTTCATTTTGGATGACTGTAATATCTCTAAATACTGCTGTACCTTTGGAAGTTTAGTTAGTACTATGCACTGTGAACTAACTTTTTTATGCAGGATACAAGACTTCATTTTTGTTGATCATGCCTATTATCCGCCCTTGATGACAAAAGGGGGAGTAGGATAAATATAGGAATAGGAAATATGTCCTAGGATTTTTTGGCATTGCTGCAGCTACTATGATTCTTTTGGGATTTTTGTCCAATTGCTGCATTAAAACTTGATTTCACATGCTGAATCCTGTTGCTGCTGATATTAGCTTGATGTTGGGCTGATTATGTAATGTTGCGTATTTGATATCCCTTAGCCAAGATAAATGTATGTAGCTCTTTATTGTGCTCTCTTTAAGAACAATGAAAAACAGGAACAAAGAGGAAAGCATAAATCCAGGGGGAGTTAATCTTAAAAAGAGAAGGGGGAGCAACATAAAAGCAAATGACAAAAATCAAAGGGAGTTTCCATACCTTACTCAAATTCGTTTCCTTTTTGATTATTGCTTAAATGATGTTTGTCATTAAGGGGGAGATTGTTGAGTTAAGAAATTAACAAAATAATCAGTGATGACAAACATTATTTTTGGGCAAAATAAATAATTAGTGTTGATTAATTATAATTACATATTACTAATTATTCATAAATTGTTACAGGCCAAAATTTGAATTACAGCCCAAAATTGGAGTGAATAGAATACAGCAAGGTTGGTGGGCTGGTAAATCAAACAAAGCCCAAAAGAAATCAAAGCTGAAGAAATCTAAACGGGCCAAGCACATCACTACCCGATCCAAGCCCGATTCTCTTTCAGCAAGCAAATCCCTCTCTTTTGCCTTACCAAAAGCAACGTTCACTTCTGAAGAGTTGGTCAGAAATTCAGAAAAGTAGGAAAGGGAGAAAGAGCTTCTTCCCTAAGCTAGTTACCAAAGAAGCAAGAGAGAGAAAGTTTAAGCTTGAAAGACAGAATGTCAAATCAACAAGTTCAAGCCAAATCAAGCTTAAGAAAAGATAAAAGGTAAACCATTTCCTCTTGCATGCATCAGATCTTCTTCTCTTCTTCCCAACTCTCTTGCTCTATCCAAATGGGATACAAAGGAAAGATGGTTTCTGTTCTTCTCTGCTGTGTATCCACGGTCTTAAACATGACTTAGGGACCAAGTTGGTTTTCAAGGGCTAAGATCAAGTTGACAATGGGAAGATTTCTATGGCTGCTAATTTATGGCTTTCGGTCAAGATGAGAAAGTCAGAAGCAAAGTTTCCACTCTGGGGATTAAGGAGAAAAAGTGAATCTGTGGGTTGGTGAAGCTCAAGGCTCAAGGTGTTGACCTTGGAAGAAGAACCAAGCAACATGTAAGGAGATAAAAGAAGACTTTCTGCTCATTCAGAAGCAAGGAGAGAAAACCAGTGAATAGAAGTTTTGTTCTGAGAAAGATCTTTGAAGAAGTTCAACTAACTGGACAGTGTAACCAAATCAAAGGTGCATTTCGCCAGTATGAAGAACTAAATCAGAGGCTTGCTAATATGGTTTTTCGCATAGCACAGAGGCTGTTGATGAAGTCAATCTCCTTCATATTTTACAGATTGTGATTTACTTTTCTATGTTTATCTTTCTGTAATTTCTTTTGAGAAAAGGCATTGTGAGAAAGCTCAAGTAAAAGCCATAAGTGGAAAAAGGCTGAGTGAAATACTTGAGAGAAAAGCCTAGAGTTATTTTCAGATTTCTTTAGGTATGTCTATGTCTTGTATCTTGTACCTATGAGGTATCCCTTTCTTAGTTGGGTTAGCACTAATAGGAAATAGTTAGGTAGTAGCATAGCCAATGTCAAGTTAGGATAGAACTTGAGTGTGAAAGGATTGTGTCAATCCTGTGAAATTTGTGTATGTAATACTATTAACTATAGTGAAATTCTTCCATTGTTGTGGAGGAGACTGAACGTAGGTTGCATAGCACAAGGCAACCGAACCAGGATACATGATGGTGTTAGCTTTTCTCTTCTCTGCTGTGTTCTGTTCTCTGATATTCATGAGACAAAAATAAATTGTCTCATAAATTTCTGCTGTTGAGTTCAAACAGAATCAGAATTGAAAGTTTATTTAAAAAGGGCCATAACAGCAACTTAAAAGGAAGGCATAGATTCAACTCCCTTCTCTAAGCCTACCACAACCTTCACAAGTCATCCTCTTCAATTCTCATGCATCTTTTCTCTTCAGCAGTGTGCTGAATTTTCTTAAAGACATTTAGAGTGATCTTCTCATCATATGCTCTCAGAGTCATTTCTCCTTTTTCCACATCAATGATGGCTCTTGCAGTGGCTAGGAAAGGTCTTCCCAATATGATGTAGTTGCCTTCCTCTTCATCTAGATCTAAAATCACAAAATTTTTTGGAAATATGAATTTATCCACCTTGACCATGAGGTTCTCAACCACTCCATTAGGGATCACCATTGATTTGTCAGCAAGTTACAGGGTCATCCTTATAGGTTTCACTTCTTCTATGAACAACTTCCTCATCATAGATAAGGGCATCAGATTGATACTTGATCCTAAGTAACACAATGCCTTATCAATGACTATATTGCCAATGGTGCTAGGCAGAAAGAAACTCCCAGGATCTTTGAGTTTTGGGGGTAGGCCTTTTTGAATCACTACACTGCACTCTTGTGTTAAGATCACTGTTTCCTTCTCATTCCAGCTTCTTTTTTTGTTGATGAGCTCCTTGAGGAATTTAGAATATAGAGGCATCTGCTCTAATGCTTCAGCAAGTGGGATATTGATTTCCAGCTTCTTAAAAACTTCCAAGAATTTGGAAAACTATTGATCCTTGAGCTCTCTTTGCAATATTTGAGGGTATGGTAAAGGAGGGATGTAGTGTTTAACTTCCTTCTTCTGTTCTTGTGGAGGCTCTATCATGACTTGTTTTCCCTTCTTTGAAGCTTGTGACTCTTCATCCTTCTTTTTAATTGTCACTTCTTCCTTGTTGTTGGCTTTATCATCCTCTGCTGGCTCCTTGTTAGCCTCTCTGTTATTCTCCAATGTCTTTCCACTCCTAAGCTGAATTGCTTTACATTCTTCTTTGGGGTTGGGAATAGTGTCACTTGGCAAGGCATTGGTTGGTCTTTCAGCTACTGTTTGCTTTGATAATTGTCCAATTTGTCTTTCCAGATTTCTCAGTGAAGCTTCATGGTTTTTGTTGGCCAATTCTTGATGCTTAATATTTTCTCCATCATCATCTCCAAGTTGGAGATTCTTTGAGATTCTTGGGGTGGTTATGGCTGAGTGTGAGATGTAGATAGGGAATGATAATTGTTCTAGTTAGTTGATGGGTTACTGGGTGGATAGAAGTTGGATTGGGGGTGATTGTTTTGTGGTTTTTCTGTATGGATTTTAGTTAGTGTATTGATGGTTTTGGTAGTTTGTGTTGTGGAAGTTATTTTGGTTGGAGTTCCTTTGCTAAGGTTGCTGGTTCTGGTTCCCTCCCCATTTCAGATAGGGGTGGTTTCTTCAAGATGAGTTGTAAGTGTCTCCATGGAAATTATTTGGTCTAGCACCTTGATTGTGCATGTACTGCACTTGTTCAGGCTGCTGTTCTTTATAGCTTTCCTCCTGCTATCCCCACACCACTGGTGGTTGGTTAGTTGTGCTCACTGCTGTAAGTTGTAATCCATCCATCCTTTTTGACATCATCTCAATTTGCTGTTGAAGCTGCTGGTGCATGAGTTTATTCTGAGCTAATATTATATCAACTCCTTCCAATTCAAATACACCTTTCTTTAGAGCATCTTGCCTTTCAGAGGAGTAGAAGTACTCATTGTTGGCCACCATGTCTATAGGATCATGTGCCTCTTGAGCAGTTTTCATCATTCAAAGATTATCCTAAAGAATGATCCAAAGCTTTCCTTGAAGGCAGGGACAAGCCTTCATAGAAATTCTGCAACTCCACCCATTCACTGAACATTCATTCTAAACACCTTCTGATCAAGGCTTTATACCTCTCCCATGCTTCATACAATGATTCTCCTTCTGACTGTCTGAAGGTTTGCACATCAGTTTTTAGTTTAATGACTCTTTAGGGGTGGATAGAATTTGGCTAGAAATTTGCTAACCAAATCATCCCAATTGGTGATGCTTTCTTTAGGGAAGGTTTCTAACCAATGTGTGGCTTTATCTCTCAGTAAAAATGGGAATAACAATAGTTTGTAGATGTCAGGGTGGACTCCATTGGTTTTAATAGTGTCACAAATTCTCAAAAACACATAGAGGTGTTGGTTTGGGTCTTTAGCAGCACTTCCTCCATATTGACAATTGTTCTGAACCAGGGTAATCAATTGAGGCTTGAGTTCGAATTTATTGGCATGGACATTGGGGGTTAGGATACTGCTCCCACAATTCCTTGGGTTGGGGATAGTGTAAGAGGCTAAAACTCTTCTCTGAGGCTGGCCATTGTTGTTAGCCACATCCTCAAGTGGATTTGGAATGTTACCCTCCATCTCTTGATCCTCTTCTTCTAATTCTTCTTCTCTGATAACTCCCTTTCCTCTTGCATCTCTTCTCAATCTCAGGAGTGTTCTCTTTGGCTCAGAATCAAAAGAGGTGGATGCACTTCTTCTTCCTCCTAGCATACAACACAAACAAAACCAGAAAACTAAAATAAAACACTCTACTACTAGAGTATGGTTACAGTTAGTTGAAACAAAATCTCAAACAGTTAAAATGCTTAACAAAAACAAAGAAAAAGTACTTAATCTAGATTATCATCTACTTAATCATTGTCAATCTAATTCAATCCCTGGCAACGGTGCCAAAAAATTGATGAGGAAAAAATGATTCCACACAAACTCACCGGTAAGTGTACCGGGTCGCATCAAGTAGTAATAACTCACAGGAGTGAGGTCGATCCCACAAGGATTGATGGATTGAGTAACTTTAGTTTGGTGATGAATTTAGTTAAGCGAATAGTTGATAATTTGAGTGAAATTTGGTTAACAGAAGATAAATTGTAGCTAAACTAAAGAGCAGAATGAAAATTTGCAGAAGCTTAAGTGCAGAAGGAATAAAATTGTAGAAACTTAAAGTGTAAGAAATTAAAAGAGCTGAAACTTAAATTGCAAGAAAAGTAAATAACTGAAACTTAAAGTGCAAGTAATGTAAAGTGCTGTATCTAAACTGCTAGGAAACTTAAATTGCATGAATAATAAAGGGATTTGGTTATTGGGAATCAAAACAAAACTGGAAAGAGTAAATTGCAGTAAATCAGAGAATCTCAGATGAAGAAATGCAATATTTGTAGAAGAAGATAAAATAGAAAGAAAACTTAGATCAATTCTAAAATTCTAAAGGAGAAATTGACAATTGCAGAAGAATAACAAAAAAAAGGAAATTAAGATCTCAATTACATTCTTAACAAAACAGGAAGAAGAAATTGCAGAGAAAGTAATAACAGAAAGAAGACTAAGATTAGATCTCCAATTCTAAAAGCTATAACAAGAAAAATAAAAGAACACTCCAAGGTGAAGAGATTCAGAAGAATTCTCCAATCAGAGTTCCAAAACCAAAAGCAGAATACCCAAAATTTTAGCATAAGAAAGAAAACAAAAACAGAAGGAAAAACTCAGATCTGATCTCAATTGTAAAATTCTAAAAATTAAAATTAAAAGAGAGCTAGCTCCCCATGAAATCAAATTCGTATCTATTTATACTCTTTCTAATTGTGGCATCCAGTACATGGAGTGGGCTTTTTGGCCTATGAAGAAGTGGATCAAAATGGCTCCTGATTGCTGCTCCCAGTGGAACGTTGCGTTCTCTAAGTGAGGCAGCGTTCGTGTGCGTCCTTTCGCCCTTTTTGCTCATCGACGCGCACGCATATGTATGCATACGCATCACCATCAATCTCCAGCTCCAGCATGCTCGCGCGCCTTTTGCACGCGTACGCGTCGTTGGTAGCATTCTCTTATTGAGCGCTACGTTGGCTTAGTGAACACTGCCCACGCCTACGTGTCATCCACACGGGCGCATGGGTAGTAAAATATCCAATTCAGGCTTTAGTGCCAGCCACGCGTGAGCGTGCTTTGTCCCAGGTGCTCCATCGATGTGTGCGCGTCATGCACGTGTGCGTGTCGATTTCAAAACTTTGCCTACAAACTTGAACGTGCCCAAAAACGCTGAGTAAATGAACGTAGCGCTCTTTTTAAAAACGAGCGCCAACCACTATCACGCGTACGCGTCATGCACGCGTACGCGTGGATCTTCAAAAATCCATCCCTGACGCGTGAGCGTCCGTTACGCGTGCGCATCGCAAGTGAACGTGGTGTTCATTATTTGAACGCAATGTTGTACTGCAGTGCTTCTCCTTTTCTTCATTTTCTCACCTGAATTCAACCAAACAAACAATCAATATTTCACCAAAATCACAAAAGTTTACACCAATCATAATAATCACTTAATTCATGCATAAATCTCATGATTTTGTATAAAATAAATAATGTTTGATTGAATTAAAATAATCATGAAATTCTACTTCAACCACTTACTTATTGTGCAAGAAAGTGCATAAAACCTAATGCAACAAATGAAAAATGCTTGTGAAACTAGCATAAGATGACTTGTCATCAGTCACTATATTCAAGGTTCCGAGAAAATCTAAGTATGAACAATTTCTCTTTCGAGACAGTTGTTCAATTAGTTGGAGATCGAAAGCTTTGAAGCAAATCAAGAGAAAAGAAAGAGGAAGAAAAATAAAAATTATTATTGATCCATTGAATTACAACAGAGCTCCCTAACCCAATGAAAATGGGTTTTGTTGTTCATAGCTCTGGAAATGGAAATTGAAATTGAAAAGTGCATTGCAAACGTAAACTGAATTTACAGAGAGTGTTTTCAATCCTGGATCCCCAGGTTCCGGTCCTCTTTCTAACATAAATTCTATCCTATTTATACACTTTCTTCATTCCGTCTTGAAGTCTTGGATGCGGGTTTTGGCCCTTGTTGAAGATAGTTGAGAGTGGTTCTTAGTGATGCTGACGTGGGCTTGAGCTAACCAATGTTCATGAGCTTGCATGGGTGCCACTGGAATTGAGCTTGGTATGGACATTAGTGACTAATGTTGGTGGCCACTAACTTTGGCTAACGTTCCCCTTAAGTCATTGAGGAATGTTAAAGGCAACGTTAGTGCACCAACATTACTACCAACGTTGGCCTAGTCATGCGTACGGCCACGCAGACGCGTCAAACTGGATTTTTGCCATTTTGCACGTGCTCGTCACCCATGCGTATGCGAGACTTGCCATTTTTCCATTTTCACGCATACGCGTCATATCAAAAGTTTCCAATCTCAAAACTGAACACACTTGTGCGTGCGCACACTTACAATTTTTCTTCTTGTGCGTACGTACACAACACTATGCGTATGCACACAAGGCAATTTTTCCAGCTCCAGTTTTGAGATTAGTCGAGGACGTTGGGGGTAACGTTGGTTCACCAACGTTCCCTCCAACGTTGGACACTTGTGTATACACACACTAAGCAATCCAACCAGCTCTAACTTTTGATATTTATTAAGGACGTTGGGGGTAACATTGGTTCACCAACGTTCCCTCCAACGTTGGCAATCTTTCTCTTCAAAATGTTACCAGCAACGTTGGTGAGCCAACTTTGGCCACCAACGTTGCACTTTAGCTCTTTGGAACATTTGTGGCAATGTTGGTGAGCTAACTTTGGCCACCAACGTCTCCTTCTCTACTTCTTTCTCATCCTTCCTCTACCTCTCTTCACCTATCATCAACCAAACAAATGCATCAAAGCTTTGCCATAATCATAAGATTCTTGCATCATTCATAGCATCAAGTAATTTCTTGCATAAATCTCATGAAAATGCACATAATTAACCATGTTTGATTGAATCAAGGTATGCATAAAATTCTCATCCAAATACTTACTTATTGCTCAAGAAAATGCATGAAACCTAATGAAAACTAATGAAAAAGGCTTGTGAAACTAGCCCAAGGGTCTGTAACACTTTGGATGATGTTGAATTGAATTGATAGCAATGTTTAGGTTTTTTCTTATTCTTTTGGCATTTGGCTTTGGCTATTTAAAGTTTTGGGTAACCAATTGCATAACATGTCTAATTAATAGATATTGTAATAATTACGTAGTGTGAAACATGAAGCATTCATGCTTGGAACTTCCAAGGGCAAGCACACTAACAAAGGATTTGATCTTTTTAATACCATTGCACCAATACCTTATCTGAATGACAAGCTTATTGTGGTTGGGCAAGTTGTCAAGGGAGAGGATGTTGTTCAGGTGACTGAATTTGCTTCTCATTGTTATATCTGTGTCCTTTTTGTTGATCCTTATCCTTTCCTATTTACTTAAGTTTTCTACACATATTATCATGTCTGAGCCGTTAATGATTATAGTTTTTATCACTAAATTTAAACAAATAATCAACTTCAAATGTGTTATTCACTGCATATATTTGTTTTAAAATTTCATTTCATCACCATCTGTATAGATAAGTTAATAGTCTGATTTAATGTTGTATTTTTGAATGAAATTCCATCAAAGCAATTTCAATATTAGTTATTTTACTTATAATCTTTCTTATTTCTGAGAAATAATGATTTAATACCAGCAAACTGTGTAAAATCAACCACTGGTTTCATTATTAAGCTTCATATTCATTGTCACATTACCCGGTGCCATGAAATTGAAAAAGTGGATAAAGATGAACATTGCAAACATAAGTCTCTATTGGGATACTTAATGTCACTCTGAAATAGAAGATTTGAAGGTTGATTAATAGATTGCGAGCATAATGATGTCTCATATTCATGCAGATTAACTGGTTTTGATATGGTTAAATCTTTTTACAGAGACGATGAACATTGTGGATTTCACCGGGGGGGTTCATCAATCAAGTGTTTTGAGCCTTGATATTGTTTTTTACTATTACATGTGTAGTTGTTAACAAATGGATTATGCTACAACCGATCCCGCAATGAAGAAGATTGAAGACAACAACACTTTGGTTTTCATTGTTGACATGCAGGCTGACAAGAAGAAGATCAAGGATGCAGTAAAGAAAATGTATGACATCCAAGCCAAGAAAGTGAACATTTTGATCAGGTGAGCCTTTATGCAGTCATTGGTAAATTGAAATTTGTTTATACCTCAAACAACATGATCATCAACAATCCACCATTTATGCATAATCAACGTTATCAACTTGTCAATCATTAATCAATCACCATTTAGCATTCTATTTTCATTATAACAATGATCACCAACACATGCTCAATCCATATCATCAATCATTATAAAAAGTACTAAGCATTTAACATACTCTATCATTCCAACCTATCCTATGGTCATCTAGCCTAAGTTTTCACAAAACATTATATATTAAATACGAGAAACCAAAATCATACCTTGGCCGATTTCCTCGTATATCCCAAGACAACCCACTTAGGCAAGATTGTAAGTCTCAACACCAAATTTCAGCAACTAGTTCCAACTCCAAGCTTCCAATTAAGCTTTGATGCCAGGGCATTTTGGCTAGTTTCACTGACCTTTTCTTTACTGTTTTTAGGGTAGTTTCATACATTTCCTTAGAAAATAAGCTAATTTTGGGTAGATATTCACTTACATCTTGATTCAAGCATACATTGTGCACTTTACATGATTTCATGAGGATTTTGCATGAATTTAATGACAAATTAGATGTTGTATTTCCCATGACTTGGAATAGAACTTTGATGCACTCTATTGCTTGATTTCAGGACAAAGGAAGCAAGGAAGATTAGTTAACGTGGCCTCTAACGTTAAGAAGTAAAGGGGAATCCAACGTTTGTGACATTCAACTTTGTCACTAACGTTGGCCAAGTCACAATAAGCCACGTTAACTTCCACGTTAACCTAGTTAACGTGGAAGCTAACGTGAAGAAAGTAGGTGATCGACAACGTTAGTCAACCCAAATTCTGATTTGCTCAACTAGAACATTCCTCTAATTAAAGTTGCTTGATCAATCAATCCCTGTGGGATTCGACCTCACTCTATTGTGAGTTTTTACTTGACAACAAATTCGGTACACTTGCCGAAGGAAATTTGTTATGAGACAAGTTTTCCGTGCATCAAGCTTCCAACATTTCCAATTGCTTTGTATCACACATATATATACAAAATTCAATACCCACACACTTAATCAATGAACTCACTAAGGTTTGAGAATTCTTACTGTACCCATAGACTAAATGAACCAAACCCAACAATTCTTGAAAGATAAATCAAACCTAAAGTACCAAAACCAACAAAATCTCAACATATATACTCACAAAGTTTGAAATTAAAGGGATAGAGAAACTGGAGTGAGAGTGACACTTACCTCTGAAATTGTTGCGATAGATTTGTAGATCTCGACGCGGTGGTTGCATCGCCGCAAACGGTGCAGCGATCGGAGCTCGGAGTGAGAAGATATGGTGGTTTGATTATGGTGTTAGGGTTTTGTTCTCTTCCCTCTTTGTCCTTGAGCTTGTTTCAGCATTTGTGCTGAATGGGGGAAGAAGAATGAGTGTTCTTGAAATATTTTGGGCTGATAGGTTGGGCTTTGGGCCCATTTTAGGCCCAGTTTGACCAGTTCAGCCCGTTCGTCCTAATCTAGGACCAAATTCTTTAAAATTAGTGTCAACATTCTTATTTTAATTAGATGTTTCTTTTTAAAAAATAAAATTCACATTTTTTATTTCTTTTATTAAAAATTAATATATTGATTAATTATTCGCTAATTTTACGGAGTTTACGTCATACTTTAGTTACTTGAAAAAAGGTGTGGGTAGTCCTTCTGCATATCCGATTTGAGCTCCCAAGTATGTTCTTCGATATCAACCTGACTCCAAGCTACTTTCACCAATGATACTTCCTTTCTGCATAGTTGTTTGATGCTGGTGTCATCAATCCTAACTGGGATTACTGGAAGTGTCAGATCTTCTCTTAGTTGAGCCGATTCCGGTTCTAGAACTTGACTTGCATTGGGAGTACACTTCCGAAGCTGCGACATGTGAAACGTACTCACAACGTTGTTTCTATATTAATTTCTTAATCGGCTAATTTTCACCTCCATAAGTTTTTGGCTCCGTTGCCGGGGAGTTGCAATAGCGTGCTAAATTATTAGTTGGTGTGAATATTTTTAATTTTTCAATTTTTGCATATTTTATTTTATTTTATTACCATTAACTGTATGTTTCTTTCATTGAATGATGAGTTCACTGCCTGATCCGAGCTTAGCCGCGTTTGATCATGAAATTAAAAGAACTATTTCACGTATTAGGCGAGCTCGGCATCCATTAGCCTCTGAGGGTGGTGAAGTGGTTACTACCAATTCACCAGTCTTATCTGAGAGCGAATCTAAAACGGCATTTGAGGAAGAAACAAGCTCCTCTACTACTGATTCTGTTGATTTACGTGCAGGCAACATGGCGGAGCCCAAGAGGATTACTCTCAAGGAAGCAGGAGCTCCAGACTTTACACTGCAATCGTATCAAGCGTGTCACCCAAATCTGGCTGTAGAATTTGAACTAAAGACTGCGCTAATCAACTTAATACCTAAGTTTCATGGCTTACATGCTCTGGAGCCTATCAAGCACCTCAGGGATTTTTAGACGGCCTGTTCTACTGTTAGGCGTCATGGTGCAAATGAGACTTCTATTCTGCTAACCGCCTTCCCATTTTCTCTTGAGGAAAAGGCGAGGGAGTGGTACTACACTCAACCTGAAACAGTTGTTAATAACTGGGATATGCTCCGCAAAGAATTCTTGGAAAAATACCTTCCATCTGAAGTTATTGATAGACTGAGGACAAAAATTTCCTGCATTATTCAAGGCGAATAAGAGACTCTTTATGAGTATTGGGAGCACTTCAGGAATCTTCTGGACGCATGCCCCCACCACATGATTGACAAGTTGGTGTTGATCAGCTACTTCACACAAGGCATGAAGCCTCAGGATAAGACTACATTGGATGGTGCGAGTAATGGTTCTCTAAAAAAGTACAAGACCGCGGATGAAGTGTGGCAACTGATCAGCGACCTAGCTGAGTCCACTCGGAATGCTAGGCACAGGAACAACATCCCAAGTCTGTTGCAGAGGTTTCTTCTAGCAGTGAGGCTACTACTCTCACACAGACTCTATGTGAGATGACCAACCTACTGAAGCAGATACAGCTGAATCAACAACAACCTCAGCCTCCCTGATAAACCACTATTTTACGATTTATCTTGTACTCAATTGAGTGGATTTTATCAAGTCCTTACCCACTTATTCATACTAATCGCATGTTTTACATTTTCCTTTCTGATTTTGTGCTATAATTGAAAACATGTTTCCTAGGCCTTTAAATTACTAACTTTAATCCTCTCTTATTACCATTCGATGCCATGATATGTGTGTTAAGTGATTTTAGGGATTACAGGGCAGGAATGGCTTAGAGGATGGAAAGGAAGCATGCAAAAATGGAAGGAATACAAGAAATTGAAGGAACTACTAAAGCTGTCCAGCCTGAGCTCTTGGTACTAAATCGACCATAACTTGAGCTACAAAGGTCCAAATGACGCGGTTTCAGTTGCGTTGGAAAGCTAACATCCGGGGCTTCGCAACGATATATAATTTTCTATAGCTGCCCCAAATCCAGGTGATGCGAACGCGTGGATCACGCGGACGCGTGACCTGGTAGAAACGCAATCCACGCAAACGCGTGGACGACGCTTCCGCATCACTTTCCCGTGACCTGTACGTACCAGAATACGCTGAGGGCGATTTTTGGGCTATTTTTGACCCAATTTTTGGCCCAGAAAACACAAATTAGAGGCTATAAAGTGAGGGAATGCATCCATTCAACGGGGGATGATACATTCATAATTCATAATTTTAGGATTAGATGTAGTTTTTAGAGAGAGAGGTTCTCTCCTCTCTCTTAGGATTTAGGATTTTAGGATTTCTATTAGTTTAGTTCATCTCATCTTCAGTCACAGGTTCAATATTCCTTGTACTTTATATTTCTCTTCTACTTTCAGATACTTTAATCCTTTTATTTGTTAATTACTTATGTTGCCAAATTGGCTTATGAACCACTCATGTTAGGATTTTCTTTATTTAATATAAGCTGAGGTATTTCAGATTTATGATTCATATTTAGCTTTTTATATTCTTGACTTTAATTGATTAATTGGAGACTCTTGAGTTATCAAACTCATCGTGATTGATAATTTTTATTTTTGCTAATTGAATTGAATTCCAATAACTCTAGTCCTTTCTTAGGAATTGGCTAGGACCTGAAGATCAAACTAATTAGTCCACTTTACTTTCCTTTGCTTTAGTAAAGGTTAACTAAGTGGGATTAAAACTCAATTCTCATCACCATCGATAAGAATAACTAGGATAGGACATCCAAATTCTCATACATTGCCTAGAGTTTTATTAGCTATTGATTTATTAGTCCAAACCTATTTTTCTCATTCAAACCTTTTTCAAAAACCCAAAAATACTGTTTTCCATAACCAATAATAAATCATACTTCTCTGCAATTCCTTGAGAAGACGACCCGAGGTTTAAATACTTCGGTTTATAAATTTTATTGGGTTTGTTACTTGTGACAACCAAACGTTTGTACGAAAGGATTTTCTGTTGGTTTAGAAGCTAAACTCACAACGCGATCATATATTTATAAAATTTCTTTACCGATAGAAAACCCGATCGTCACTCCCCCACAACAACAGTATCAACAGTTAATCCCTCAGAGAATTTGCGGAATATGTGCATGCAATACTCATTACACTGATGAATGCCCGCATCTCCAACAAGAAGACAACACCTTGGCAGCTACCCACAACTTCTACGACCACCCGAATCAAGGATACTATCAACAAGGCAGCAATTATAACCAAGGTGGGAATTATAACCAAGGTTGGCAAGATAACTCCAACCAAGGGTGGAGAGGTAACTCCAACCAAAGTTGGGAGGACAACTACAACCAAGGAGGTAGAGATAATGATGGAAATCAGAGGTGGAACAACAACAACAATCAGCAGAACCAGTCTCAGCAAAACCAAAACCAGCCTTACCGGCCACCTCACCAAAGACAAGCCCAAGGATCTCAAAACAACTAATAGCAGGGCCCTCAAGTCACTTACCCATCTTCCTCTCCCAATGACGAGTTGCTTCACTCTCTTGCACAAGGACAAAAGACCATGGAAAGCACACTTACCGGTCTGACCTCTGCTATACAGGCTCTAGTCTCCCAGATGGGATCGTCGAGTACCTCCGACACTCAACCTGCAAGCTCCAATACACTTCCATCTCAGCCTTTACCCAACGCCAAAGGAGGAATCAATGCCATTACTTTGAGGTCCGGGACTACACAACCAGAGAGGAGTCATGCGGAGCCAAGCTTAAAAGAAGACACTCCAGTTGAAAGTACTGTGGAGGTAGAAGATGCTGAAGAAGAAGATGTAGTACAATACTTGGTTAATGAAGAAGCAGCTCAACCAAGGAATGGAGCACCAAGGGACGCAGAAGCTGCAAGTGGTGCCATTCCTATTCCATTTCCACACCTTGCTAGGAAGCCCAGAAAGAAAATGGAACTAGACCCTAAAATGGTAGAAATATTTAAAAAGGTTGAGGTAACCATTCCACTTTTTGATGCCATTCAGCAGGTACCTAAATATGCTAAGTTTCTAAAAGATTTATGCATGCATAAAGAAAAAATAAATGAATTAGAAACAATTTCTCTACGTAGCTCCATCTCTGCTTTAGTGGGCGATATACCTGAAAAATGTAGTGACCCAGGTCCATGCATGGTTACTATTACTATAGATGGTGTGAAATTTTCTGACTGCATGTGTGATTTAGGCGCGTGTGTTAGTATAATGCCATTATCTGTATATGATGATTTGAGGCTCCCTCCCTTAAAAAGGTCGGCAGCACGTTTTGTTTTGGCAGATAAAAGCATTATCTCTGTGGTTGGAATTGCTGAGGACGTGCTGGTGAGCATTAAGGGGCTCACATTTCCTATTGACTTCTATATTTTGGAGATGCCCCATAATGACTCGGGAAGACCATCATCCATCTTGCTTGGAAGGCCATTTTTGAAGACCTCAAAGTTCAAGTTGGATGCATTCTCAGTAACTTACTCCTTTGATATAGATGGCAAAAAAGTGAGCTTCAACTTGGATGAAGCCATGAAGCACCCTCCGAAAGATCATTCCATCCTCCAGTGTGACATCATTGATGAGACTGTAGCTACAGTTCACCAAGAGGAAGTAGAAGAAAGGCACATGGAGCAAGGTGCAAGTGTGGGGAAGCACCTTGAACAAGATAAAGACACACTGCCACCTTCACTAGCTCCAGATGATCAAGTGTCTAACCACGAACAGAAGTTGGAGTTAAAGCCCCTTCCACCCCACCATCTTAGAAGTTGTCAAGAAGGAAGTGACCAGACTCCTTAAAGCTGATATCATCTAACCCATCTCAAACAGTGAATTGGTCAGTCCAGTACAAGTGGTGCCCAAGAAGTCTGGAGTCACAACAATGAAGAATGAGCATGTAGAGCTCTTGACAACTAGAGTGCAGAACGCCTGGAGAGTTTGCATTGATTACAGGCGCCTCAACCAAGCCACTCACAAGGATCACTACCCCATGCCATTTATCAATCAGATGCTTGATTGTTTGTCAGGTAAATCACACTACTGCTTTTTAGATGGTTACACAGGCTATTTTCAAATCCATATAGCTCCTAAGGATCAGAAGAAGACTACTTTTACATGTCCCTTTGGAATGTATGCATACAAAAGGATGCGTCTTTTGGCTTATGTAATGCACTGGCTACCTTCCAAAGATGCATGATGAGTATTTTCTCAGATCTTATTAAGAACTGTATGGAAGTTTTCATGGATGACTTTAGTGTGTATGGTGATTCTTTCAACCTTTGCTTGGATAGTTTAGCTAGAGTATTAGACAGGTGTGTTAGTTCAAACCTTGTATTACATTTTGAAAAATCTCACTTTATGGTACAACAACTTATTGTTCTAGGACATGTTGTTTCTAATACTGGTATTTCTGTAGATCCAGCAAAGTTAGATGTCATTTCTAGTTTACCTTACCCCTCCTCCGTGAGGGAAGTCTGTTCGTTCCTTGGTCATGCAGGTTTCTACCGGCGTTATATCAAGCACTTCAGTAAGATAACACTGCCCTTATCCCAACTGCTGTAGAAGGATGTTGAGTTCGAGCTGAATGCGAACTACAAGGAGGCGTTTGATAAGCTGAAGCTTGCCTTGACTCAAGCTCTGATTGTGAGAGGACCAGACTGGAGCCAGCCTTTTGAGATTATGTGTGATGCCTCCAACCATGCAGTAGGAGTAGCACTAGCTCAGCGCGAAGGTAAGGATCTTTTCATAATTGCTTTTGCTTCTAAGACCTTAGACGCTGCTCAGTCTAATTACACTACCACTGAAAAAGAGCTTCTAGCTATTGTTTTTGCTCTAGATAAATTCCGAGCCTATTAACTTGGTACTAAGGTGGTAGTGTATTCAGACCATGCAGCTCTGAAATTTTTATTAGCTAAAAAAGAGTCCAAACCGAGGTTAATACGTTGGATATTGCTGCTGCACGAATTTGATTTAGAAATTAAGGATAGGAGTGGTTCCCAGAATTTAGTGGCAGACCACTTGAGTCACCTTCAACACATTAAGGATGACTCCACTCCTATCAATGATGCTTTTCCATTTGATAGCTTGCACGCAATATCTGAAGTAGTTCCTTGGTATGCGCCGGTAGCTAATTTTCTAGTTAGTCATACCTTCCCTCCCAATTTTACTAAGCATCAAAGGGACAAGCTGAAAAGCGAGTCCAAATATTATATATGGGATGACCCATATTTATGGAGGTATGGTGCTGACCATGTAATTAGACGGTGTGTGCCTCAATCAGAATTCCAGTCCAATTTAGAGGCCTGTCACTCCTCTGAGAGTGATGGACATTTTGGCCCTCAAAGAACAGCTAGAAAAATTTTAGACTGTGGATTCTAGTGGCCTACTCTTTTTAAGGATGCTACTACCTTCTGTAAATCTTGTTCCCCATGCCAAAGGTTTGGAAATATATCTAGGAGGGATGAGATGCCCCAACAGCATATGCTATTCTGTGAAATTTTTGATGTCTGGGTCATTGACTTCGTGGGTCCATTCCCAAACTCTGATCGTTTCTTATATATATTGTTAGCTGTAGATTATATTTCTAAATGGGTGGAAGCAATTCCTACCCGTACTGATGATGCTAACACTGTTGTCTCCTTTATTAGAAACCATATTATCTGTCGCTTTGGTCTACTGAAGAAGCATGGGATTGTTCACAAAGTAGCAACAGCCTACCATCCTCAGACCAATGGACAAGCGGAAGTGTCTAACAGAGATATAAAGCGCATACTGGAGAAGATAGTCAAGCCTAATAGGAAGGACTGGAGTACCAGGCTTGTAGATGCGCTTTGGGCTTACCGGACAGCGTACAAGACACCCATTGGGATAAGTCCCTTCTACTTAGTATACAGAAAGGCTTGTCACCTCCCAGTGGAGGTGGAACACAAGGCTTTCTGGGCTGTAAGGGAATGCAACATGGGATTTGAGAAAGCTGGTGCTAAAAGGAAGCTGCAACTAGCAGAACTGGAGACCCTTCGACTCGAAGCTTACGACAACTCCAGATTATACAAAGAGAAGGTGAAGGTTGTGCATGACAAGCATATCAAGAGAAGAGAGTTCAGACCTGGGGAGCTAGTTCTCCTTTACAACTCCAGGCTGAGGCTCATGCCAGGAAAGCTGAGATCCAGATGGGAAGGCCCCTACAGTGTAGAGATGGCAGAGCTATACGAAGTCTTCCACCTGAGTCATCCTTCAAGTTCCAAATTCATCAAGGTCAACGGACATTGCTTAAAGCTATATCATGGTGAGAAGATGAAGGACAATAAAGAGCTAGAGGTCTTCCTCTTGGAAGATCCACCAACAGAAGCAGATTGAGCTTGTAGACCGTCCAACTTAAAGACGTAAAAGCAAAGTGCTAGGTGGGAGACAACCCACCATGGTATGATCATTCCATTTTCATTCCTAGTTTTATTTTCTTTTGTTTTTCCATAGTGTTTGATGAGCAGATAATTTATACGCTTTTTGGCATTGTTTTTAGGTAGTTTTTAGTATATTTTAGTTAGTTTTTATTATATTTTTATTATTTTTTTAATAAAAATCACATTTATGGACTTTACTATGAGTTTTTGTATTTTTCTATAATTTCAGGTATTTTCTAGCTGAAATTGAGGGACCTGAGCAAAAATCTGATTCAGAGGCTGAAAAAGGACTGCAGATGCTGTTGGATTCTGACCTCCCTGCACTCGAAGTGGATTTTTCTAGAGCTACAGAAGCCCAATTGGCGCGCTCTCAATTGAGTTGGAAAGTAGACATCTTGGGCTTTCCAGCAATATATAATAGTCCATACTTTGCCCGAGATTTGATGGCACAAACCGGCATTTCAAATCAGCATAAAAATTCTGGCGTCAAAACGCCAGAACTGGCATAAAAGCTGGAGTTAAACGCCCAAACTGGCACAAAAGCTGGCGTTTAACTCCAAGAAAAGTCTCTACATGTGAAAGCTTCAATGCTCAGCCCAAGCACACACCAAGTGGACCCGGAAGTAGATTTCTGCATTAATTGCTTATTTATGTAAACCCTAGGCTACTAGTTTTCTATAAATAGGACCTTTTGCTATTGTATTTGTATCTTTTGATCATCTTGGAATCTTTATTTCATCTTTTGATCTCTTGATCACGTTTTGAGGGCTGGCCTCACGGCCATGCCTAGACCTTTTGTTCTTATGTGTTTTCAACGGTGGAATTTCTACACACCATATATTAAGGTGTGGAACTCTACTGTTCTTCATGAATTAATGCAAAGTACTATTGTTTT
Organism: Arachis ipaensis; assembly: GCF_000816755.2. Lineage (NCBI taxonomy): Eukaryota > Viridiplantae > Streptophyta > Magnoliopsida > Fabales > Fabaceae > Arachis > Arachis ipaensis. Next base: position 61,343,261 of record NC_029787.2, on the reverse strand, counting down.
TCTATTCAACTCATGCCTATTTCTTCTCTAAGATATTCATTCGCACACAAGAACATGATGAATGTGATGATTGTGTGACACTCATCACTATTCTAACCTATGAACGCGTGCCTGACAACCACTTCCGTTCTACATGCAAACAAGCTTGAATGTGTATCTCTTGGGTTTCTAATCTAAGATTAAAACCTTCGTGGTATAGGCTAGAATTATTGGTGGCCATTCTTGAGATCCAGAAAGTCTAAACCTTGTCTGTGGTATTCCAAGTAGGATCTGGAAAGGGATGACTGTGACGAGCTTCAAACTCGCGAGTGTTGGGCGTAGTGATAGACGCAAAAAGATCAATGGATCCTATTCCAACATGATTGAGAACCGACAGATGATTAGCCGTGCGGTGACAGCGCAGTTGGACCATTTTCACTGAGAGCACGGGAGGTAGCCATTGATAACGGTGAAACCCAACATACAGCTTGCCATGGAAAGGAGTATGAATGACTGGATGAAGACAATAGGAAAGCAGAAGTTCAGGAGGAACAAAGCATCTTCACACGCTTATCTGAAATTCTCACCAATAAATTACATAGGTATCTCTATCTTATTTTATATTTTATTCATCTTTTAATTATCAATTCTTCATAACCATTTGAATCCGCCTGACTGAGATTTACAAGATGACCAAAGCTTGATTCAAGCCGACAATCTCCGTGGGATCGACCCTTACTCACGTAAGGTTTATTACTTGGACGACCCAGTGCACTTGCTGGTTAGTTGTACGGAATTGTGAGAAAGAGTATAGATTACAATTGTGCGTACCAAGTTGTTGGCGCCATTGATGATCACAATTTCGTGCACCAAGTTTTTGTCGCCGTTGCCGGGGATTGTTCGAGTTTGGACAACTGACGGTTCATCTTGTTGCTTAGATTAGGTAACTTTATTTTATTTTTATTCTTCAGAATTTTTAAGAATGAATTCTAGAGTTTCAGATGATGTTTTTATCATCAAAAAAGCATGATTCCTGGAATTCTTATTAAGAATTTTGAAATCTTTATTTTCTTTTCCAAATAATTTTTGAAAAATTACAAAAAAAATTTATAAAATCATAAAACCAAAAATAATATATATTTCCTGTTTGAGTCCAGTGTCAATCTTTAAGTTTGGTGTCCTGCATGTTTTATTTAACTTCTTGCAATTTTCGAATATATGCATTATGTTCTTCATTAATCTTCAAGTTATTCTTGATGATTTCCTTGCTCTGATCTTTAAATTCTCTTGCCTTGTGTGTTTTGTTGTTTTTCATATGCATTCTCAATTTGTTAGTGTCTCTAATATGAAAATTTATAAGTTTGGTGTCTTGCATGCATTATTTGTTTTGAACTTGATTTTCCATGATTAGTTTAATTTTATTGTTTCTCATCATTAAAAATTCAAAAAAAATTTTCAAAATTATGTCTTTTCAAGTCAATAATACAGAGAATTGAAGATTCAGAACATGCAACAGAGGAATTACACAGAAAAAGCTGGGCGTTCAAAACGCCCAGTGAGGAAGGAAAACTGGCATTTAAACGCCAGCCAAGGTACCTGGCTGTGCGTTAAACGCCCAAAAGGGTAGTATTTTGGGCATTAAACGCCAGAATGGATACCATTCTGGGCGTTTAACGCCAGGATGGCACAAGAGGGAAGATTTTGTTTTAAATTCAAATCTTTTTCAAATTTTCATAATTTTTCAAAATCAAATCTTTTTCAGATCATATCTTTTCAATCATATCTTTTCAAAATCAAATGCTTTCCATTTTTTTTCAGTATTTTCAAAAATCCTTGCTACAATTAAAGATTTAATTCAAAATTCACTACAAGAAAAATACCCATTCAGCCACACTTTTTTTAAGCTACATTTGAAAAGCGTAGCCTATTCATAGAATAGGCTACGCTTTTCTCCGTGTTGCCTTTTTATATGAGAAAAGAATACACAATTGTGGCATCATTTAAAAAGTGTAGCCTTAGGTATTTTAGAAATTACTTATAAAGCATAGCCGTAGGTTGATATCTATAGGTTCACTTTTTGTATCAAAGGGGACGCTTTTAGAGAGTAGCCTATTTATTAAGTTTTGGGTGCATTTTAAAAGTGATGCCTAATGTGTCTAGAGCAAAAAATTTGACACTTAGTAAATTTTTTCCCTCTTTTCCCTGAGAGCAAAGTCACATACACTTAGTAAACTTTTCGTCATTCTCTCCAAAGAACGCACCTTCATTCATCCTCGTAACCCTGCCTCCCTGCACCTACTTCGTAAACCCTCGTAACCCTGCCAATTAATTGTTCAAAACCCTAACTCCCCTTCCAATTAATTGTTCAAATGCACGCAGCCTTTCCTTTCACACACACACCCAGATCCGAGAGAATGAGTGAACCAGAGGGAGGAGAGGAGGAAGACAGAGATGAGAGCACAAGCGAGAGAACAGAGAGTAAGAAGGGGACACTGCCGCAACGCCGCTATAGCCGCCGCCATCGCCGTCGTGGAGGAGGGAGTCCGGAGGAGAGAGAGAGAAAGACGATTCACAGACGAGATGGAGAGAGAGGACGAAGACGCGACGCGAGAGAGAAGGAGGCTGTTCTGCCGTGCACTGTCGCTGCTCCTCGGGTCAATTGAAGCCGCCGCCGCTGCTAGGGCTTGCCATTCTCCTGTCCTCACTTTCGGCTTCTACGATTACTTCCTGTTCATACTCCCAACCTCTCTCTCTCTCCAACTTTCATTTCATTCTCATTTCAATTTCAATTTCGATGTCTCTGCAGGCCTTTCATCGGTGCCATTTTCGATTCCAAAGGTGCGGATGAAATTATCTCCTTTGAAAAGTTCTGCTGCAATCTCCCCAGATCTCTTCTTCAGGTTCCGGTTTCTATTTGGATTAGTTTTCTCAATTCGATTTTGATCCATCTGCTAATTAATTGGGTTGATTAATACCAGATCATATATCTCGCCATAATCAGTTCAACATATTATTTCATTGTAAAATCGTGTTTAACAAATCATATATGATTAATGTGAATGAAGAACACTAGGTTGAGTTAAATTGAATTGAATCATGGATAGGAGCATGTTAGCTGGTTTGGAATCACTTCCGGAAGCTTATCAGCAAAGAATGGCGTCCATGATGGAACAAGTTCAAATCCGTGACAGGTACCTCCTCTTCACTCTATCTGTTAACTAATTCCATGTGTTTTGAGTTGAGCTTCATGTTCCTAAATATTCCTATCATTGAATTCAGCATTTCAAAGTTTGGTCTTTCTCTGAGACTGTGCCAACTGGAGTTAAAATTTGAGTGAAGCAAAAGGAACATATTTTTAAGTGCTTATTCATCTCCTTCAAGTAAATTTCTCAGAATTTTCATGTATTACACTGATCTAATGATCTGCATTTGCTTTTGCTAACTTTGCCAATCCACTATGCTTTCTTTACTATCTTGATTTATTTTTCTTTTGTTGGGTTTTTTGATTAATTTTTTCAAGATCTGTTCATCCAATTTTGCTTGTCTCTTTAGATTTAACTAGATTGTAAACAAGTGTTCAATTTTTCTTGATACCTTTCAATAATCACAGCATGAAGGGGATTTTTATTGCATTGTTAGTTTTGGCTTGCATGGCCTTCCTACAGCTTGAGAGGTCCAACCAATCAAAGGTAAGATAGAATACTCAGCTCCTTCAATATGGTTTGTATATCATGTCATCCATCCCATGTTTAATTTGTTTCATTTCCAATTTTGTTCTCAATGTTCTGTAGTTCTATGAAATTTAGCATGAGTAGTTTTTGCGATTCATACATTACTGAATCAATTTGTTTCTAAATTTGGTTTCTTACTCTTAGTAGAGGAATTTTGACTTTCTGCGCGATACTATCGCAGGTCAGATATTGGCAATATATTCTTCTATTTTTTATTTATTTGGTCCAACTAAGCCTGTTGTATATATGACTGTTTGTGTGCATTATATGTAACCAAAGTGGATTGTATGTCAATGTTTTCGTCATTTCGCTTGCAAGTCTTGTAGACCACCTTGTTGTTATTACCATTTTTTGTTTCTGCTGCGAGATTTTTGCCGACGATAGCCGCGACTGGTTTGTGAGATTTCCAGTTATTGCTGCTGCCATTGGTTCTGGCAAAGTAACAAAATGACCAAAACCTTTGTATGAGTGCACATTTTGCTGCTTAGTGTTGTTGATTGATTTGACTCTTAATTCATACAAAAAGGAATAAGACTGATTCTGGGTTTGTGTGTGCTTGTTACTGTTATTAATTTATTTATTGTGTCTAATTTGATTTATTTTTTTCAAGTTCATAAATCTGGGTGAGTTTATGATTTATTTAATTCAGCTAGTTCTTTGGCTACTGAATGGTTCTGTGAAAAATCATAATTCAAGATGAATAATATGAACTTAGCTATTCTTCAAGTGGGACAAGGTTTGAAGGCTTATGCTTATATCTTGAGTGCTATCCATTTCTAGAAACACAGCCTGCAGATTCTCATAGATTTCTGATTTGCTGGCTTGCTGCTTTATGCTTTCTTTGGCACTTTTAACCATCTTTCTTCTTATCAACTATAATTAAAAATTATAATATCAAATCTCATATTCATTCATAAGACTTGTTGCTACCGATTCCAAATTCTAATGCTCATTTACCTACCTGTTTCTTGAGAACAGCCAGGCTCTTGGTGTGCAAGAGTGAAGAAAATTCCTCAGTGAACTAATAAAGCAACTAAATCAAACTTTGGGGCCTTTTTACTTTGTGATGACATTGTTCTTTCACTTCTACTTGCCTGCTACCATACTGTGGCATTTTTGTGATGTTAATGGTTATTTTTCTCTGATTTTCAGCCATTCTGGCAACCACATAATAGAGCAGTTGCCAAAAGAATCCAGAACATGGGATGGAGAGCTGATGGTGGTCTGTGGCTTCTTGTTCGTGGTGGTGGCCTTTATCTCAGCAAGGGAACAGGGGTGAGTAATTCCGAGAGTCTAATACTATGGTATCGATATTAAGAGTAACAGTCTTCTATTTTTTTACTTCTTTCCATGTCACTCTGTCCTTTTTGCAAATCTGGTTGTATAGGCTTTTAGAACAAGAAAACATATATAAGATATTTCATTGTTTCAGTTGACCGAAGAATTTGAGGAGGTTCCAGTTCAAAGCCGAGGTTTTGACAGCTCAAAGCACAATAAAGAACTAAAGGTGGTTCTCCCATCTATGCTAAGTCGTTGTTAAATTTTGATGCAAACTCTCTTTTCCAACTTTTTCCCAGCTCAAGTTAATCTTACACTATAATTTGTGTTCACGTTGTTGTATGAGGGATCAATTTTTTTACTATATGTGATCCTATTTTGAAAATTTGCTTTACCATCTATTTTAAAAAGCGCAAATTTCTAAATGTTATCCTAATATGCCAAAAGTTTCTTCTGTTATTTCTAAATATTGGATGCATGTCTCATTGGCAATGTGATATTGGTTTCATTATTGTTCTCTCCTGCCTTTAGTCACCCCTTTTGCATACAAGACCAGGCTTCTGATGTTGGTGTGCTTCTTGCCGATACTGATGGGATCTTCCACTCAATCAAGGTCTGTTTTTATAACCATTGGTAGAATATGCTTATAGTAAGGATTTGCATCATTATGGTAGTCTCTTTGGACATTTTGATCTGAGAATTAATATATTTTTTTTACCATGAGTTGCATCAATTGTTGCTGCTGCAATGCCACATGTATAGTTCAGTTGAATAAAGTATTGCGCATGCTCTGTTCTGTTGTAAATTAGATAGGAAGAAGAATAACTTAATATTATTGATATTGTTATGTTTATAATTCTAGAGGTTATATTTTTCTAGGAACAGATGAACTTAAATTTATCAATTGTCAATCATGTGCATTATTGTTATGAAAATATTCTGCTGATTTTGATTATCTTTAAATGGGAACAACTACAATTGAGCTAAGCCCAATTCTATCTAATCTGATTTTTAACTTTTCATGAGACATAGTGCACACTATTTTCGAATGCTTATCAGTTATCATTATTTTTTGTTGTTGGTAAGATATGTTGATTGCAACATTCAATTCCTTTGTTCATATGCTTTTGCTGCAGAGTCGATCCGAGCAAGAAAGAGAACCAGATGCGAGCACAAATAAAACTTCTTCCGAGGGAAGCAAGTACACTGTCACAGTAAGTAACTCGTGTTGGCCATTGTCTCTGAGGAAAGCAAGTCACACTACCCATTTTTTTCAATGAAAAAGAACTAACACTAGTAATTTATTTATTTTACTTTCTCATGATCTATCATATGTGGATTGAGCACTAATAATAAAAAGTTAGGAATGACTTTAACATTTTGAATTTGGCTTATTTCTAAGCCAATTAAGGGTAGAATATAAGTACATATTCTAGGTGTGTTTAGTGGAAAGCTTGTATCTACATTTGTCCTTAGGGAAATTAAAGGCGAAACACCCCATGAAAGTGTCAATGTTGAAAACTAATTAAGTATATCTGAACAATTAATTTATATTTTATATCTGAATTTTTGCCTTGTTAAATAATTATTTTAATTTTTTATTTTTATAATTGCAAATGTCATTATAAATATTTTTTTATTTATTTTTCTATATAATTATGCAGGATAATATTGAGGATGATAATGAAGATTAATCTGTTTTTGATTGTGGTTTATTGGCTAAGATGGAGTAGTATTCGGAATGAATATATGTATGGTTGACTAATAATTTTTATTAGAAGATATTTATGTAAGATATAATATTTTAATTTAGTTTTTCGTAGAGTATTAGTAGTAAATTCTAAGTTATCTCATGCTTATTTTGATAAAGCTATGCTTAATTTAGTGTGAGATGTATGAATATTCAAAATTAACTTCTATTCTAGTATTTTTGGATCATTGTAAATATATATTGTTTACAGATAATTTGTTATTTAGAGAAATTATTTAGTATAATTATGTATTTATTTTTATTTTGTAATATTCAACTCATTTAAATAAAAATGCAGAATTATTATACATGTAATCATATTAACTATTATGTTGTATTAATAATTATTATATATACAGAAAAAAAAACAAGACCTAAGGCTACACTTATATATAGTAGTTATAGTATACAAAAAAAAAGAGACCTAAGGCTACACTTATATACAGTAGCTATAGTATACAAAAAAAAAAGAGGGACCTAAGGCTACGCTTATAAAAAGTAGTTATGGTATACAATGTGGCTACGCTTTACAAGTGATGCAGTAGCGTTGAAAAGCGTTGCCTATTCTGGAAAAATAAAAGCTGAAAAGCGTAGCCTTTGGTCCTGGACAGCATCACTTGAAAAGCGTAGCCTATTCTCAAACGCCAAAAGCGTAGCCCTTGGTGCAGAAAAGCGTAGCCTTTGAGAATAGGCAACGGCCGAATAGGAATCACTCCAAAAAGCGTAGCCGTAGCCCAAAAAGCGTAGCCGTAGCCTAAGGCATCATTTTTTTTTCACTTTTGGCTACACTTTTCAAGTGTACCTGAATGGGTGTTTTTCTTGTAGTGATTTTCAAGTTGTAACTTGCCTATTAAGAAAGGATCAAATTTTAAATTCTAGAATCATGTCTTTTAATTTCTTGTTAGTCAAGTAATCAACTTTAATTTTAAAAATTTCTTTTAAATTGATTTTCAATCATATCTTCTCAATTATATCTTCTCAATCACATCTTTTTCAAAATAATTTTCAATCATATATTTTTTTTATTTCTGATTTTAAAATCTTTTTCAAAATGACTTAACTACTTTCTCAATTTTAAATTTTGAAAATCATCAATCAATTTTTTTCAAATTTTTTTTAATTATTTCAAAATCTTTAAAAATTTAATTTCGAAAATTCTTTTCCCCCTTCTCACCTTCTTCTATTTAAGGGACTAGCACTCTTCCTCAAAGTACAATTCGGACTCCCTCTCTCTATAAGTTCGAATTCTCTCCTTTCTACCTCCTCCTTCTATTCTTCTTTTCCTCTGACATCTCAAGGAATCTCTATACTGTGACATAGAGGATTCCATACTTTTTTCTCCTCTTTTTCATATGAGCAGGAGCAAGGACAAAGGCATTCTTGTTGAAGCTGATCCTGAACCTGAAAGGACCTTGAAGAGAAATCTAAGAGAAGCTAAAGCACAACTCTCTGGAGAGGACCTAACAGAAATTTTCAAACAAGAAGTAGCCATGGCAGCCGAAAACAACAACAATGCCAACAATGCAAGGAAAGTAGCAATAGCAAGCCTTTTCCATCATCTTCTCAGCAACAGACAAAGAATTCTAAGCAGAGCCAATCTGACTTAGCAACCATAATCTCTGATCTAACTAAAACCACTCAAAGTTTCATGATTGAAACAAGGTCCTCCATTAGAAATTTAAAGGCACAAGTGGGTCAGCTGAGTAAGAGGATTACTGAATTCCCTCCCAGTACTCTCCCAAGCAATACAGAAGCTGATCCTGAACCTGAAAGGACCTTGAAGAGAAATCTAAGAGAAGCTAAAGCACAACTCTCTGGAGAGGACCTAACAGAAATTTTCAAACAAGAAGTAGCCATGGCAGCCGAAAACAACAACAATGCCAACAATGCAAGGAAAGTGCTAGGTGACTTTGCTACACCTACTCCCGACTTCTATGGGAGAAGCATCTCTATCCCTACCATTGGAGCAAACAACTTTGAGCTGAAGCCTCAATTAGTTTCTCTAATGCAACAGAATTGCAAGTTTCATGGACTTCCATTGGAAGATCCTCATCAGTTCTTAGCTAAATTCTTGCAAATCTGTGACATTGTCAAGACCAATGGGGTTGACCTTGAGGTCTACAGACTTATGATCTTCCCTTTTGCTGTAAGAGACAGAGCTAGGATATGGTTGGATTCACAACCTAAGGAATGCCTGAACTCTTGGGAAAAGCTGGTCAGTACTTTTCTGGCCAAATTCTTTCCACCTCAAAAATTGAGTAAGCTAAGAGTGAAGGTCCAGACCTTCAGACAGAAGGAAGGTGAATCCCTCTATGAAGCTTAGGAAAGATACAAGGAATTGATCAGAAGGTGTCTTTCTGACATGCTTTCTGAATGGAGCATCATAGGTATCTTCTATGATAGTCTGTCTAAACTGTCCAAGATGTCATTGGACAGCTCTGCTGGAGGATCTCTTCATCTGAAGAAGACGCCTGCAGAAGCTCAGGAACTCATTGAGATGGTTGCAAATAACCAATTCATGTACACTTCTGAAGGGAACCCTGTGAATAAAGGGACAAATCAGAAAAAAGGAGTTCTTGAGATTGATACTCTGAATGCCATATTGGCTCAGAACAAAATATTGACTCAGCAAGTCAATATGATCTCTCAGAGTCTGTCTGGCATGCAAGCAGCAACAGGCAGTACCAAAGAAGCTTCATTCGAATAAGAAGCTTATGATCTTGAGAACCCAGCAATGTAAGAGGTGAATTACATAGGAAAACCCTATGGAAATACCTATAATCCTTCATGGAGAAATCATCCAAATCTCTCATGGAAGGACCAACAGAGGCCCCAACAAGGCTTCAACAACAGTAATAGTAGAAGAAATAGGTTTAGCAATAGCAAGCCTTTTCCATCATCTTCTCAGCAACAGACAAAGAATTCTAAGCAGAGCCAATCTGACTTAGCAACCATAATCTCTGATCTAACTAAAACCACTCAAAGTTTCATGATTGAAACAAGGTCCTCCATTAGAAATTTAAAGGCACAAGTGGGTCAGCTGAGTAAGAGGATTACTGAATTCCCTCCTAGTACTCTCCCAAGCAATACAGAAGAGAACCCAAAAAGAGAATGCAAGGCCATAAACACGTCCCACATGGCCGAATGCATAGAGGAGGGAAAGGCAGTGATTTCCACTGAGGAAGACCTCAATGGACGTCCACTGGCCTCCAAGGAGTTCCCTAATGAGGAACCATGGGAATCTGAGGCTCACACTGAGACAAGGACTCCCTTGTGTTTAAAGCTCAAGAATCTCCCTTTGTAACCATGGAGATGAAGCATGAAAAGCTTCTCTCAATGCAGAGTCAAATAGAGCCACCACATTCAAACTCTAAGTTTGGTGTTGGAAGGCCATCATCATGCTCTGAGTATCTGTAAGGCTCCATGAGAGCCCACTATCAAGCTATTGACATTAAAGAAGCGCTTGTTGGGAGGCAACCCAATTTTATTTAATCATATCTATTTATTTTCCATTGTTATTTTATGTTTTCTGTAGGTTGATGATCATGTGAAGTCACAAAAAGAACTGGAAAAGCAAAAACAGAATGAAAAACAGTATTAAAAATAGCACACCCTGGAGGAGAAGCTTACTTGCGTTTAAACGCCAGTAAGGGTAGCAGAATGGGCGTTAAATGCCCAATCTGGCACCATTCTGGGCGTTTAATGCCAGAAAAGGGCACCAGACTGGCGTTTAACGCCAGAAATGGGCATCAGACTGGTGTTTAACGCCATAAATGGGCATAGAGCTGGCGTTTAAATACCAGAAAGGGGAGAAAAGCTGGCGTTAAACGCCAGAAATGGGCAGGAACTTGGTGTTTAACGCCAGGATTGACAATCAAGGGGGCGTTTACACGCCAACATGGTGCAAGGATGAGAAATCCTTGACACCTCAGGATCTGTAGATCCCACAGGATCCCCACCTACCTCATCTCTCTCTCTCTTCTTCACACCTTCCCAGAACACCCTTCCCCAAATACCCTTCACCAATCACCTCAATACCTCTTCCCCAAAAACCCCTCACCTATCAAATCCTACCCTCTTCTCCATAATCTCTTCACCAATCCACATCCATCCACCATAGATCGCCACTTACCTCACCATTCAAATTCAAACCACTTTCCCTCGAAACCCACCCATACATGGCTGAACCCTACCCCTCTCTCCACTCCTATATGAACCCATCTTCACTCTTTCATTTTCACACACCATACACACTACTTACCCCACTTGGCCGAACCACTAAACCCCCTCCATCTCCTCTATTTCTTCCTCTTCTACTCTTTTCTTTCTTCTTTTGCTCGAGGACGAGCAAATCTTCTAAGTTTGGTGTGGTAAAAGCTAAAGCTTTTTGTTTTTCCATAACCATTTATGGCACCTAATGCCGGAGAAACCTCTAGAAAGAGGAAAGGGAAGGCAAAAGCTTCCACCTCCGAGTCATGGGAGATAGAGAGATTCATCTCAAAGATCCATCAAGACCACTTCTATGAAGTTGTGGCCAAGAAGAAGGTGATCCCCGAGGTGCCTTTCAAACTCAAAAAGGGTGAATATCCGGAGATCCAACATGAGATTCGAAGAAGAGGTTGGGAAGTTCTCACCAACCCCATTCAACAAGTCGGAATCTTAATGGTTCACAAGTATTATGCCAATGCATAGATCACCAAGAACCATGATCAAAGTGTGAACCCGGACCCAAAGAATTGGCTTACAATGGTCCGTGGGAAATGCTTAGATTTTAGTCCAAAAAATGTAAGGTTGGCATTCAACTTGCCCATGATGCAAGGAGATGCACGCCCCTACACTAGAAGGGTAAACTTTGATCAAAGGTTGGACCAAGTCCTCATAGACATTTGTAAAGAGGGCGCTCAATGGAAGAGAGATTGAAGAGGGAAGCCAGTTCAACTAAGAAGGCATGACCTCAAGCCCGTGGCTAGGGGATGGTTGAAGTTCATTAAACGCTCAATCATTCCTACTAGCAACCGGTCTGAAGTTATTATAGACCGGGCTATCATGATCCATAGCATCATGATTGGAGAGAAAGTAAAAGTTCATTAGGTTATATCCCTAGAACTCTACAAGGTGGTGGAAAAGTCCTCTACTTTGGCAAGGTTAGCCTTCCTTCATCTCATTTGTCACCTCTGTAATTCAGCTGGAATTGACATAAAGGAAGACATCCTCATTGATGAGGACAAGCCCATCACTAAGTAAAGGATGGAGCAAACAAGAGAGCCCACTCATGGACAAGAGCATGAGGAAATTCCTCATCATGAAATCCCTGAGATGCCTCAAGGGATGCATTTTCCTCCACAAAACTATTGGGAGCAAATCAACACATCCCTAGGAGATTTAAGTTCCAACATGGGACAACTAAGGGTGGAGCACCAAGAGCATTCCTTCCTCCTCCATGAAATTAGAGAAGACCAAAGAATCATGAGGGAGGAGCAACAAAGGCAAGGAAGAGACATTGAGGATCTCAAGGACTCCATAAGATATTCAAGAGGAAGAACAAGTCGCCATCACTAAGGTGGACCCATTCTTTAATTTCCTTGTTCTTATTTTTCTGTTTATCAAAAATTACGCTTTATGTTTTATTTATATTTGTGTCTTATTACATGATCATTAGTGTCTTAGTGTTTATGCCTTAAAGCTATGAATATCCTATGAATCCATCACCTTTATTAAATAAAAAGTGTTTTTAATTGCAAAAAGAAAAAGAAGTACATGAATTTTGAATTTCAAAACAGATTAATTATTTTGATGTGGTGGCAATACTTTTTGTTTTTCTGAATGAATGCTTGAACAGTGCATATTTTTGAATTTCTTGTTCATGAATGTTAAAATTGTTGGCTCTTGAAAGAATAATGAAAAAGGAGAAATATTATTGATAATCTGAAAAATCATAAAAATGATTTTTGAAGCAAGAAAAAGCAGTGAAAAGTTTGCAGAAAAAAATATATGCGGAAAAAAAAGGCAAAAAATAAAGAAAAAAAAAGAGAAAACAGAGAAAGAAAAAGCAAGAAGAAAAAGCCAATAGCCCTTTAAACCAAAAGGAAAGGGTAAAATAAAAAGGATCCAAGGCTTTGAGCATCAGTAGATAGGAGAGTCCACAGGAATAAAATCCTGGCCTAAGCGGCTAAACCAAGTTGTCCCTAACCATGTGCTTGTGGCGTGAAGGTGTCAAGTGAAAAGCTTGAGACTGAGCGGTTGAAGTCGTGGTCCAAAATAATAAGAGTGTGCTTAAGAGCTTTGGACACCTCTAATTGGGGACTCTAGCAAAGCTGAGTCACAATCTGAAAAGGTTCACCCAGTTATGTGTCTATGGCATTTATGTATCCGGTGGTAATACTTGAAAACAAAATGCTTAGGGTCACGGCCAAGACTCATAAAGTAACTGTGTTCAAGAATCAACATACTGAACTAGGAGAATCAATAACACTATCTAAATTCTGAGTTCCTATAGATGCCAATGATTCTAAACTTCAAAGGATAAAGTGAGATGCCAAAACTGTTCAGAAGCAAAAAAAGCTAATAGCCCCGCTCATCTGATTAAGACTGATCTTCATAGATGTTTTTGGGATTCATTGTATATTCTTTTCTTTCAATCCAATTTGATTTTCAGTTTCTTGGGGACAAGCAACAATTTAAGTTTGGTGTTGTGATGAGCGGATAATTTATACGCTTTTTGGCATTATTTTTAGGTAGTTTTTAGTATATTTTAGTTTGTTTTTATTATATTTTTATTAGTTTTTAAATAAAAATCACATTTCTGGACTTTACTATGAGTTTGTGTGTTTTTCTGTGATTTCAGGTATTTTCTGGCTGAAATTGAGTGACCTGAGCAAAAATCTGATTCAGAGACTGAAAAAGGACGGGAGATGCTGTTGGATTCTGACCTCCCTGCACTCGAAGTGAAATTTCTGGAGCTACAAAAGCCCAATTGGCGCGCTCTCAATTGTGTTGGAAAGTAGATATCCTGGGCTTTCCAGCAATATATAATAGTCCATACTTTGCTTGATGAATTACATATGTATCTCACCAATGAAATTACAAAGCATCTTCATACGCTTATCTGAAATTCTCACCAATGAATTACATAAGTATCTCTATCTTATTTTATATTTTATTCATCTTTTAATTATCAGTTCTCTATAACCATTTGAATCTGCCTGATTGAGATTTACAAGATGACCATAGCTTGCTTCAAGCCAACAATCTCCGTGGGATCGACCCTTACTCACGCAAGGTTTATTACTTGGACGACCCAGTGCACTTGCTATTTAGTTGTACGGAATTGTGAAAAAGAGTTGAGATTACAATTGTGCGTACCAAGTTGTTGGTGCCATTGATGATCACAATTTCGTGCACTAGTGTTCATTCTTAATTTCTGCATATTTATCTGCATTCTGCATTTTGCATCCTGCATAAAAAAAAAAGCACACCAGTCCACGCGTACGCGTCCCTCACGCGTACACGTCGCTTGCGTTATCACCAGTCCATGCATACACGTCCCCCACGCGTATGCGTGACCCTGCAAATCGGCGTAATTAGGTGTATGGCAAGAGAGTTATGATGGTGTGGGGCTAGAACTGTGCTGGGAGCACAAGCCCTATTACGCGTACGTGTCCCAGACGCGTACGCGTTGTTTTCCCACCAAGGCCATCCACACGTGCGCGTCCCTAACGCGCATGCGTCGTATACAATTTTGGCACATGTGCGTATCAAACAGAGAGTTCGGGGCGCGCAAGGCTGCCTTCGCGCCAATCGCACAACCCATATCACGCGTAGGTGTCCCTGACGCGTACGCGTCGCACGCGACGCCCACTTAAACAACCTCAGCGCCTAATTCTAATTCACCCTCTCACCCAATCTTAACTCTTTTCAATCCTAATTATTTATTCTTCTTTATTCTTTCTTACTTTCTACTACTTTCTTCTTTCCTTCTTCATCTTCTTCATCAAGGTTCTTTTTTTCCTCCCATATACTCTTTCATTATTGCATTTATTTTTGTTTCTTTCTTCTCTATCTTTCTTTTAACTTACTTATTTATGGTTTCTTTTTCTTTTCTTTTCCATGCATTCTTATGTTATTGGAGTTTTATTTGTGTATTACCTTATTATCCTGAAGCTTGTGGTTATTATATGGAGTGATTTGACAATTGATACCTGCTCTCATATACATTTGGATTATATTATTTTCATTCCTATTCTATCTTGCTCACCAAGTGTTTGTGAAAAAGCCCTTATGGCATCTTGAACTCTGTTTTACTCTTTTACTTGAATGCCTCTTTTTCACAACCCTTGCCCTCCACATGTATTTGGGATTATCATTCACAATTGTCATCATACAAATACTCTCTATATTGGCACATTTAATTTTTGATGCTTGAGTTATGCTTCTCATACCTATTCCTTGCATGCTTTCACCTCTTGCATCTATTTAATTATGAATTGCCTTATCGCTCTTAATTGATGTCTTACCTACATGTTGTAGCTACCATGTATTTGAACTAACATCTTTCCTTTGGTATTCATTATCACTTGGAATTTTCTCCCTTCTGGTTTTGGGTTATCTATATTTCACATTCCTCCTTTTTCTTCTTCCTTAGGCATGGGTACCAAGAAAAGAAAAGAGAAGGCCACTGACAAGCCACCGGTTAGAAGAGGAACCAAGGGAACACTGGCAAAGGCACTTCCATCTACCAGTGTCAAGCCGCCAATAAAGCATGTGAAGAGGATCATTAAAGTTGATGAATCAGAGAAATCCTTTTCCGCCCGAGACTCCACACGGTTTGCTAACCGTTATTGTGAACAGATGTTCCCTATCCTGGCTGAGAGGAACTACAATAATGAGCATCTACGCATTGTCCCAACACACTTTGTTGATTTTGTGGAGCCTCGAATCGAGAGCAGACAGTGGGGATTTTTGAGGAGGCAGCCACGAGAGGCCAACTTATCATGGGTAGTGGAATTCTACTCAAACTTCTACTCGCCTACTCTACAGACTGTCGTCGTCCATCAGAAGCAGGTCCTTGTCTCCGAGAGTGCCATACAGAGAGCATTGGACTTTCCACCTAGTCCAGAAGGATGGGATGCATATCAAGAAGCATCTCATAAACGCCGAATGTATCAGTTCGACTGGAATAGCGTACTTGGAGTTATGGCCCAACCTGGCAGCAAGTAGATCTACGGGCAGCATCGTTCAAAACCCAAGAGCATTTCAGCCTATTCACTCACCCTGGAGGCTCACGTGTGGGCATAGATTATGTCCCACTATGTCTTTCCAAGCACTCACGAGTCGACCTTCACAACCGACATAGTTGTTCTTATCTGGTGCATCCTGACAGGGCAACCCCTGAACCTGCCCTGACACATCCGGCAAGCCATGGGACATGTACAGATCGCGGGCAACCTGCCTTTCCCACCTTGGTTTCAGATTTAGTCTCTGCAGCAGGTGTGCCCTCTCGAGCAGGCGACATGAAGGTCATGATCCCTAGGGCCGACCAGTATGTCCCGAATGGGAAGTACATCAGGCCGCCAGTTCCCTCTACAGGCCGGCCTGCCGGTCCATCCTTGGATACTCCTCCCTCTTCCACTCCACCACCATCCACACCACAAGCACCATCCATCCATCAGATGTTCCTACAGATCCTTTAGAGGTTCGACCGGTAAGACCGGTGAATGGAGCAAATGAAGTTCTATAACAAGCGCAGATACAACTATCTGAAGGAACTCATAGCCGGTACTTGGTGCACGAAATTGTGATTCACACTTTTCACAACTCCGCATAACTAACCAGCAAGTGCACTGGGTCATCCAAGTGATAAAACCTTACGTGAGTAAGGGTCGATCCCACAGAGATTGTCGGCTTGAAGTAAGCTATGGTCATCTTGTAAATCTTAGTCAGGCGGATTCAAATGGTTATGAGGTTTTGATAATTGAAAGATAAATAAAACATAAAATAAAGATACTTATGTGATTCATTGGTGGGAATTTCAGATAAGCGTTTGGAGATGCTTTGTTGCTTCTGAACCTCTGCTTTCCTATTGTCTTCTTCCAATCATGCGTGCTCCCTGATGCACCTCAAGAGACTACGTTAGTAAAGAATTTCTCAATAAAGTCCCGTTGCAAGTATAGCTCTAGAAGAACAAGAACCAAAAACTAGCTAAAAATTGTGTCTAAGTGTAAAATGAAAGATCCCCCCTTTCCCCTAGCATCCTTGGGTCTTTTCCATGCAGAAACAGCTTAAATTTTGGCCTGATGAGTCTCAGAAATTGCCAGGCACGATTTCCTTTAATGAGGTCACGTGCAGCTTCCCGCGCGTGCGTGCTATACGTGCGTGCGCGACCATTTTTTTCTGATCCACGCGTGCACACCATGTGCGCGTGCACGTCAATGGGATTTCTCTAATCCGCATGGATGCGTCCATCCTTGTGCGCTGCTTCCAGCTATCCTCATGCACGCGTGCGTGTGCAGTGCGCGTACGCGCCCTTTGCGAAGTTCCCAAAATCTAAATCTTCATGTTCCTTCCTATTGTGCATGCTTTCTTTCTCTTTTCTAGGCCATTCTTGTCCTATAATTCCTGAAATCACTCAACAAATACATCACGGCATCGAATGGCAATAAAAGAGGATTAAAATATAGCAATTCTAAGGCAAAATAAGCATGTTTTTCATCATGAATCAAAATCAGGAAGAGAACACAAAACCATGAAATTCTTGTGAATAAGTGTGAGAAATATTGACAAAACCCCCCAAATTCTACACAATATAAACCACAAAATTAGAGTTTATCAAATCTTCCCACAAGATGGAAACTATCCAATGAGAATGAGTCATTGATTGGAAATGGGTCAAATTTTAAATTCTCAATGTGGCTTAAATGATCCGCAACCAGGTTTTGAGACCCACTCCGGTCCCTAATCTCAATGTCAAATTCTTGCAAAAGTAAGATCGAACATATGAGTCTAGGCTTTGACTCATTCTTTGTCAACAAGTACTTTAAAGCTGCATGATCCGTGTATACCACTATCTTGGACCCTAGCAAATAAGATCTGAATTTATCTAAAGCATGAACAATAGCTAGGAGTTCCTTTTCAATAGTGATATAGTTGGATTGTGCTGCATCTAGTGTTTTAGAAGAGTAAGCAATGACATAAGGGAGTTTACCATTGCGCTGTACAAGCGCGGCACCTACAACATAGTTTGACACATCGCACATTATCTCGAATGGCAACATCCAATTGGGGCCTCTCATAATCGGTGCTGTGGTAAGAACTCTCCTTAGCTCTTCAAACGCTTTCACACATTCACTGTCAAACTCAAAGTCCACATATTTTTGGAGTAGGCGCGACAATGGCAAAGCAATCTTGCTGAAATCTTTGATAAAGCGCCTGTAAAATCCCGCATGTCCCAAAAATGAGTGGACCTCCCTCACAGATGAGGCGTGAGGTAAAGTGGTGATAACATCAACCTTGGCCGGGTCTACAGAAATGCCTTCATGAGATACTACATGTCCTAACACTATACCTTGTCTTACCATAAAGTGACATTTCTCAAAATTCAAGACAATGTTAGTGTCAACATATCTAATTTTGCAATCACTTTTTTGAAAAAGGTAAGATAAGAAGATATTTTTGAAAAGATATGATAGAAATTAGTTTTTAAAAAATATTTGATTTTTAAAATCTCAATTAATGACTTGATTCACAAGAAATCACAAGATATGATTCTAGAACTTAAAGTTTGAATCTTTCTTAACAAGTAAGTAACAAACTTGAAATTTTTGAATCAAAACATTAATTGATGATGTTATTTTTGAAAATATGATGTAAAATTAAGAAAAAAATTTTTGAAAAAATTTTTTGAAATTTTTGAAAATAACTAAAAAAAATTGAAAAAAAGATTTGATTTTTGAAAAAGATTTTGAAAAAGATAAGATTTTTTTAAATTGAAAATTTGATTTGACTCATAAAAACAACTAGATTTTAAAAATTTTTGAAAAAGTCAATCCAAATTTTCGAAATTTATGAGAGAAAAAGGGAAAGATATTTTTTTGATTTTTGAATTTTTATGATGAGAGAGAAAAACAAGAAAAATGATGCAATGCATGAAAGTTATGGATCAAAACAATGAATGCATGCAAGAATGCTATGAATGTCAAGATGAACACCAAGAACACTATGAAGATCATGATGAACATCAAGAACACATTTTTGAAAAATTTTTAATGCAAAGAAAACATGCAAGACACCAAACTTAGAATTCTTTAATGCTTAGACTCTATGAATGCAAGAATGCATATGAAAAACAAGAAAAGACACAAAACAAGAAAACATCAAGATCAAACAAGAAGACTTACCAAGAACAACTTGAAGATCATGAAGAACACTATGAATGCATGAATTTTTTGAAAAATGCAAGATGAATATGCAATTGACACCAAACTTATAACATGACACATGACTCAAACAAGAAACACAAAAAATATTTTTGATTTTTATGATTTTCTAATTTTTTTGTATTTTTTCGAAAATTATTTGAAAAACAAAAATAAGGATTCTAAAATTTTTAATATGAATTCTAGGAATCTAGCATTCTTAGTCTAAAGCTCCAATCTGAGGGTTAGGCATGGCTTAATAGCCAGCCAAGCTTTAGTATGTAACTCAGACATGACACGCCTAGCATGCCCTATCCAAAAGAATTAGACATGGCTTTACAGCCAGCCAGACTTCAACATGCTTCATGAAACACTAGAATTCATTCTTAAAAATTCTGAAGAAAAATATATTTTTGAAAACATTTTTATTTTAAAATTTTTTCGGAAACAAAGGAGAAATTTTTGAAAGATTTTTGAAAAATTTTTTTGAAAACTTTTTGAAAATAAGAAGGAAATTACCCAATCTAAGCAACAAGATGAACCGTCAGTTGTCCAAACTCGAACAATCCCCGACAACGGCACCAAAAACTTGGTATGCGAAATTGTTACTCAGGTTGTGAATTATTGTTCGAAATTGATTCCCTAGCGATGGCACCAAAAACGGATGCACAGAACCATGGTCTAAACATATCTTCACAACTTCGCATAACTAACCAGCAAGTGCACTGGGTCGTCCAAGTAATAAACCTTACGTGAGTAAGGGTCGATCCCACGGAGATTATTGGTATGAAGCAAGCTATGGTCACCTTGTAAATCTCAGTCAGGCGGATATAAAATAGTTATGGAGTTTTCGAAATTAATACTAAAATAAGGATAGAAATACTTATGTAAATCATTGGTGAGAATTTCAGATAAGCGTATAGAGATGCATTCATTCCTCTGAACCTCGGCTTTCCTGCTGTCTTCATCCAATCAGTCTTACTCTTTTCTATGGCTGGCTTTGTGTATGGATGTCACCGGTGCCAATGGCTACTTTCAATACTCTCGTGAAAATGGTCCAAATGCTCTGTCACAGCACAGCTAATCGTCTGGAGGCATCACCCTTGTCATTGGTTGCATCCTATTCCTTTCTGTGAAAATGGTCCGATGCGCTGTCACTGCATGGCTAATCATCTTGGAGGTTCTCGATCATACTGGAATAGAATTTACTATCCTTTTGCGTCTGTCACTACGCCCAGCACTTGCGAGTTTGGAGCTCGTCACAGTCATTCAATCCCAGAGTCCTACTCGGAATACCACGGACAAGGTTTAGACTTTCCGGACTATCATGAATGCCGCCATCAATCTAGCTTATACCACGAAGATTCTGATTAAGAGATCTAAGAGATACTCATTCAATCTAATGTAGAACGGAAGTGGTTGTCAGGCACGCGTTCATAGGGAATGATGATGATTGTCACGTTCATCACATTCAGGTTGAAGTGCGAATGAATATCTTAGAAGCGAAATAAGATGAATTGAATAGAAAACAGTAGTACTTTGCATTAATCTTTGAGGAACAGCAGAGCTCCACACCTTAATCTATGGAGTGCAGAAACTCTACCGTTGAAAATACATAAGTAATGATGGTCCAGGCATGGCCGAATGGCCAGCCCCCAAACGTGATCAATAGATCAAAAGATAATCCAAAGATGTCTAATACAATAGTAAAAGGTCCTATTTATAATAAACTAGCTACTAGGGTTTACAGAAGTAAGTAAGTGATGCATAAATCCACTTCCGGGGCCCGCTTGGTGTGTGCTTGGGCTGAGCTTGAAGTCTACACGTGGAGAGGTCATTCTTGGAGTTGAACGCCAGCTTTTGTGCCAATTTGGGCGTTGAACTCCACTTTGCAACTTGTTTCTGGCGCTGGACGCCAGAATTGGGCAGAGAGCTGGCATTGAACGCCAGTTTGCATCATCTAAACTTGGGCAAAGTATGGACTATTATATATTTCTGGAAATCCCTGGATGTCTACTTTCCAACGCAATTGGAAGCGCACCATTTTGAGTTCTGTAGCTCCAGAAAATCCATTTTGAGTGCAGGGAGGTCAGAATCCAACAGCATCAGCAGTCCTTCTTCAACCTCTGAATCTGATTTTTGCTCAAGTCCCTCAATTTCAGCCAGAAAATACCTGAAATCGCAGAAAAATACAAAAACTCATAGTAAAGTCCAGAAATGTGAATTTAACATAAAAACTAATGAAAACATCCCTAAAAGTAACTAGATTCTACTAAAAACATACTAAAAACAATGCCAAAAAGCGTATAAATTATCCGCTCATCACCCGCCAAACGGTCCAACATCTTATCGATAAAGGGCAAAGGGTAGTGGTCCTTTCTTGTGGCGGCGTTCAATCTTCTATAATCAATGCACACGCGCCACGCATTTTGTACTCTCTTGGTGACTACTCCTCCATCATCCTTTTTAACCGCAGTGATGCCTGATTTCTTGGGAACGACCTAGACCGGGCTCACCCATTCACTGTTAGAAATTGGGTATATGATACTGGCATCAAGTAGCCTAGTGACCTCCTTCTTTACCACATCAAGGATGGTCGGGTTGAGCCTCCTTTGCGGTTGCCTAACTGATGAGCGGATAATTTATACCCTTTTTGACATTGTTTTTACATAGTTTTTAGTATGTTTTAGTCACTTTTTATTATATTTTTATTAGTTTTTATTCAAAAATCACATTTCTGGACTTTACTATGGGTTTGTGTATTTTTCTGTAATTTCAAGTAAATTTTGGCTGAAATTGAGGGGCCTGAGCAAAAATCTGATTCAGAGGTTGAAAAAGGACTGCAGATGTTGTTGGATTCTGACCCTCTTGCACTCAAAATGAATTTTTTGGAGCTACAGAAGCCCAATTGGCGTGTTCTCAATTGCGTTGGAACGTAGACATCCTGGGCTTTCCAGCAATATATAATAGTCCATACTTGGCTCGAGATTTGGTAGCACAAACTGGCGTTTAAACGCCAGCTCCTTACCATTTTCTGGCGTTAAACGCCAGAACTGGCATAAAAGTTGGAGTTAAACGCCCAAATTAGCACAAAAGCTGGAGTTCAATGCCAGGAATAGCTTATGCATGTGAAAGCTTCAGTGCTCAGCCCAAACACACACCAAGTGGGCCCCAGAAGGGAATTTCTACACTATCTATCTTAGCTTACTCATTTTCTGTAAACCTAGGTTACTAGTTGAGTATAAAAACTACTTTTAGAGATTTATTTTGTACCTCATGACATTTTTTACATCTGAATTTTGTATCTTCTATGGCATGAGTCTCTAAACTCCATGGTTGGGGGGTGAGGAGCTCTCCTGTATTTCGATGGATTAATGTAATTACTACTGTTTTCCATTCAATCACGCTTGTTTCTATTCTAAGATATTCACTCGCACTTCAACATCATGAATGTGATGATCTGTGACACTCATCACCATTCTGAACCTATGAACGCGTGCCTGACAACCACTTCCGTTCTACCTTAGATTGAGTGTGTATCTCTTTGGTTCCTGATTCACGAGTTTGATTGCATCTCCTGACAACAGAGCATTCAAATCTGTGAGATCAGAATCTTCGTGGTTGAAAAGAGCGAAACTCTCGCGCGATCTAGAATTTTTGCAAATAAATTCGCGTTGTAAGTATAGCTTCTAGACCGACAAGAATTCCTTTTTTACAAATGTTTTGTTTGTCACAAGTAACAAACCCAATAAAATTTATAAACCGAAGTATTCAAACCTCGGGTCGTATTCTCAAGGAATTGCAGGGAAGTATGATTTATTATTGGTTATGAAAAATAGTGTTTTTGGGTTTCAAAAGGTTTGAACAATGAAAATAAATTGTAGGAATTAATAAATTAATATCTAACGAAACTCTTGGCAAGGTGTGAAAATTTGGAAGTCCTATCCTAGTTATCCTTATCGATGGTAATGAGAATTGAGTTTTAATCCCACTTAGTTAACCTTTACTAAAGCAAAGAAAAGTTAAGTGGACTAATTAGTTTGATCCTCAAGTCCTAGTCAATTCCTAAGAAAGGACTAGAGTTAGTAGAATTCAATTCAATTAGCAAAAATAACAATTATCAATCACAATGAGTTTGATAACTCAAGAGTCATCATGCAAAATGTCCAGGAAGGTCATAGAAGATTCGCCTTTTTTCCTCTTTCCAGTGGTTGCTTTGCCCTTTCCTTTGCGCTGAGCGTCAGACATCCTGAAAAGCAGAAATTCCAGAATATAATTGAAGAACAAAAGCAGGAAAATAAGTAGGCAAATAGAATAATAGCAATATAAGCACATAGTGGCAAAATAGCAAGAGAAGCATGAAATGAGTTAAATATATGTGCAATTTGGATTGTAATCGAGTGAAAAAAGTCTGAAAAGAAAAAGTGCAATCCAAAACATAGGATAGGTGGAATTCAAGTTAATTAGGAAAAGACAGTAATCATGCCTTAAGTTAGAAAGTTAAAGTAGTTAGTTAAATACCGAAAAGAGAAGTTTAAAAGTTTAAAATGGTTAGGAGTGAAAAAGGAAGTTAGAAAGTTAAAGTAGTGAGTTAGTAGAAAGAAAGTTAAAGTAAGTGGCATGATTAATGGTTTCCATTGTAACAAGAGATTCAGAAATTTAAATAATAGTCAACTCATATTCAAGCAAGGATATCAGGTTATTGATGATAATTCATATAGATACAGGAGTAGCTAAAACTAAAATGAAATCAGCAATAATGCAACTAATTAACCAGGGAATCGAAAGGAATAAGAATGCGAGCCCGTGCATTCATGAATTGATTTGGTTATAGCTAAGTAATGCAAAATGCAAAATTGCCAAAACCAATACATGAATGAAAATGAAATAATTTGCAAAAAATTTGGCAGCATTCCGGCTAAAATTGGATGTTTTTGGGTAATAAACAGCAGTAAAAATCGGTTCATATAAATTTAAATAAAGCTGCAAATAGACACAAATAACATGAACATGAAAGAGTAGTGTAACAGCAGCAAGAAACATGGAAGAACAATATATGAACAATATGATTATCACAGCAAAATCAGAATTGCGAAATAGATAAAACAAGTAGCAAGAACGGCGCAATTATTAGGCCTAAATCCACTAACCACATCCTAGCTACCTAACCACTTAAAATCCACTACAAACATGCATCTCTAACTATCCTATTCTGAACAAAAATTGAAAAACTAACTAAGGAATCGAAAAGAGTAATCGCAGTATGGCGGAACCTGGTGTGTAGAAGTACAAATGTATGGAACGGAGATGAGGGCAGAGAGATGGTGGTGGTGACGCGGCGGCGCTGGAAGGGGGCACGACGGCGCGGTGGTGGAGCAGGGGCGAGGTGTTGGGTTAGGGTTGGATGAGGGGTGAAGGAAGGAAGAAGGGGGTGAGGGTGGTAATGCTGTAGTGGTGGTCGGTGGTGGGAGGCGGCAGTCTGAGGTTGGCCACGGTGGGGGGCAGTGGCGGAGGAGAGTGAAAGGGGAGGGAAGATAAGGAGGGGAGAAAGAAGAGAGGGGGGTTTCGGTGGTGTGGTGCGGTGGTGGCTTGGCGTGATGGTGGGTAGCTGGTGCTGTGATGGTTGCAGCGGAGGGAGGGAGTTGCAGAGAAGAGAAGAAGAAGGGGGTATGGGGGCACGACGGGTAGGGTTTCGAGTGAATGGGGTTAGTATTTTTGAATCCACGCGAACGCGTAGAGCACGCGATCGCGTAACTAGGGTAAAATGGGTTTGATGCGGTCGCGTGATTGACGCAGTCGCGTGGGTTGGGTAAAAGATGGGTGACGCGGACGCGTGAGGCACGCGACCGCGTCGCTAAAAATTGTGCTAGACGCACACTTCCAGCGTCGTTTCAGCGCAACTCTCTGTCTCCATTTAGGGGGCCATAATATCCACGCAACGCGGACGCATCGATCATGCTTTCGCGTGGGATGTGTGTTTTGCAATTGACGCGTTCGCGTCAGGGACGCGAACGCGTAGGCCGTTTTGTGCTAAACGCACACCAGCCGCACGATTCCAGCCCAGCTTTCTGGGCGTTGGATCTTTACGTCGATTTTCTTGTCACGCCCACGCGTGGCCTGCGTGCTCGCGTGGGGTGAACCATTTTTTTTTGAAGCCATTATGTAATTATGTAGTATGCAATGCTAATGCAAATGCTACGAATAATATCCAGGTTTAATGAAAATAAAACAATATAAAAACAAACAAAACGAAATAAAATTGAAACAGGAACGATCATACCATGGTGGGTTGTCTCCCACCTAGCACTTTTAGTTAAGGTCCTTAAGTTGGACATTTGATGAGCTTCCTGTTATGGTGGCTTGTGCTTAAATTCATCCAGAAATCTCCACCAGTGTTTGGAATGCCAACAGCCTCCGGGGTCCCAAACTAGGCATGTAAAGCTTTTGAGCAGCTTCGAACAGATTCTCAGGCTCCCGGGGTGACAAATGTCAGAACAGATTCCAGGATCCCAAATTTTGCTTTTAAATTTACCTTTGTCTTGATCTATATTCTTCCATCCGAGCGGTTTAGAAATTGTATTCTCACCAAGATGACCAAGCGCCTTCCGAGACCCATTCAATTGAACTCGATACCAATCCTTACACTTCGAATTGAAGCATGAAACCTTATTGAATCTTACACACCAGCTCTGAGTACGAGCCATTTCCCTCTTACTCTTAAAGCCGCAGAGAGCTCTAAGCTGGCCATCTGTTTCAAGCAAACCATATTCAAGTGGAAAAGTAAAAACAAAGGTTAGGGATTGTACCCACTTGAAGCTTGTATTAGGTGGTAATGGCCTTGGGATAGGTGTTTTCAGTGGTTCTATAAGCTTTACTCCCTTGTATTCTTCTCTGAATTCCTCCACTTCTTCGCAAGATTCTTCAACTGTAACTGCGTCTTGATTAAAGCCTTCTATGTCTTCCTCGTCACTCAAGTCATAAGTTCGAGGTTGAGAGAAATCTACTTCGACATCATCTTCGTATTCACTTGGATAAGGTTCTTCAAGCTCAAGGAGTTCAGTTGCGGATGTAAGTTCGTGACTAGGAGAGCTTGATTTATGATCATCACTGCTTATGGAATCAACTTCTTGGTCTGTTCTGCCCAATTTTTCACAAGGTATATGCTTTGGAGGTTATGCACTATCCTCCTTGGCAACAAATTCAAACTTCTCGGCAGAATCCTTTACAGTTCTCGATTCCCATGGAGGTTCAGCATCTCCTAAATCTTCAACCACTTCTTCCTCTACAACTATTATGGCTTCCTCCACTTGTTCCAATACAAAACCATGCTCCTCACTGTCCACCGAAGTTTCTAGTGTCTCCTTCATGCTACGCTCTTCTTTTGATTCTCCACATGTGGCCATGGGAGTACTTTGAGTGCTCAGATGTTGGGAAGCTAATTTATTTACTACCTCGGTTAAGGCAGTAGTGAGTTCCAGCATGTCCCTTTGTATCTTCGCTTGCCCTTGAAGGAGAACACGAAGTTTGTCATCCATTGGAGATTGGGGTGGATATGAGGGTTCATTGGTTGGGGGAGAGGGTTCATAATAAGAATGTGGTGGTTCTTGGGAGTAATTGGATTAGAATTGTGGTGGATAAGGGTCATATGGTGGTGAATGGTAAAAAGGAACTTGTGAGTGTGGTGGTTCAAAGCTATGTTGAGAGGGTGGTTCAGAAGCACATGATGGAACTTGTTGGTAACTACAAGGGGATCCACCATATCTATCAGCTTGGTATGCATTGTAAAATGGTCGTCATCTGCGATACTATAAAGGGTGTTGTTGCCTAAAGGGTTGATCAAGTCCTTGTGGCTCCATCCATCCTTGATTGCTCTGACCTTGATGCATATTCCTACTATAGCTTTCATTCCCTTCAACAATATTAGAACCAAACTCAAAGCGAGAGGGGTGAGAATTCATGGTAGCTAATAAGAATTAAAAAAAATTGAAAACAGAAACAAATAAACAAGCAGAAGAAAAAATATTTACAATAACCAATAATAAGGCACACATTTGCAATTCCCCGAAAACGGCGCCATTTTGAAAAGAGCGAAACTCTCGCGCGATCTAGAATTTTCGCAAATAAATTCGCGTTGTAGGTATAGCTTCTAGACCGACAAGAATTCCTTTCTTACAAACGTTTTGGTTGTCACAAGTAACAAACCCAATAAAATTTATAAACCGAAGTATTCAAATCTTGGGTCGTCATCTCAAGGAATTGCAGGGAAGTATGATTTATTATTGGTTATGAAAAACAGTGTTTTTGGGTTTCAAAAGGTTTGAACAAGGAAAATAAATTGCAGGAATTAATAAATTAATATCTAACAAAACTCTTGGCAAGGTGTGAAAATTTGGAAGTCCTATCCTAGTTATCCTTATCGATGGTGATGAGAATTAAGTTTTAATCCCACTTAGTTAACCTTTACTAAAGCAAAGGAAAGTCAAGTGGACTAATTAGTTTGATCCTCAAGTCCTAGTCAATTCCTAAGAAAGGACTAGAGTTATTAGAATTCAATTCAATTAGCAAAAATAACAATTATCAATCACGATGAGTTTGATAACTCAAGAGTTACCAATTAATCAATGATGAGCGGATAATTTATACGCTTTTTGGCATTGTTTTTACATAGTTTTTAGTATGATTTAGTTAGTTTTTAGTATATTTTTTATTAGTTTTTAATTAAAATTCACATTTCTGGACTTTACTATGAGTTTGTGTGTTTTTCTGGCTGAAATTGAGGGACCTGAGCAAAAATCACATTCAGAGGTTGAAGAAGGACTGCAGATGCGATTGGATTCTGACCTCCCTGCACTCAAAGTTGATTTTCTGGAGCTACAGAACTCAAAATGAGGCGTTCTCAATTGTGTTGGAAAGTAGACATCCAGGGCTTTCCAGAAATATATAATAGTCCATACTTTTCCCGAGGATAGATGACATAAACTGGCGTTCAACGCCAGTTCCATGCTGCATTTTGGAGTCAAACGCTAGAAACAGGTTGCAAAGTGGAGTTCAACCCCCGAAACAGGCTACAAACTGGCGTTCAACTCCAAGAGAAGCCTCTACACGTGTAAAGCTCAATGCTCAGCCCAAGCACACACCAAGTGGGCCCCGGAAGTAGATTTCTGCATCATTTACTTATCTCTGTAAACCCTAGTAACTAGTTTAGTATAAATAGGACTTTTTACTATTGTATTTACATCTTTGGACGTTTAGTTCTTAGATCATGGGGGCTGGCCATTCGGTCATGCCTGGCCCTTCATCACTTATGTATTTTCTATGGTAGAGTTTCTACACTCCATAGATTACGGTGTGGAGCTCTGCTGTTCCTCAAAGATTAATACAAAGTACTACTATTTTTCTATTCAATTGAAGCTTATTCCTATTCTAAGATATCCATTCGCACCCAAGAACATGATGAATGTGATGATTATGTGATGCTCATCATCATTCTCACCTATGAACGCGTGCCTGACAAACACTTCCGTTCTACATGCAAACAAGCTAGAATGAATATACCTTAGATATCTAATATAGAGGACCGAGTCCGAGATATTAGAATCTTCGTGGTATAAGTTAGAACCCATGGATGGCCATTCTTGAGATCCGGAAAGTCTAAACCTTGTCTGTGGTATTTCGAGTAGGATCTGGGAAGGGATGGCTGTGACGAGCTACAAACTCGCGAGTGCTGGGCATAGTGACAGACGCAAAAGGATAGTAAATCCTATTCCAGTATGATCGAGAACCGACAGATGATTAGCCATGCAGTGACAGCGCATTGGACCATTTTCACAGAGAGGATGGGATGTAGCCATTGACAACGGTGATGCCCTACATAAAGCTTGCCATGGAAAGGAGTAGGAATAGTTGGATGAAGATAGCAGGAAAGCAGAGGTTCAGAGGAACGAAAGCATCTCTACACACTTATCTGAAACTCTCACCAATGAATTACATAAGTATCTCTATCCTATTTTAATTATCTTTTAGTATACTATAATCTCTTGATACATTTGAATCCGCCTGACTGAGATTTACAAGGTGACCATAGCTTGCTTCAAGCCGACAATCTCCGTGGGATCGACCCTTACTCACGTAAGGTTTATTACTTGGACGACCTAGTGCACTTGCTGGTTAGTTGTACGAAGTTGTGAAATAGAATTAAGAACATGAACGTGCGTATTGAGTTTTTAGCGCCATTACCAAGGAAGGAATGATCACGATTTCGCACACCAAGTTTTTGGAAATAATCAATTCATGTATACTTCTGAGAGAAATTCAGTGAATAATGGAATGCCTCAGAAGAAGAGAGTTCTTGAAATTGATGCTCTGAATGCCATATTGGCTCAGAACAAAGTGTTGACTCAGCAAGTCAACATGATTTCCCAAAGTCTGAATGGATGGAAAAATGCATCCAACAGTACTAAAGAGGCATATTCTGAAGAAGAAGCTTATGATAGCGTGAGGTATACCGAATTATCCTTCGGCAAGTATACCGAATTATCGTCAAGTAAAAACTCACAATAGCGTGAGGTCGAATCCCACAGGGATTGATTGGTCAAGCAACTTTAATTAGAGGAATGTTATAGTTGAGCGAAGCAGAATTTGATTTGAGATTTGCAGAAAATTAAATGGCGGGAAAGTAAATAGCAGAAAATGTAAATTGCTGGAAATAAAGAGCTGAATGTAAATGGCGGAAAGTAAATTGCTGAATCTTAAATGGGAATGGGGAAGATGCTCATAAAAGTAAATTACAGAAATTAAAAAGAATGGGTAAGATCAGAAATAGGGAATTCATTGGGCTTAGGAGATGTTGCATTCTCCGGATCAAGTTCATTTTCATCTCTTCCTCAATCAATGCATTCATTGATCTCCTTGGCAATCTTAAGTGATCGAATTACAATTCCTTGTAATTCAATCTCTCAAATCTTGATCAATAGCCAATTCTTTGGTCAAATGCTCATGAGAAGAGATGAAGTATGGTCACTGATTATACCACATGCATTCCCACATCAAGTGTTGGTAGAATTATAGT
Organism: Arachis ipaensis; assembly: GCF_000816755.2. NCBI lineage: Eukaryota > Viridiplantae > Streptophyta > Magnoliopsida > Fabales > Fabaceae > Arachis > Arachis ipaensis. The sequence continues at coordinate 61,313,045 of NC_029787.2, read as the reverse complement.
CACCATATCCATCCAACCCCAATTTGGTCCAACATGAGAAAGCATTTCTAGCATGATCTCTTCATTCCTCTTCCAAGGTTCAGAAGAGATCCAAGTATCAATAGCTTTTTTCCAAGATAACTACCCAATTGGATAAAGATTGAAAGCTTTCTAGTAAAATCAAGAGAAAAGATAGAAGAAGAATAATGAAAACTAATATTGATCCATCAAATTACAACAGAGCTCCCTAACCCAATGAAAGGGGTTTAGTTGTTCATAGCTCTGGAAATCGAAAATAAAGATGGAAAATACATTATGAAAAGTAAACTAGAAGTGCAGAGAAAGTAAAATATTACAGAGAATAGTTCTCAAAATTCCTCACTCTCCAAAACTACTTTCTAATTCAAAACTACCCCTATATATATTACTCTTCTGATCTTCTAGTTGATTCTTCAAGTCTTGGATATGGGCCTTTGGATCTTGAGTTTGAAGCAGTTATCTTCCGCAGTGGGCTTAGCTTTACTTGCAGAGAGAAAGTGTGAAGTAAGCAGGGTCTTTAGCACAGGACGTTAGTGGCGTTAATGTTAAGTGAGAGTGTGGGTTCGAGAACGTTAGTGACAATCACCTTTTTCACTAACGTTCCTCACCCAAGGATGATCCACGTTAACTTCAACGTTAGTGACATCAACGTGACTACTAACGTTGCCTCTTGATCCTTCGCACACGTTATTGGGACTCACCTTTTCCAATAACGTTGAGAGTCCTCGCTCTCCCTACGTTAGAGTTC
>NC_029787.2:61289920-61312254 GCF_000816755.2 Arachis ipaensis | reverse complement strand
ACACAAATTCCTGAATCAATATTTCCCTCCAAAAAGGATGGCACAGCTAAGGCTGGACATCCAAGGCTTTAAACAAGAGGATAATGAAACTCTTTACAATTCCTGGGAGAGGTACAGGGGGATGCTAAGAAAATACCTCTCTGAAATGTTTTCAGAGTGGGTATAGTTAGACATCTTCTAATATGGCCTTACAGAAAAAACTCAAATATCTCTAGATCACTCAGCTGGTGGATCTATACACATGAGAAAGACAATTGAAGAGGCTCAAGAGCTCATTGATACAGTTGCTAGAAATCAACATCTGTACTAAAGCACTGAGTCCTCCATGAAAGAAGAGGCTAGAGCAGTATCTACTGATCCTAGTCCTCAAGAATAAGTTGCTAAACTTAATCAGCAATTGCTTTTTATGACAAAACAGTTAGCAGAATTTAAAGAGATGCTCCAAAACACTAAAAATGCTAGCAAGAATATGGAAGCATAATTGAATCAGACATGACAGTAGTTATCTAAACAGATAACAGAAGAGTGCCAAGCTGTTCAACTAAGGAGTGGGAAGACATTGAATAATTCAGTTCAAGGTAGCAAAAAGCCAAGAAAGGAACAACTAGCAGAGAATGACCAAACCACTGCCCAAAATCCCTCTGAGGACAGTAAGAGCCCAGAGAGGAATAATTCTGGCGTTCAAACGCCAGAAAATGGTGAAAATTTGGCGTTAAATGCCCAGTGAATGCCCAGTTATGGCGTTCAAATGCCAGAAAAGGGTGGAAAATGGGCGTTAAACGCCCATCCAACCCCTAATCCTGGCGTTCAAATGCCAATGAGGGATCAGACACCTACAAGTGCTAATTGTAACCCTCCTAAGAAGGCTTCTCTAACCACCTATGTAGGAAATAAACCTGCATCAACTAAGGTTGAGGAATACAAAGCCAAAATACCTTATCCTCAGAAACTCCTCCAAACGGAACAGGATAAACAATTTGCCCGCTTTGCAGACTATCTCAGGACTCTTGAAATAAAGATCCCGTTTGCAGAGGCACTTGAGCAAATACCCTCTTATGCTAAGTTCGTGAAAGAGATCTTAAGTCATAAGAAGGATTGGAGAGAAACTGAAAAAGTTTTCCTCACTGAAGAATGCAGTGCAGTCATTCTGAAAAGCTTACCAGAGGAGCTTAAAGATCCCGAAACTTTATGATACTATTCACATTAGAGGGTGCTTGCACCAAGACAGCCCTATGTGATCTTGGGGCAAGTATCAACGTAATACCTGCATCCACTATCAGAAAGCTTGGCTTGACTGAAGAAGTCAAACCAACCCGAATATGCCTCCAACTTGCTGATGGCTCCATTAAATATCCATCAGGCATAATTGGGCCATTCTCCTTTCCCACTGACTTTGTAGTGCTGGAAATGGAGGAGCACAAGAGTGCAACTCTCATTCTAGGAAGACCCTTCCTAGCAACTGGACGAACTCTCATTGATGTCCAAAAAGGGGAAGTGACCCTGAGAGTCAATGAGGATGAGTTCAAGTTAAATGTTGTCAAAGCTATGCAGCATCCAGACACATCAAATGACTACATGAGCATTGATATTATTGACTCCTTGGTGGAAGAGGTCAATATGACTGAGAGTCTCCAATCAGAGCTAGAGGACATCTTTAAAGATGTTCAGCCTGATCTGGAGGAACCAGAGAAAACGAAAGAACCTCTGCAAACCCCTCAGGAAGAAGAGAGGCCTCCTAAACCCGAGCTCAAACAATTACCACCATCCCTGAAATATGCATTTCTGGAAGAGGATGGTACTTTTCCTGTGATCATAAGCTCTGCCTTAGAGCCATATGAAGAGAAAGCACTACTTCAGGTGCTAAGGACACACAAGACAACTCTTGGGTGGTCCATAAGTGACTTTAAGGGCATTAGCCCCGTCAGATACATGCACAAGATCCTATTGGAGAATGATGCTAAGCCAGTGGTTCAACCACAGAGGTGGTTAAATCCGGCCATGAATGAAGTGGTGCAGAAAGAGGTGACTAAATTACTAGAGGTTGGGATTATTTATCCTATTTCTGACAGCCCCTGGGTGAGTCCTGTACAAGTCATCCCAAAGAAGGGGGGTATGACAGTGATTGATAATGAAAAAAATGAACTGGTTCCTACAAGAACAGTTACAGGGTGGCGTATGTGTATTGACTATAGAAGACTCAATACAGACACCAGAAAGGATCATTTTCCTTTACCATTCATAGACCAGATGCTAGAGAGACTAGTAGGTCATGAATACTACTACTTTTTGGATGGCTATTCAGGTTACAACCAAATTGCAGTATATCTTCAAGACCAAGAGAAAACAGCATTCGCATGTCCATATCGAGTATTTGCCTATAGAAGGATGCCATTTGGTCTATGCAATGCACCTGCAACCTTTCAGAGATGCATGCTCTCTATCTTCTCTGATATGGTGGAAAAATTTCTAGAAGTCTCCATGGATGACTTCTCAGTATTTGGAGACTCATTCAGCTCCTGCCTTGATCATCTAGCACTTGTTCCGAAAAGGTGCCAAGAGACTAACCTGGTTTTAAATTGGGAAAAATGTCACTTTATGGTGACTGAAGGAATTGTCCTTGGACATAAAATTTCGAACAAAGGAATAGAGGTGGATCAAGCTAAGGTAGAGGTGATTTTATTATTACCACCACCTGCCAATGTTAAGGCAATCAGAAGCTTTTTGGGGCATGCAGGATTCTATAGGAGGTTTATAAAGGATTTTTCAAAAATTGCAAAACCTCTAAGCAATCTGTTAGCTGCTGACATGCCATTTATCTTTGACACAGAGTGTCTGCAGGCGTTTGAAACTCTGAAAGCTAAGCTGGTCACAGCACCAGTCATCTCTGCACCAGACTGTACATTACCATTCAAATTAATGTCTGATGCCAGTGACCATGCCATTTATGCAATATTGGTACAGAGGCACAATAAGCTTCTGCACGTCATTTACTATGCCAGCCATGTTCTAAATGACGCACAGAAGAATTACACAACCACAGAAAAAGAGCTGCTTGCAGTGGTTTATGCCATTGACAAGTTTAGATCCTATTTAGTAGGATAAAAAATGATTATCTACACTGACCATGATACTCTTAAATATCTACTCACGAAGCAGGATTCAAAACCCAGGCTCATAAGATGAGTGTTGCTTCTGCATGAGTTTGATATAGAAATAAGAGACAGAAAAGGGACAAAGAACCAGGTAGCTGATCACCTGTCCCGTATAGAACCAGTAGCAGGGGCGTCCCTCCCTCCTACTGAGATCTCTGAAACCTTTTTGGATGAGAAACTCTTTGCCATTCAGGAAATACCATGGTTTGCAGACATTGCAAACTATAAGGCTGTGAGATTCATACCCAAAGAGTAGAGTAGACAGCAAACGAAAAAATTAATTTCTGATGCAAAGTACAACTTGTGGGATGAACCATATCTCTTTAAGAGATGTGCAGACGGAATGATCCGCAGATGCATGCCTTGAGAAGAGGCACAGAAGATCCTATGGCATTGCCATGGATCACAATCTGGAGGACACTTCGGAGCTGAGCGAACAGCCACAAAAGTTCTCCAATGTGGCTTCTACTGGCCTACCCTCTATAGAGACTCCCGAGAGTTTGTACGTAACTGTGACAGTTGCCAGAGAGCTGGTAATCTGCCTCATGGTTATGCCATACCTCAGCAAGGGATCTCAGAGTGGCTGGTCTCACAGTATATACATATAAACAGAGTACGAGATTCATCCTAGACTCAGAAGACTACCTAGAGCGGAATCCTTTTTGCATACGATTGTCAGCGAGCTACGGAAGGGAACTCATGCCTCCATCTAAAGGGGGAAGGGAGGGAGAATGGGTAAGAACTGGGGAGTTCTTAGTAGGGTTGGGGTTATTAGTTAAGTTCGTTAATTCCGTGTTGTTTATCAGGCAAATAGCAGAATACATAAAGCAGTAAACAGAAGATGAAGATAAATAGAGGAAATAGAGAATATAGAAAACAGAACACAAATAGAAGAATACAAGAAAATACAACACAGACACAGAGAATAGAATACAAACAAGGAAAAGCATACATTCATACAACAATCATAACAGAGGAAATGCACAGCCAAGTATGATGCATGTCTAGCCCTAGCGCAGGTAATGAGCTCATCTGTCAGTTTCTACCCGCTCCCGACGTAACCAAGCATTACCAGACAGATATGGCTTTTCTGTTGGCTATACCCCTGTGTACAGGAAATAACCCCTCTGCCACCACAGGGTCCTCTGCACGCAGGAAATAACACATCTGCCACTGCAGGGATGTATGCCGAGACACCTTCTGTATACAGGAATTAACCCCTCTACCACTACAGAAATGGAACAGGTGGTCACGGTACTTCTGTAGCAGGAAATAAGCCCTCTGCCTTACAGAAATAAAATATGGATCTGTACCGCAGGAAAGCGTTCTCAGTGGGCGCACCACCATCTATCTGACTACCACAATGCAGCAGATGAACATATAGATATCTCTGGGGTTGCCTTAATGCAACAAATGAACAAACAAGCGTCTCTTGGGTTGCTTCAAGAAATAAATGACCCTTCAACAGGTCCTCTGCTTTTTATCATACTACTCTTTTCTCTTTATCTCTTTACTTTGCTCTGATTTCTCTGTTTAACGTATGCATTTAAAGCTTATGTAAATTTCGGTATGAATAGTTAGCCTGTCCCAAGTATAGGTTCATTAAGTCTATATTGAAACAGTTTAACTTTTCATATGATACCTAACCCTAGTCGCAACTCAAAAACTAACTATGTTGCCCTAGTTCGTTCGCTAGTCTCTATCTGTTTTTCTGTCATTAATACTTTACAGACTTTTTCTTCGATTTTTATCTTTTCTTCAACTTTTTATCTTTATTTTATCTTTACCTCACTAATATGTTCTTACCACTCCCTAAGTGTTTTATGAAAGTAATTATGAGATTCTGCGCTTAAAGTTGTCTTTCTAAGACTTTTACAGAAAACTGTCTTTTTCGCATTATTTTATTATTTTTATTAAAATATTATTTTTAATTAAATATTATTATTTAATATTTTATTATTATTTATGATTTTATTATTAAATTTTCGAAAATTACCTTGCCTTTATCTTTTAACCTTTAAAATTAACTTTTTACCCCGGTAACTTTTAATATTTCTACTTTAACCACCCTAACTTTCAGAAATTACCAAATAACCCCTCAAACACCAAAATGATTACAACCTTGCCCTTTTTAAGATCTAAAATGTGTTCTTCAATGTTCTTCACCACACTCAAAGTGTTCTTCGTGTTCTTCGTAAATTCTTCAGATTCTTTCTCTGTTTTCACCCATTTTTCAGTCTTTTCAGCAACCGATTTTTACCATAATTCATAATAAATTCCCAGCCAATAAAATCCCATCTTTTCCACATGATTTCAACACAAACTAAACCCAAATTTAAGGGTTAGGGTTTCGTTTTTCAGCAGCCACAAGAACACAAGTTTATACCTTGAATTTCATCAAATTTCATCAAAATTTCACAAAATTTTCACCAAAAATCAATCATATATGAAACCAATTTTTAGCACAGCCAAATCATACAACATTCACACAACTCAAACACAATCAATGAAGATTAATTTTGTCAAACCCTACCTAGTTTTGCTGCTCCTAATTCGGTTATACTTTCAGGTGGTCCTTAAGTACTTTTTCCTCCTAAATCAAATCAAGAACAACTTTAAATCCACAAACTCTCAAATGACCAAATCTCTCTCATCACATTAGGAAGGCATTTCTCACCTTATACTTTCTGGAAATTAACATTTCTTTGTCCTCAAGTCATGTTAAGCATGATTCCTAAGGAAGAACATCAAGAAAACACATGTTTAAGCATGTTTCCTTGAAAACCAAATTAAAGGGGGAGGGAGATAGCCATCTCACCTTATTTCCATCCTTGATATATTATATGGTTATGTAGATGAAGAAGAGAGGATCATTTGGGTGAAATCGGAGTTTTGATTTGAGTTTTAGTTCAGAAGAAATCAAGCTTTGAAGATTTAAGTGTCATGAAAGTTTCTCTCTTTTCTCTCTTGTTTTTTTCGGCCAAAAATAAAGAAATGAGACAGCCTTGGAGGTCTTGGGGATTTAGGGTGAGTTGTGATTGGTTGGCTTGGAGGTGGATTAAAATAATATTAAAATATCTCTGGTGTATAACTACTAAAACTAGGTGTATCGGAACACTTGTAAAAACATCTCTAGAATTTATTTTTTTGAGCTAGTAGCATAAATGACACTAGTAACATATTTAATATGAGAATAGAACATGTATTATGAGGCCTTAGCATTGCTAAAGTCATCAGAGAGTGCTGGTGCTAAGCTGCACCAATAAACTGTGAACCCGGTTAAACTGATATCCTGTTTTTAACTAAAACAGAGCAGGTAACCTTATAATATCATTCAAGAATCTTCTAATACTAATATAATGATAATATTATACTATTATCTCTTTCCTCTCATGAATCGAGTCCGGTTTGTCAAACTAAGACTATTTACGAAAACTAGAACCAAAACTCCTAACTAATACGGTTCAAAAACTAGGTTCTTCATGATTGCGTTATCGAGCTTGCCTCAGAAGAGGTTATAGCTTAAGGATGACATAATGAAAATGAGAATTGAGATTCTTAATGATATAGCGGAGGTTCTCCCTTTAGTGATCTTCCGGAGAAATCCGTATCTTCAGAAAAGATATCGCGTACTCGAAAAACGGGGTTGTTACAGTGGTTGTTGTTATTGTGTTGGTATTGGGATGAAGATTGGTTATTATTCTAATGAGAAGAAGAATTGTTCAATCTTTGGTTTTGATTGCTCCCTTGTGCATTGTCCCTCTACCCTTGATTTTGATTACTACCATGAGAGTAGTTGTTTTGGCCTTGACAAAGATCTCGCGTACTCGAAAAAAGGGCATGCTCCTCTTGAATTTGATGGCATTGATCGGTGTAATGTCTGGTGCTAGAGCACAAACCACAAATCCTAGGAAGGCCTTTAAGTTGAGCAACTGGAGGTGAGGCTTGGATGGCTTGGATGGAGTAGTATTCCTTTTGATCCTTTTATATTTGTGTGAGGATGGTGGTCATATTCCCAAGTGCTTTGGTTAGGCTTGCTTCGGAAGGGATGATTCTACCACACCCTTGAGAGGATTACTTCTCACCCTCGTATGTTGTGTAGCCTCAGCAACAACATTTATCAACTTCCAAGCTTCTCCCTTCGTCTTGTTTTTCGAAAGGGAACCACCACTAGAAGCGGTGAGTAATCTTCTATCTTCCACACAAAGACCTCCGATGAAGTAGCTAATGAGCAAGTGAGTGTGCAATCCATGATGTGGACAAGATTCCAATAGCCTCTTGAACCGAGTCTAATACTCATACAAACTCTCTTGGTCTCTTTGCATTATTCCTGAGATCTCCTTCCGGACATAATCAGTCTTCTCCGGTGGGAAGAACTTATCTAGAAACTCTCTTCTCAAGAAATCCCAATTGGTCGCAATCTCATCCAGTAGCAAATAAAACCATGTCTTTGCTTGCCCTTTAAGAGAGAAAGGAAAGGCAAAAACCATAATAGCCAACTCATCGGCTCCATGCCTTCGAGCCGTAGAGCAAGCAACTTGAAAATCTCTTAGATGTCAGATGGGGTCTTGACCCGGCAACCCATGATATTTAGGAAGTAGATGTATCAAGCTACTCTTCAACTCAAAGTTTGGATCAAGGTTAGGATACCTTGCTTGCAAAGGTTGGAGTATGATATCCGGAGCTCCTTGCTCATGCAAAGTGATCCGTCGTGACTCCGCCATGTATGGCTCACCTGTAGGATGCAAAGATGTATTAGTAGTACCAACAGAAGAATAGGAAGTAGCGGACTCCAAGTCACTCTCGGTACCACCTAGTGATTTGGTATATTCCTCAAAAGAGGCCAAAGTGCTAGCCGTATAGTCCAACCGCTGTCTAGCTTGCCGAGCGTGTAACAAAGTTCTTTCAATCTCAGGGTCAAACTCGGCTAAGCTAGAATTCGGTTGAGAACGAGTCATCAAACTTGGGAGTCATAGCACACAAACAAAAGAAATCTAAACTAGAGCTAAGTATTGAAAGAAAGTAAAATATCTACAATATTCACATATTCACATAAACAATATCAAGGCATATGTTGCAACCATTCTCCGGCAACGGCGCCAAAAATTTGATGCACCTCAAGAGACTACTTCGGTAAAGAATTTCTCAATAAAGTCCCGTTGCAAGTATAGCTCTACCAACAACAATCCTCGAGGATCAAATTTAGAAAGGGATTTGGTTGTCACAAGTTTAACCCCAATAAAAATAACCGAAGTATTCAAACCTCGGGTTGTCTCACAAGGAATGGGCAAACATGTGCTTCAACATTGGTTAGAATTTTGGGGTTGTGAGTCATGAGCAAGAAAATAAAATAGGAATCCTAACAAGCAAGTAATCTTGAAATGCAAGAAACTATTCAAATAACTAAGCAAGATGTGAGCAATTCCAACTTAATAAGATATCATTCAATATAATTCCACTCTAAAACGAAACAATAACTATGAATAAGACAAGACAATTAAAATTTGGGTTTTCAAATATGAATAATAAAAGCAACTGTTGGCTAGGCATGGGAATTAGGGTCACATCCTTGTCTAATAACCATATCTTGATAATTATGAGGAATCAAACTCATTAAGTCTACTTCTATACTTGAAGTACGTTAAATGATTTGGTCAACATCAACCCATAAGGTCTAACCTCACTACTAATTGTCTTAGTAGTAGGTTAGTGTCAATGGCTATTAAATTGACCACTAAGGGTTCCTGAATCATCAAATTCATTAGACCCAATGACTCAGGTAAACCCAATTCCCTTAGCCTAGGCCAAGGGTAAAGAGAACTACTCCATAATCAAAGTAAACAATTCATCAAACACATGGTAAGCATTAATAAAAGACATGTTCAAATTGCAATTAAATTGAAACTAACAAGTACCCACTAACAATTATCAACATACAATCCTTCAAACAACACAATTAACCATAGAAATCATCAATGTAGCATTAACAAGTCAAGATTCACAACATTCATAAAATGGGTATAAAATGACAATTGACAAGAATTTATAAAACTAACATAAGATGTAAGAAAAATTATACTAAGGAATTCAAATTAAACAATCAAAACTAGTAATTAACAAGATCCAATTCAGAATTCAACAAGGGATGATCAAATTAAAACTAGATCTAGAGAGGAACAAGGGTTTCTCTCTCTAGAAGAACAAGAACCAAAAACTAGCTAAAAATTGTGTCTAAGTGTAAAATGAATGATCCCCTCCCCCTTTCTCCCTAGCATCCATGGGTCTTTTCCATGCAGAAACAGCTTGAATTTGGGCCTGATGAGCCTCAGAAATCGCCAGGCACGATTTCCTTTAATGAGGTCACGTGCAGCTTTCCGCGCGTGCGTGCCATGCGTACGTGCGCGCCGATTGCTTTTGTGATCCACGCGTGCGCGCCATGTGCTCGTGCGCGTCGATGAGATTTCTCTGATCCGCGCGGATGCATCCATCCTTGCACGCCGCTTCCAGCTATCCTCATGCACGCATGCGCGCCCTTTGCGAAGTTCCCAAAATCCAAATCTTCATGTTCCTTCCTCTTGTGCATGCTTTCTTTCTTTCTTCTAGGCCATTCTTGTCCTATAATTCTTGAAATTACTCAACAAATACATCACAGCATCGAATGGCAGTAAAAGAGTATTAAAATATAGCAATTCTAAGGCAAAATAAGCATGTTTTTCATCATGAATCAAAATTAGGAAGAGAACACAAAACCATGCAATTTTTGTGAATAAGTGTGAGAAATATTGACAAAACCCCCCAAATTCTACACAATATAAACCACAAAATTGGGGTTTATCACTCCCTTCCATGGCAAGCTGTATGATCCTCTCGGATGAAAAATACCAGGTACGATCTCTGCATGGCTAATCAACTATCGAATTTCTCGTCTCGGAAGAAAAATACCAGGTACAGCTACCGCACGGCTAATCATCTGTCGGTTCTCACTAGCGTCAGAATAGGATCTCTCTATCATTTTCCACACTGTCACTGCGCCCAACATTTCCAAGTTTGAAGCTCGTCACAGTCATCCCTTCCTAGATCCTACTCGGAATACCACAGACAAGGTTTAGACTTTCCGGATCTCAGAAACGGCTGCCAATTGGTTCTAGCCTGTACCATGAAGATCCTAATCTCACGGACTCGGTCCGTGGATTAGAGACCCAAGAGAATATACTCTGGCTGTCGTCCAATGACTACGTTGAACATCATGTAGACTGCTTGTGGTTGTCAGGTACGCGGATCTTGGCTAAGTGAGTAACGAAGATAGTGGGTGATTGTCACGGGTCACCCCTTCATTCTGACTTAAATGAATTAAGTACAAGAGTATATCTTGGAGAAAAAGTAAGCGTGAATTGAAAGAAAAACAATAGTACTTGCATTAATTCATAATGAACAGCCGAGCTCCGCACCTTGATCTATGAGGTGTAGTAACTCCACCATAGAAAATACATAAGAGAAAAAAGTATCTAATACAATAGTAAAAAGTGCTATTTATACTAAACTAGTCACTAGGGATTACAGAAAATAAGTAACTAAGTGCAGATAGTGCAGAAATGTGATTTTTGCATAAAAACTAATAAAAATATAATAAAAAGTAACTAAAACATACTAAAAACTATGTAAAAATAATGCGAAAAAGGGTATAAATTATCCGCTCATCACAACACCAAACTTAAATTGTTGCTTGTCCGCAAGCAACTAAAAACAAAATAGGATAAAAAGAAGAGAAAATACAATAAATCTCAAAAATTTCAATGAAGATAAGTTTCAATTAGATGAGCGGGACTAGTAGCTTTTTGCTTCTGAACAGTTTTGGCATCTCACTTTATCCTTTGAAGTTCAGAATGATTGGCATCCATAGGAACTCAGAATTCAGATAGTGTTATTGATTCTCCTAGTTCAGTATGTTGATTCTTGAACACAGCTACTTTATGAGTCTTGGCCGTGACCCTAAGCATTTTATTTTCCAGTATTACCACCGGATACACAAATGCCACAGACACATAACTGGGTGAACCTTTTCAGATTGTGACTCGGGTTTGCTAAAGTCCCCAGTTAATGGTGTCCAGAGCTCTTAAGCACACTCTTTTTGCTTTGGACCATGACTTTAACCGCTTAGTCTCAAGCTTTTCACTTGACATCTTCACGCCACAAGCACATGGTTAGGGACAACTTGATTTATCAATAACATTTTTCTTTTTTCATTATTCTTTCAAGAGCCAACAATTTTAACATTCATAAACTTCTCTATAAAAAATATGCACTGTTCAAGCATTCATTCAGAAAACAAAAAGTATTGCCACCACATCAAAATAATTAAACTAACTTCAAGATAGAATTCGAAATTCATGTACTTATTTTTCTTTTTCAGAAAACATTTTTCATTTAAGAAAGGTGAAGGATTCATGGAATCATTCATAGCTTTAAGACATAGACACCGATCATGTAATAAAGGCACAAACATAGACAAAACATAAAGCATAGAAACTGAAAAATAGAAAAATAAGAACAAGGAAATTAAAGAACGGCTCCACCTTAGTGACGGCGGCTAGTTCTTCCTCTTGAAGATCCTATGGAGTGCTTGAGCTCCTCAATATCTCTTCCTTGCCTTTGTTGCTCTTCCCTTATAGCTCTTGTTGAGGTCCATGAGTGGGCTCTCTTGTTTGCTCCATCCTCTTTCTAGTGATGGGCTTTTGATATGAATCTCTTCATCTCCCATGACTCAGAGTTGGAAGCAACTGCCTTCCCTTTCCTCTTTCTAGAGGTTTCTCTGGCCTTAGGTGCCATTAATGGTTATGAAAAAACAAAAAGCATAGCTTTTTTCCATACCAAACTTAAAAGGTTTGCTCTTCCTCGAGCAAAAATAAGATAGAAGGGAGTAGAAGAAGAATGATGCAATTAATTTTGAAAACTTATTACTGTATATAAGAAAAATTAAAAAGAGTTAAAAAGAATTTGAAGAGATATGTAAGTTCTGAAAACGTTTTGGAAGGAATTGAAAAGAATTGAAAAAAAGAATTAAAAATAATTGGAAAGATTATTAATATTTGAAATAGAAATTGAAAGATGAACGTTTAAAATATGTTTGATGCAAAAAATTATGAATTAAAACATGAAAAATTGAAAAAATCGAATTGGAAACAAAATTACCTCACTTGTGTCATCCTGGCGTTAAATGCCTAGAATGCTATCCATTTTGGCGTTTAACACCCACTTGACTACCTCTTTGGGCATTTGACGCCAAGCCAGATACCCTGGTTGGCGTTAAATGCCAGGAATCCTTCTTTATTCGGCGTTTTGCTGAACGCCCAGAATGCTGCCTGCATGGGCGTTAAACGCCCATTCTGCTATCCTTACTGGCGTCTAAACGTCAGTAAGCCTGTCCTCCAGGGTGTGCTATTTTTTATGCTGTTTTTTATTCCGCTTTAATTCTGTAGCTATTTTTGTGATTTTAGATGATCATCTACCTAAAGAAAACATAACATGACAATGGAAAACAAATGTCTATAAAATTAAATATAATTAAATAACATTGGGTTGCCTCCCAATAAGCGCTTCTTTAATGTCAATAGCTTGACAGTGAGCTCTTAGAGAGCTTCACAGAGACTCAGAGCTTAATGGTGGCCTCCCAACACCAAACTTAGAAGTTGAGTGTGGGGGCTCTGTATGACTCTGTATTGAGAGAAGCTTTTCATGCTTTCTCTCCATGGTTACAGAAGAAGATCCTTGAGCCTTAAACACAAGGTAGTCCTCATTCAGTTGAAGGACTAACTTTCCTCTGTCCACATCAATCACAGCCCTTGTTGTGGCTAGGAAGGGTCTTCAAAGGATGATGGATTCATCCTTATCCTTCCTAGTGTGTAGGACTATGAAGTCAGCAGGGATGTAAAGGCCTTCAACCTTCACTAAGACATCCTCTACAAGTCCATAAGCCTGTTTGATTGATTTGTCTGACATCTCTAGTGAGATTCGTGCAGCTTGTACCTCAAAGATCCCTAGTTTCTCCATTACAGAGAGTGACATGAGGTTTATACCTGACCCCAGGTCACACAGAGCCTTCTCAAAGGTCATGGTGTCTATGGTACAAGGTATTAAGAACCTTCCGAGATCCGGTTTCTTCTGAGGTAATTTCTGCCGAACCAAGGTATTCAGTTCATTGATGAGCAATGGAGGTTCATCCTTCCAATTCTCATTACCAAATAACTTTGCATTCAGCTTCATGATTGCCCCTAGATACTGAGCAAATTGCTCTTCAACAATATCTTCATCCTCTTCAAAGGAAGAATGCTCTTCAGAGCTCATGAATGGCAACAGTAAGTTCAGTGGAATCTCTATGGTCTCTGTATGAGCCTCAGATTCATTTGGTTCCTCATTGGGGAACTCCTTAGTGGTCAGTGGAAGTCCATTGAAGTCTTCCTCACTGTAAATCAATACCTCTTCCTCCTCTATAGGTTCGGTCACTTTGGATATATTGATGGCCTTGCACTCTCTCTTTGGATTCTCTTCTGTATTGCTTGGGAGAGTACTATGAGGGATTTCAGTAACTCTTTTACTCAGCTGACCCACTTGTGCCTCTAAATTTCTGATGGAGGACCTTGTTTCAGTCATGAAACTGAGAGTGGTCTTATATAGATCAGAGACTATGGTTTCTAAGTCAGAGAGGCTCTGCTTAGAATTCTCTATCTGTTGTAGAGAAGATGATGGAAAAGGCTTGCTATTTCCAAACCTATTTCTCCCACCATTATTATTATTGAAGCCTTATTGAGGCTTCTGTTGATCCTTCCATGTGAAATTTGGATGATTTCTCCATGAAGGATTGTATGTGTTTCCATAGGATTCTCCCATGTAATTCACCTCTTCCATTGCAGGATTCTTAGGGTCATAAGTTTCTCCTTCAGAGGAGGCTTCATTAGTACTGCCGGATGCAGCTTGCATTCCAGTCAGATTCTGAGAAATCATATTGACTTGCTGAGTTAATATTTTATTCTGAGCTAATATGGCATTCAGAGTATCAATCTCAAGAACTCCTTTCTTCTGAGTCATCCCATTATTCACAGGATTTCTTTCAGAGGTGTACTTGAACTGGTTATTTGCAACTATTTCAATGAGTTCCTGGGCTTCTGCAGGTGTTTTCTTCAGATGAAAAGATCCACCAGCAGAGTGGTCCAATGACATCTTGGACAATTCAGATAGACCATCATACAATATACATAAGATGCTCCATTCTGAAAGCATGTCAGAAGGACACCTTATGATCAATTGCTTGTATCTTTCCCAAGCTTCATAGAAGGATTCACCTTCCTTCTATCTGAAGGTTTGGACTTCCACTCTAAGCTTGCTCAACTTTTGAGGTAGAAAGAATTTGGCCAAGAAAGCATTCACTAAATTTTCCCAAGAGTTCAGGCTTTCTTTAGGTTGTGAGTCCAACCATATCCTAGCTGTCTCTTACAGCAAAGGGGAAAATCATAAGTCTGTAGACCTCAGAATTAACCCCATTGGTCTTAACAGTGTCACAGATTTGCAAGAATTCAGCTAAGAATTGATGAGGATCTTCCAATGGAAGTCTATGAAACTTGCAATTCTACTGGATTAGAGAAACTAATTGAGGCTTAAGCTCAAAGTTGTCTGCTCTAATTGCAGGAATTGAGATGCTTCTTCCATAGAAGTCGGAAGTTGGTGCAGTAAAGTCACCAAGCATCTTTCTTGCATCTCCACCATTGTTGTTGGGTTCGGCTGCCATGTCTACTTTTTTTTCAAAAATTTCTGTGAGGTCCTCTCCAGAGTCTTATGCTTTAGCTTCCTCTTCAGAGTCCTTTTAGTTTTAGGATCAGCTTCAACAAGAATATCTTTATCCCTGTTCTTACTCATATGAAAAAGAAGAGAACAGAAAAGAAGAGGAATCCTCTATGTCACAGTATAGAGATTTCTTTATGTGAGTATAAGAATAGTAGAATAGAAGGATGAGGTAGAAAGAAAATGAGAGGAATTTAAACACAGAGAGAGGGAGAGGGTTCGAATTATGAGAAGAGGGAGAAGAAAAATATTTTTATTTTTATTTAATTAATTAAGTTAGAATTCGAAATTTAAGAAAAGAAATAAAACAAAATTAGAATTTAAAACAATTAGTTAATTAAAAAGAATTTTGAAAAAGTGGTTAGTGATTTTCGAAAATGAGAAGTGAAAAAGTAGTTAGGTGATTTTGAAAAACATAAGAAATAGTAAGATTTTTTAAAATTAAAACAAACAAGTCAAGTAGTTAGTTGAAAAGGATTTGAAAATAAATTTTGAAAAGATAAGAAGTTAGAAAAAGATTTTGAAATTAAGTTTTGAAAAAGATTTGAAAAAAAAATTTAAAAAGATTTGATTTTGAAAATTAAAGTTGATGACTTGACTAACAAGAAACTAAAAGATATGATTCTAGAATTTAAAGATTGAACCTTTCTTAACAGGAAAGTAACAAACTTGAAATTTTTTAATCAAAACATTAAATGTTAGTAAAGTTTTCGAAAATGTGAAATAAAATTAAGAAAAAGATTTTGAAAAATTTATTTTGAAGAATTTTCTAAAAAAAAACATGAAAGAAAAATGGAATAAGGGAAAGATATTATTTTTTATTTTTGAATTTTTAATGAGGAGAGAGAAAAACAATAAAATGAAACAAAACATAAAAATTTAAGATCAAAACAAATAATGCATGCAAAAATACTTTGAATGTCAAGATGAACACCAAGAACACTTTGAAGATCATGATGAACATTAAGAACATATTTTTGAAGATTTTTAAGAAAAGAAAGACATGCAAGACACCAAACTTAAGAACTTTTGTACTAGAGACACTAACAATTTGAAAATGCATATGAAAAACAAGAAAAGACACAAAACAAGAAAAATCAAAGATCAAACAAGGAAAATCATCAAGAACAACTTGAAGATCATGAAGAACATAATGCATGAATTTTCGAAAATTTTAAGAAAATAAAAACATGCAATTGACACCAAACTTAAAACATGACACAAGACTCAAACAAGAAACACAATTTTTTTGTAATTTTTTTCGAAAATAAAAAAAGCTTAAACATAAAATAAAATTACCTAATATAAGCAACAAGATGAACCGTCAGTTGTCCAAACTCGAACAATCCCCGGAAACGGTGCCAAAAACTTGGTACACGGAATTGTGATCCCACTTTTCACAACTCCGCACAACTAACTAGCAAGTGCACTGGGTCGTCCAAGTAATAAAACGTTACGTGAGTAAGGGTCGATCCCACAGAGATTGTCGGCTTGAAGCAAGCTATGGTCATCTTGTAAATCTTAGTCAGGCGGATTGAAATGGTTATGAGGTTTTGATAATTAAAAGATAAATAAAACATAAAATAAAGATACTTATGTGATTCATTGGTGGGAATTTCAGATAACCGTTTGGAGATGCTTTGTTGCTTCTGAACCTCTGCTTTCCTATTGTCTTCTTCCAATCATGCGTGCTCCCTTCCATGGCAAGCTGTATGATCCTCTCGGATGAAAAATACCAGGTACGATCTCTGCACGGCTAATCAACTGTCGGATTTCTCGTCTCGGAAGAAAAATACCAGGTACAGCTACTGCATGGCTAATCATCTGTCGGTTCTCACTAGCGTCAGAATAGGATCTCTCTATCCTTTTGCACACTGTCACTCCGCCCAACATTTGCAAGTTTGAAGCTTGTCACAGTCATCCTTTCCCAGATTCTACTCGGAATACCACAGACAAGATTTAGACTTTCTGGATCTCAGGTATGGCTGCCAATTGGTTTTAGCCTATACCATGAAGATCCTAATCTCATGGACTCGGTCCCTGGATTAGAGACCCAAGAGAATATACTCCGACTGTTGTCCAATGACTACGTTGAACATCATGTAGACCACTTGGGGTTGTCAGGCACGCGGATATTGGCTAAGCGAGTAACGAAGATAGTGGGTGATTGTCACGGGTCACTGGTGCGCAGAAATCGTGACGGTTCCATTCCTTGGTAACGGCGCTAAAAACTCAATACGCACGTTCATAATCTTAGTTCTTTGTCACAACTTCGCACAACTAACCAGCAAGTGCATTGGGTCGTCCAAGTAATAAACCTTATGTGAGTAAGGGTCGATCCCACGGAGATTGTCGGCTTGAAGCAAGCTATGGTCACCTTGTAAATCTCAGTCAGGCGGATTCAATGGATTATGGATATTTAATAATTAAAAGATAAATAAAATGTAAAATAAAGATAGTGATACTTATGTAATTCATTGGTGAGGATTTCAGATAAGCGTATAGAGATGCGTTCGTTCCTCCTGAACCTCTGCTTTCCTATTGTCTTCATCCAATCATTCAAACTCCTTTCTATGGCAAGCTGTATGTTAGGCATCACCGTTGTCAATGGTTACATCCTGTCCTCTCAATAAAAATGATCCAATGGACTGTCACTGCATGGCTAATCATCTGTCGGTTCTCGATCATGCTGGAATAGGATCCATTGATCCTTTTGCGTCTGTCACTACGCCCAGCACTCGCGAGTTTGAAGCTCGTCGCAGCCATCCCTTCCCAGATCCTACTCGGAATACCACAAACAAGGTTTAGACTTTCCGGATCTCAAGAATGGCCGTCCATGGATTCAAACTTATACCACGAAGATTCTTATTAAGGAATCCCAGAGATACTCATTCAATCTAAGGTAGAACGGAAGTGGTTGTCACGATCATCACATTCATATTGAGGTACGAATGAATATCTTAGAATCGGAATAAGCTTGAATTGAATAGAAAAACAATAGTACTTTGTATTAATTCATGAGGAACAGCAGAGCTCCACACCTTAATCTATGGTCTGTAGAAACTCTACCGTTGAAAATACATAAGTGATGAAGGTTCATGCATGGCTGAATGGCCAGCCCCCAAATGTGATCTAAAGATGAAACAAAAGATGTAAATACAATAGTAAAAAGTCCTATTTATGCTAAACTAGTTACTAGGGTTTACAGAAATGAGTAAATGATGCAGAAATCCACTTCTGGGGCCCACTTGGTGTGTGCTTGGGCTGAGCATTGAGCTTTACACATGTAGAGTCTTTTCTTGGAGTTGAACGCCAGTTTGTAACCTATTTCTGGCGTTTAACTCCACTTTGCAACCTGTTTTTGGCGTTTAACTCCAGAATGCAGCATGGAACTGGCATTGAACGCCAGTTTGCGTCATCTAAACTCGGGCAAAATATGAACTATTATATATTGCTGGAAAGCCCTGGATGTCTACTTTCCAACGACATTAAGAGCGCACCATTTGGAGTTATGTAGCTCCAGAAAATTCACTTTGAGTGCAAGGAGGTCAAAATCCAGCAGCATCTGCAGTCCTTTTTCAATCTCTGAATCTGATTTTTGCTCAAGTCCCTCAATTTCAGCCAGAAAAAACCTGAAATCACAGAAAAACACACAAACTCATAGTAAAGTCCAGAAATGTGATTTTTATTTAAAAACTAATAAAAATATACTAAAAACTAAAGAAATTATACTGAAAACTATGTAAAAACAATTCCAAAAAGCGTATAAATTATTCGCTCATCACAACACCAAACTTAAATTGTTGCTTGTCCCCAAGCAACTGAAAATCAAATAGGATAAAAAGAAGAGAATATACTATAAATTCTAAAATATCAATGAAACTTAGCTCCAATCAGATGAGCGGGACTTGTAGCTTTTTGCCTCTTGAATAGTTTTGGCATCTCACTTTATCCATTGAAGTTCAGAATGATTAGCATCTATAGGAACTTAGAGTGCAGATAGTGTTATTGATTCTCCTAGTTCAGTATGTTGATTCTTGAACACAGCTACTTTATGAGTCTTGGCCGTGGCCCTAAGCACTTTGTTTTCCAATATTACCACCGGATACATAAATGCCACAAACACATAATTGGGTGAACATTTTCAGATTGTGGCTCAGCTTTGCTAAAGTCCCCAATTAGAGGTGTCCAGGTTTCTTAAGCACACTCTTTTTTTGCTTTGGACCTTGACTTTAACTGCTCAGTCTCAAGTTTTCACTTGACACCTTCACTCCACAAGCACATGGTTAGGGACAGCTTGGTTTAGCCACTTAGGCCAGCATTTTATTCCTTTAGGCCCTCCTATCCACTGATGCTCAAAGCCTTGGATCCTTTTTATTACCCTTGCCTTTTGGTTTTAAGGGCTATTGGCTTTTTGCTCTTGCCTTTTGGTTTTAAGAGCTTTTGGCTTTTTCTGCTTGCTTTTTCTTTTCCCTTTTTTTTTCGCCATTTTCTTTTCATTTTTTTTTTCTGCAAGCTTTTGTATTCACTGCTTTTTCTTGCTTCAAGAATCATTTTTTTGATTTTTCAGATTATCAAATAACATTTCTCCTTTTTCCTTATTCTTCAAGAGCCAACATATTTAACATTCATAAACATCAAATTCAAAAGACATATGCACTGTTCAAGCATTCATTCAGAAAACAAAAAGTATTGTCACCACATCAAAATAATTTAACTAGTTTCAAGGATGAATTCGAAACCCTGTACTTCTTGTTCTTTTGTTTTTAAAACAGTTTTCATTTAAGAGAGGTGATGGAGTCATAGGACATTCATAGCTTTAAGACATAGACACTTAAACACTAATGATCATCTAGTAAAGACACAAACATAATTAAACATGAAGCATGGAAACCGAAAATAGAAAATAAATAGACAAGGAGATTAAGGAATGAGTTCACCTTAGTGAGGGTGGCGTCTTCCTCTTCTTGAAGAACCAATGGTGCTTTTGAGCTCCTCTATGTCTCTTCCTTGTCTTTGTTGCTCCTCCCTCATAGCTCTTTGATCTTCTCTAATTTCATGGAGGATGATGGAATGCTCTTGGTGCTCCATCCTTAGTTGTCCCATGTTGGAGCTTAATTCTCCTAGGGAAGTGTTGATTTGCTCAAAATAGTTTTGTGGAGGAAAGTGCATCCCTTGAGGAATCTAAGGGATTTCATGGTGGGGAATTTCCTCATGCTCTTGCTGAGGTCCATGATCTCTTGTTTGCTCCATCCTTTTCTTAGTGATGGGCTTGTCCTCTTCAATGAGGATGTCTCCCTCTATGTCAATTCCAGCCGAATTACAGAGGTGGCATATGAGGTGAGGAAAGGCTAACCTTGCCCAAGTGGAGGACTTGTCAGCCACCTTGTAAAGTTCTTGAGGTATAATCTCATGAACTTCCACCTCCTCTCCAATCATGATACTATGGATCATGATGGCCCGGTCTATAGTAACTTCAGACCGGTTACTAGTAGGAATGATTGAGCGTTAAATGAACTCTAGCCATCCCCTAGCCACTGGTTTAAGGTCATGCCTTCTTAATTGAACTGGCTTGCCTCTTGAGTCAATTTTCCATTGAGCTCCTTCCTCACATATGTCTATGAGAACTTGGTCCAACCTTTGATCAAAGTTGACCCTTCTTGTGTAGGGGCGTGCGTTCTCTTCCATCATTGGAAAGTTGAACGCTAGCCTTACATTTTCCGGACTGAAATCTAAGTATTTTCCCCGAACCATGGTGAGCCAATGCTTTGGATTCGGGTTCACACTTTGATCATGGTTCCTAGTGATCCATGCGTTTGCATAGAACTCTTGAACCATTAGGATCCCGACTTGTTGAATAGGGTTGGTGAGAGTGATAAACCCATATTTCATGAGTTCTTTTGTGCTTAATTTGAGTGATTTATAAAATCCTTCACCTACTTATTCACATTAATTGCATGGTTTTACTTTCCCCTCCTTATTATGTCATATTGTGAAAAACATGTTTTCTAAGCTTTAAAATTAATTATTTTAATTATCTTTATTTCCATTTGATGCCGTGATTAGTGTGTTGAGTAGTTTCAGATTTTCTAAGGCAGAATGACTTATAGGATGAAAAAGGAAACTGATGAGCGGATATTTTATACGCTTTTTGGGGTTAATTTCATATAGTTTTTAGGATGTTTTAGTTAGTTTTTAGTTTAATTCTATTAGTTTTTAGGAAAAATTCATATTTCTGGACTTTACTATGAGTTGTGTGTTTTTCTGTAATTTCAGGTATTTTCTGGCTGAAATTGAAGGAGCTGAGCAAAAATCTGATTCAGGCTGAAAAAGGACTGCTGATGCTGTTGGATTCTGACCTCCCTGCACTCAAAGTAGATTTTCTGGAGCTACAAAACTCGAAATGGCGTGCTTCCAATTGCGTTGGAAAGTAGACATCCAGGGCTTTCCAGAAATATATAATAGTTCATAGTTTGCACGAGGATAGATGACGTAAACTGGCGTTCAACGCCAGTTCTCTGCCCAATTCTGGCGTCCAGCGCCAAAAAAGGATCAAAAGTTGGAGTTCAACGCCAGAAATGGACCCAAACCTGGCGTTGAACGCCCAAAACAGCCTTATGCACGTGAATTACTTAAGTCTCAGCCCCAGGTGCTGTGACAGAGCATGTGAGCATATTCTTCACTGAGAGGATGGGATGTAGCCATTGACGGCGGTGATCCCCAACACACAGCTTGCCATAGAAGGACGTGCGTGCGTGAATCAGAGCACAGAGGAAAGCAGAAATTCAGAAGACAAAGCATCTCCAAAACTCCAACATATTCTCCATTACTGCATAACAAGTAACTTTTAACCCATGATCTCTTGTTCATTCGCAATTCAATTGATAAATATAATTGACTTCCTGACTAAAAATTGCAAGATAACCATAGATTGCTTCAAACCAACAATCTCTGTGGGATTCGACCATTACTCACGTAAGGTATTACTTGGACGACCCAGTGCACTTGCTGGTTAGTGGTACGAGTTGTGAAAAGTGTGATTCACAATTCGTGCACCAAGTTTTTGGCGCCGTTGCCGGGGATTGTTCGTGTTTGGACAACTGACGGTTTATTTTGTTTCTTAGATTAGGAAAATTTTTCTTTTTGGTTTAGAGTCTCTTATTATTGTTCTTGGTTAAAAAAAAAATATACTTCTTCAAAACAAGTGTTACATTCATAACTCATTTGGCTAGAGCGTTGGTCTATGTTCTTGGTAATTGGGTTAGAATCTTTTATATTCTTTTCAAAATCTTCTTTTTCATAAATAATAATTTCTCTATTAAATTTTGTGCCAAACTTTAAGTTTGGTGT
>NC_029787.2:61286929-61288725 GCF_000816755.2 Arachis ipaensis | reverse complement strand
CCAACTCTTAAAAGCTTTTTTTACTCCTCTCTCTTTTACCAATCCTACAAAACTTTTCCTATACTACTAAAAACTTTTTCCAAAATTTAAAACTTTATTTTTATACTTAAAATTTCTGTTTAAAGCTTTTAAACGAAATTTTATCTCTCTTTTCTATAAAAACTTAAATTTCTCCTCTCTCTTTTTGTTATTCTAATTTTTATTTATTTTATTTTAATTTATTTCATTTTCAAAATAAATAAATAAATAAATAAATAAATAAATAAATAAATTTTTACATCATCTCCATTTCTCCATCATGGATCTAAGTGGAAATGAACAGTCCAGGAGGACTCTGGAGACATATACTAACCCCTCTACTGCTTCATACGGGAGTAGTATCTGCATACCCTCCATTGGAGTCAGTAGCTTTGAGTTGAATCCTCAGCTCATTATCATGGTGCAGCGAAATTGCCAGTATTCTGGTCTTCCACACGAAGAACCTACAGAGTTTCTGGCACAGTTTTTACAAATTGCTGACACAGTACATGATAAAGAAATAGATCAGGATGTCTACAGACTATTACTGTTTCCATTTACTGTAGAAGATCAAGCTAAGATGTGGTTGAATAACCAACCTAAGGCCAGCATAAGTACATGGAAACAGCTGACAGAAAAATTCCTAAATCAATACTTTCCCCCAAAACGGATGACACAGCTAAGGCTGGACATCCAAGGCTTTAAACAAGGAGATAATGAATCTCTTTATGATGCCTGGGAGAGATACAGAGAGATGCTACGAAAATGCCCCTCTGAAATGTTTTCAGAGTGGGTTCAGTTAGACATCTTCTATTATGGGCTTGCAGAAGGAGCTCAGATGTCTCTTGATTACTCAGCTGGTGGATCTATCCACATGAGAAAGACAATTGAAGAGGCTCAAGAGCTCATTGATACAGTTGCCAAGAAGAGGTTAAAACAGTGACTGCTGAACTCAGTCCTGTAAAACAAGCTGCTGAATTCAATCAGCAATTGGACTTTCTGACAAAGCAGTTAGCCGAATTCAAAGATAGACTACAAGAGACAAGGATGGCTAATATACATATGGACGAACAGTTTAAGCAAACAAAGCAGCAGCTGTCAAGGCAAATAGCAGAAGAATGCCAAGCAGTTCAACTAAGAAGTGGGAAAACATTAAATACCCCACCTCAAGGTAGCAAAAAGCTAAGAAACGAGCAAACCACTCAAAATTCACCTGAGGACAGTAAGAGCCTAGGAAAAAGTAATTCTGGAACTAAAATGCCAGAAAATTAGTGGAAGGCTGGCGCTGAACGCCTAGACCATGCTCAGGACTGGCGTTCAACGCCAGAAACAAGGTAGGACTGGCGTTCAGCGCCAGAAATGGGCAAGGATCTGGCGTTGAACGCCCAAAATGGGCAAGATCTGGCACTGAACGCCCAAAATGGGCACAATTCTGGCGTTCAAACGCCAGGAGCTGACAAGGCACTGGCGTCCAGTTTCACTCCAGCTTCTAACTCTGGCACTCAATTGCCAGTGAGGGATCAGACACACACAAATGCTGATAACAACCCCTCTAAAAAGGCTTCTTCAACCACTTCTGTAGGCAATAAACCTACAGCAACTAAGGTTGAAGAATATAAAGCCAAGATACCTTATCCTCAAAAACTCCGGAAAGAGGAGCAGGATAAGCAGTTTGCTCGCTTCGCAGATTACCTTAGGACTCTTGAAATAAAGATTCCATTTGCAGAAGCACTTGAGCAAATACCTTCTTATGCCAAGTTCATGAAAGAGATCTTGAG
>NC_029787.2:61283002-61285635 GCF_000816755.2 Arachis ipaensis | reverse complement strand
AAGAAGTTAAACCAACCTGGATATGTCTCCAACTTGCTGATGGCTCCATTAAATACCCATCAGGCGTGATTGAAGACATGATTGTCAGGGTTGGGCCATTCACCTTTCCTACTAACTTCGTTGTGCTGGAAATGGAGGAGCACAAGAGTGCTACTCTCATTCTAGGAAGACCCTTCCTAGCAACTGGACGATCCCTCATTGACGTCCAACAGGGGGAAATAACCCTGAAAGTCAATGATGATGAGTTTAAGTTGAACGCTGTCAAAGCCATGCAGCATCCAGACACATCAATAGACTGCATGAAAGTTGATCTTATTGACTCTTTGGTAGAAGAGATCAACATGGCTGAGAGTCTCGAATCAAAGTTGGAAGACATCTTTAAAGATGTTCAGCCTGATTTGGAGGATTCAGAGGAGATGAAAGAGCCTCTGAAATTTCCTCTGGAAGAGGAAAAACCTCCTAAACCAGAGCTCAAATCGTTACCACCATCCTTGAAATATGCATTTCTGGGAGAAGGTGACACTTTTTCAGTGATCATAAGCTCTGCTTTAAATTCACAGGAAGAGGAAGCACTTATTCAAGTGCTAAGGACACACAAGACAGCTCTTGGGTGGTCCATAGGTGACCTTAAGGGCATAAGCCCAGCTAGATGCATGCACAAAATCTTATTGGAGGATAATGCCAAACCAGTGGTTCAACCACAGAGGCGGCTAAATCCAGCCATGAAGGAAGTGGTGCAGAAATAGGTCACCAAATTACTAGAGGCTGGGATTATTTATCCTATTTCTGATAGCCCCTGGGTGAGCCCTGTCCAAGTCGTCCCAAAAAAGGGAGGCATGACAGTGATTCATAATGAAAAGAATGAACTGGTTCCTACGAGAACAGTTAAAGGGTGGTGCATGTGTATTGACTACAGAAGGCTCAATACAGCCACCAGAAAGGATCATTTTCCTTTACCATTCATAGACCAGATGTTAGAAAGACTAGCAGGTCATGATTATTACTGCTTTTTGGACGGCTACTCAGGCTATAACCAGATTGCAGTAGATCCTCAGGATCAAGAGAAAACAGCATTCACATGTCCATCTGGAGTGTTTGCTTATAGGAGGATGCCATTTGGGCTGTGTAATGCCCCTGCAACCTTCCAGAGATGCATGCTCTCTATTTTCTCTGATATGGTGGAAAATTTTCTGGAGGTCTTCATGGATGACTTCTCAGTATATGGAGACTCATTCAGCTCCTGTCTTGATCACCTGAAACTTGTTTTGAAGAGATGCCAAGAGACCAACCTAGTTTTAAATTGGGAAAAATATCACTTCATGGTGACTGAAGGGATTGTCCTTGGGCATAAAATCTCAAACAAGGGAATAGAGGTGGATCAAGCAAAAATAGAGGTAATTGTAAAATTACCACCACCTGCCAATGTTAAGGCAATCAGAAGCTTTCTGGGACATGCAGGATTCTATAGGAGGTTTATAAAGGATTTTTCAAAAATCGCAAAACCTCTAAGCAATCTGCTAGCTGCAGACACGCCATTTATGTTTGACACAGAGTGCCTGCAGGCGTTCGAAACACTGAAAGCTAAGCTGGTCACAGCACCAGTCATTTCTGCACCAGACTGGACGTTACCATTTGAGCTAATGTGTGATGCCAGTGATCACGCCATTGGTGCAGTATTGGGACAGAGGCATGACAAGCTTCTGCATGTCATTTATTATGCTAGTCGCATTTTAAATGATGCCCAGAAAAATTACACAACCACAGAAAAAGAATTACTTGCAGTGGTTTACGCCATTAACAAGTTCAGATCATACTTAGTAGGATCAAAAATGAGTGTGTATTCTGATCATGCTGCTCTTAAATATCTACTCACAAAGCAGGATTCAAAACCCAGGCTCATCAGATGGGTGTTGCTTCTGTAAGAGTTTGATATAGAAATAAGAGACAGAAAAGGAACAGAGAACCAAGTGGCTGATCATCTGTCCCGGATAGAGCCAGTAGAAGGGACGCCCTCCCCTCTCTTGAGATCTCTGAGACTTTTCCGGATGAGCATTTATTTGCCATTCAGGAAACACCATGGTTTGCCGACATTGAAAACTATAAAGCTGCAAGGTTCATACCCAAGGAGTACAACAGGATACAAAAGAAGAAATTAATTACTGATGCAAAGTACTACTTGTGGGATGAACCTTATCTCTTTAAGAGATGTGCAGACGGAATAATCTGTAGGTGTGTGCCTAGAGAAGAAGCACAGAGGATCCTGTGGCATTGCCATGGATCTCAATATGGAGGCCATTTCGAAGGTGAGCGAACAGCCACCAAGGTCCTCCAATGTGGCTTCTATTGGCCCACACTCTATAAAGATTTCCGTTACTAAGACAGTGCTGGAGTTCCTCCAGAAACATATCTTTAGCAGGTTTGGTGTCCCTAGAGTACTAATCAGTGATGGGGGCACTCACTTCTGCAATAAACAGCTTTACTCTCCCATGGTTCGGTATGGAATTCGCCACAAGGTAGCTACTCCATATCATCCACAAACTAATGAGCAAGCTGAAGTCTCTAACAGAGAATTAAAGAGAATCCTGGAACGGACAGTAAATACCCGTAGAAAGGATTGGGCACGGAGCTTGGAT
>NC_029787.2:61278739-61282522 GCF_000816755.2 Arachis ipaensis | reverse complement strand
GGCATGACAGAAAGCTGTCATCTAGAATCTTTGAACCAGGACAGAAGGTTCTGTTGTTTAACTCTAGACTCAGGCTATTCCCCGGGAAACTGAAATCCCGGTGGAGGGGACCATACGTGATTACAAGTGTATCACCATATGGTTATGTGGAGCTTCAAGATATTGATTCTAATAAGAAGTTAATTGTCAATGGACAGAGAATCAAGCACTATCTTGAAGGCAACATTGAGCAAGAATGCTCAAGGCTGAAGCAAGATTAAAAGCTCAGCAAGGTCCAGCGAAAGACAATAAAGAAGCGCTTGCTGGGAGGCAACCCAACCATGGGGCAACAATCCTCTAAGCATTTTTCCCTATTTTTATTTTTATTTTCTTATATAAAGTTCACTGACACTAAGGTGAGGAATCATTTACAGAAGACCTCGGCACACAAAATAGAGAAAAAGAGCTCACTGGCAAGAAAACACCAGTAAAACTGTATTTTGGGCGTTCAACGCCCAAAATGGGCATCCACTGGGCGTTGAACGCTAGTAATGGTAGCAATCTGGGCGTTCAACGCCAGAAATGGGCACCCACTGGGCGTTGAACGCCAATAATGGCAGCAGCTGGGCATTGAACGCCCAGGAGAGCAGCAATTGGGCACTGAACGCCCAAAAAAGGCAGTGTTTGGGCGTTCAAACGCCAGGATGGCAGGGAGGAGACAAAACTCATTTTTATTCAAATTTTTTTCATTCTAAATCTTGATTTTCATACTTCAATTCATGATTTCTTACATAAACATGTTAAGAACCTTGATTTCTAAATTCCATAATTTCTAAAAACCCTACCCTAAAAATATCAAATGTATTTTAATCCATAAGCACCAGGCCTCTTTGCAAATTCAATCCAACTCTTTTCAAAATTTTTTTTACAAATCTATCTTTTCAACTCATCAATATCTTTTTCAAAACCCCCACTTTATCTTTTTCAAAATCTAAATCTATCTTTTTCAAAAATCTTTCATATCCTCTCAATTTTAAACTATATCTTCTCTTATCATATCTTTTATCTTATCTTTTCCAAATAAATCTTTTTATCATATCTTTATCTCTTCTTTTTCGAAAAACCCACCCTCCCTCCCTATAAATTTGAGTTCGGCCTCCCTCCCCTCCCATCAACAATTGCACCTGGCTCTCCTTCTCTCCATCTCCTTTCTTTTCTTTTGCTTGAGGACAAGCAAACCTCTAAGTTTGGTGTGTTTATCCGCGATCACTAAGATCATGGCCCCCAAAGGAAAACAACCCACTCCAAGAGGCAAGAAAGAGAGCATTCCAAAACCACTTTGGAATCAAGGGAAGTTCTTATCTAAAGAACATTCAGACCATTATAACAAAATAATGGGTCTGAAATCAGTGATCCTGGAAGTTAGATTCGATCTGAAAGAAGATGAATATCCGGAGATCCAGGAGCAAATTCGAATCAGGAACTGGGAAGTCCTAGCTAATCCTGAAACGAAGGTGGGAAGGAATATGATCCAGGAGTTCTATGCTAATATGTGGCAGACTGACAAGCAAAAACTATCTGGAACTGCCTTATATGAATATCGGACCATGGTCAGAGGAAAGATTGTTCATACCACCCCTGACAAGATCAGAGAGATCTTAAAGTTACCTCAGCTGAAAGATGATCCAAATTCCTTCAACAGGAGAATGATGAGAACAGACAAGGGTCTGGATAAGATTCTAGAGGACATATGTGTCCCTGGAGCCAGCTGGACCACCAACACAAAGGATGTCCCAAATCAACTCAAGAGAGAAGATCTCAAACCAGTCGCCAGAGGATGGCTGGACTTCATTGGGCATTCTCTGTTGCCTACTAGCAACCGTTCTGAAGTCACAGTTAAAAGAGTAGCGATGATCCATTGTATCATGATGGGAAAGGAAGTGAAAGTTCATCAGCTGATCTCAGCTGAACTCTACAAAATTGCTAACAAAAATTCTAAGGAGGCCAGGTTGGCTTATCAAAGCGTGATATCGCTGCTCTGCAAGGATGCTGGAGTAAGGATGGGAATAACTGAGTACATCTCAGTTGAGAAACCAATCACCAAGGCATCAATGGAAAAACAACAAGCGCAGGAGGATCCCACCAAGAAGAAAACGCAGGAATTCCTCCCAGAAATCCCTCAATCTGAATATTGGGAGTATCTTGAGACGTCTATCACCAAGATACGGGAAGCTATGGAGCAAATAATAAAAGAACTGAAGCAACACAGTCAAATTCTTACCTATATGTTTAAAGAACAAGAGGAGCAACGGCGTGACTTAAGGGACTTGAAGCGCCAGAAGTTATCTCTTGCAGGACCGAGCACCCCAAGGATCAGAGGAACCCCTGTTCCCCCAGAATAAAGGTTGTTAAATTCCAATTTCTGCTTTAAATCTGTGATAGTGTCATTAGAAAAGTTCACCTTAGGAGTCATATAGTAGTAATTAGTATCTATTTTGATCTTATCTCCAATTAAGCTATAGTTTATTTTTCTCATCATCAGCAAACATGAATAAAATAGTAGATCTTTTGAATAAGAGGCAATAAAATTTCGATTTTTAATAAGAGAAATTCTAATTAGTTACATGTGGTGGCAATACTTTCTGTCTTCTAAATGAATGCTTGAACAGTGCATATGTCTTTTGAATTTGTTGTTTAAGACTGTTAAATATGTTGGCTCTTGAAAAAAATGATGAACATGAGACATGTTATTGATAATCTGAAAAATCATAAAAATGATTCTTGAAGCAAGAAAAAGCAGCAAAAAAAAAAAGCAGAAAAAGCCAATAGCCCTTAAAACCAAAAGGCAAGGGTAATAAAAAGGATCCCAAGGCTTTGAGCATCAGTGGATAGGAGGCCTAAGGGAATAAAATCCCAGCCTAAGCGGCGAAACCAAGCTGTCCCTAACCATGTGCTTGTGGCGTGAAGGTGTCAAGTGAAAACTTGAGACTGAGCGGTTAAAGTCAAGGTCCAAAGCAGAAAGAAGAGTGTGCTTAAGAACTCTGGAAACCTCTAATTGGGGACTTTAGCAAAGCTGAGTCACAATCCAAAGGGTTCACCCAATTATGTGTCTGTGGCATTTATGTATCCAGGGGTAATACTGGAAAACAAAGTGCTTAGGGCCACGGCCAAGACTCATGAAATAGCTGTGTTCAAGAATCATCATACTGAAATAGGAGAATCAATAACACTATCTGAATTCTAAGTTCCTATAGATGCCAATCACTCTGAGCTTCAATGGATAAAGTGAGATGCCAAAACTATTCAAGAGGCAAAAATTAGTTAGTTTTTAGTTTAATTCTATTACTTTTTAGGAAAAATTCATATTTCTGGACTTTACTATGAGTTGTGTGTTTTTATGTAATTTCAGGTATTTTTCTGGCTGAAATTGAAGGAGTTGAGCAAAAATCTGATTCAGATTGAAAAAGGACTGCTGATGCTGTTGGATTCTAACCTCCCTGCACTCAAAGTGGATTTTCTGGAGCTACAGAACTCGAAATGGCGTGCTTCTAATTGCGTTGGAAAGTAGACATCCAGGGCTTTTCAGAAATATATAATAGTCCATACTTTGCACGAGGATAGACGACGTAAACTGGCGTTCAACGCCAGTTCTCTGCCCAATTCTGGCGTCCAGCGCCAGAAAAGGATCAAAAGTTGGAGTTCAACGCCAGAAATGGACCCAAACCTGGCGTTGAACGCCCAAAACAGCCTTATGCACGTGAATTACTTAAGTCTCAGCCCCAGCACACACCAAGTGGGCCCCAG
>NC_029787.2:61256846-61277865 GCF_000816755.2 Arachis ipaensis | reverse complement strand
TCATCACCTTCCTCAAACCATGAACGTGTGCCTGACAACCACCTCCGTTCTATATCCGATTGAATGAGTATCTCTTAGATCTATTAATTAGAATCTTCGTGGTATAAGCTAGAACTGATGGCGGCATTCATGAGAATCCGGAAAGTCTAAACCTTGTCTGTGGTATTCCGAGTAGGATTCAATGATTGAATGACTGTGACAAGCTTCAAACTCGCGAGTGCTGGGCGTTAGTGACAGACGCAAAAGGACGAAGAATCCTATTCCAGTATGATCGAGAACCGACAGATGATTAGCCGTGCTGTGACAAAGCATGTGAGCATATTCTTCACTGAGAGGATGGGATGTAGCCATTGACGACGGTGATCCCCAACACACAGCTTGCCATAGAAGGATGTGCATGCGTGAATCAGAGCACAGAGGAAAGCAGAAATTCAGAAGACAAAGCATCTCCAAAACTCCAACATATTCTCCATTACTGCATAACAAGTAACTTTTAACCTATGATCTCTTGTTCATTCCCAATTCAACTGATAAATATAATTGACTTCCTGACTAAGAATTGCAAGATAACCATAGATTGCTTCAAACCAACAATCTCCGTGGGATTCGACCCTTACTCACGTAAGGTATTACTTGGACGACCCAGTGCACTTGCTGGTTAGTGGTACGAGTTGTGAAAAGTGTGATTCACAATTCGTGCACCAGAAATGTACTAAAATGGAAGGAGGAAGCAAAACGGAGCTTTAAGGAAACTGGTATCCACGCGATCGCATGGATGACGCGATCGCATGCCAAGCACGAATCAGCAGCGACGCGGCCGCATGACTGACGCAACCGCGCGCCTTAAGCAGAACACATATGACGCGGTCACATGACTGACGCGACCGCGTGGCAAGGAAAGGCTCCAAATGACGCGACTGCGTGACCCACGCAGACGCGTGACAGAGGCCACGCACCAGAATTTACAGAATACGCCCCCAGCAAATTCTTAAGCCCTTTTTGGCCCAGATCCAAGTACAGACAGCATAGACCAGAGGTTATAAAGTGTGGGAATGCATCCATTCAAGGAGAGCTCGCATATTTTACTTTTCAATGATTTAGATTTAGTTGAGAGGGAGATCTTCTCTCTCTCTCTTTTAGGATTTAGGATTTCTTCTTGTTTTAAGAGTAATTCTGGATCCCAGGTTTAATGTTCTTTTATTTTTAGTTTTATTTATTCTAACATTTGAATTGATTATTATAATTTGATTTATGAATTATTCCATGTCATAGACAGTTATTTGAATTAATGATATTTGAGGTATTTGCAGTTTATGATTGTTCTCTTTGATTTAAGTTATCATTGCTTCTCATCTAAGGACGTCTTTATTATTTCAGCAATTTTACTTTTTCCCCTTTTGGTTCTGGTTAAGGATTCAGTAACTCAACAGTTATTAAACTCAACATAATTGATAATCATTATCTTGCTAATTGAGCTGAACTTAAGTAATCCCAACCTTTCCTTAGGAAATAAATAGGATTCAAAGGCCAGATTAATTAGTCCATTGACTTTCCTTTGCCCTAGTAAAGGTTGACCAAGTGGAGTTTAGATTCAACTTTCATTATAGTTGAGAGAGATAACTAAGTTGGACCTCTAATTTCCTTATCTTGCCAAAAGTTGTTTTATAGTTATTATTTATTTTTAATTTCCATTTAATTCACTCGTCATTTAAATTACTTGCTTCTCACCTTCTAAACCCCGATTACAACCTTTATAACCAATAGTAAGAACATACTTCCTCGCAGTTCCTTAAGAAGACGACCCGAGGTTTGAATACTCGGTTAACAATTTTTAAGGGGTTTGTTACTCGTGACACCCAAAACGTTTGTATGAAAGGACTTTTGAAGGTTTAGAAACTATACTTGCAACGAGGATTTATCTGCAAATTTCTAGACCACGCAAAAGTTCTCTCATCAAAATGGCGCCGTTGCTGGGGAACTGCTAACGTGTGCCTTATTATTAGTTATTGTAAATATTTTTCTTTTGCTTGTTTATTTATTTTTGTTTTTCCTTTTTATCTTTATTTGCGACTATGAACTCTCACCCCCCTCGCTCTGAGTTTGGTTCTAATATTGTTAATAGAAGTTACAGCAGGAATGTGCATCAAGGTCAGACCAATCAAGGATGGATGGAACCAAGAGGATCTAATCAACCCTTTTGGCAACAACACCCTCCGAGATATCCTGGACAAAGACCGTTCTACCGTGCATACCCAGCTGAAAGACATGGTGGACAACCTTGTAACTACCAACAAGCCCCACCCCGTGCATATGAACCATCCTTTCAACATAACCTCGAACCACCACACTCACAAGCTTCTCTTCACCATTCGCCATCATATGATCCTTCATTAACCCAATACCAATCCAATCGTTCCCAATCATCACCACTTTCCTTTGTATCATGTCCAAGTCCGGCAAACCGCGAAGCAAAGGATCGCCTAAAAGAAACAGTAATTAAATTTCAAACAACCATTCAATAACTGGAGCAAGCACTAATTCAATGGGCCACTAGGTGCTCAAATATACAAGGATCAACCACAGCTCCATGTGGACAGCCCGATGAAGAGCGTAACATGAAAGAAATACTAGAGACTCCAGTGGACAAGACAGAGAATGAATTCGTACTAGAACTAGTGGAAGAAGCTGTCATTGTTCAAGAAGAAGAGTTGGTTGAAGATCTAGGAGATGCTGAACTTCCTTGGGAATCCAGAATTGAGGAAAACTCCGTCCAAGATGCTACAGTTAATGCTAAGGAGGATACTGTACAATCTCCAAGGCAAATCGTTTATGAAGAATCAGACGGAATGATCCAAGAAGCAATTTTCCTTGATGATGATAGTCACAAGTCTAGTTCTCCTAGTGATAAACTTGCGTCCGCAAGTGAATTCTCTAAAATCGAAGAATCTTCCCCAAGTGAATATGAGGATGATGCGGAGGTAGATTTCTCTCAACCTCCAATCTACGACTCAAGTGATGAGGAAGACACCGAAGACTTTGACCAGGACACAAATACAATTGAAGATCTTTGCAAAGAAGTGGAAGAATTCACACAAGAGCACAAGGAAACGGAACTTGCAGAACCACCAAAAACACCTATCCCAAGGCCATTACCACCTAATACAAGCTTCGAGTGGGTACAATCCTTAACTTATAATTTTACTTATTCACTTGAATATGGTTTGCTCGAAACAGATGGCCAACTTAGAGCTCTCTGCGGCTTTAAGAGTAAGAGGGAATTGGCTCGTACTCAGAGCTGGTGTACCAGGTTCAATAAGGTTCCACGCTTCACCTCGAAGAACACGGATTGGTATCATGCTCAATTGCATGGATCACGGAAAACGTTTGGTCACCACGAATGGAAGATTCTACTTTTTAACCTGCCCGAATGGAAACTTACAAATCAAAACGGAGGCGGATCTAAAAACACAGCTTGGGATCATGGATTATATTCTGACATTCGTCATCCCGGGAGGCTGAATATCTGTTTGAAGCTGCTCAGAAGCTTTACATGCCTAGTTTGGGACCCCGGAGGCTATTGGCATTTCAAGCACTGGTGGAAATTTTTGGACGAATTTAAACATAAGCCACCATAATAGGATACTCTTCTAATGTCCAACTTAAGGACTTTAACTAAAAGTTCTAGGTGGGAGCCAACCCACCATGGTATGGTCGCTTCTTTCTCAATCTATTTCTTGTTTATTGTTTCCAATTTACCTTTTTTTATTTTATTTTAACATTAACCTGGAATCATGCATAGCATTCATGTTAATCACTGCATCTTGCATTTTTCAGTTTAAAAAAAAAAAAGGGGGGTTGCACGACGCAATCGCATACCTCATGCGATTGCGTCATATCGCGAATAACACCACCCATGCGACCGCGTGACCCACGCGGCCGCGTGACATATATATCGGCGTAACGATCCAACGAACAGAAAGTTAGGCTGGAATCGTGTGGCTCTTGTGCGTTTCGCACAAATTGGCCCACGCGATCGCATGCCCCATGTGATCGCGTCACTTACCCAATACCAATCCCACGCGACCGCATGAGCGACGCGATCGCGTCGCATGGATTGTATATCACCCCAAAAGGAGACAGAGAGTTGCGCTGAAACGGCGCTGGAGTCATGCGTTTAGCACGAATTCCAGCGACACGATCGCGCGACCCACACGATCGCGTCACCCCTCTTTCCCCCCTTTCATGCGATCACGCGACCCACGCGATTGCGTTCCCCAACACGCAACACGCAATCCTTTTTATCCGTTCGTTACTTTTCTGTATTTTTTATTCCATTTATGTTCATGATTAGGATAGCTAGACTTGCATGTTGTAGTGGATTTTTAGGTTGTTAGGTAGCTTAGGCTGTGGTTAGTGGATCTAGGTCTGTTTACTTGCACTGTTCTTACTTCTGTTTTATCCTATGTGCAAATATGTTGCTGCTATAATCATGTTTCATATGCTGCTTTCTTATATGTTGCTGCTGTTTACATTGAGTTTTTATGTTTATTTTATATCTATGTACATGCAGCTTGATTTTTTAATTCATATGAACTGATATGATTGCTGTTTATTTTCCGGGACAATCCAATTTTAGCCAGAATGCTGCCCAAATTTTTTTTAAAATTGTTTTCATTCATGTTTTGGTTTGGCATTTCTGAAATCTGTTTTACTCTGCTTTACCCAAACCATTACATGAATGCTATGGCAGACTTTCTTATCCACTTTGATTTTTTGGTTCATAACCTGCATTTGTGATTCACTGATTCCAATTTCTTATTTCTTTATTTCTATTCGAATCAGCATCACCCTGTTTTCTTTATTCGATTATGAGTACTTCTACTCTTACCTGTGAATCCTTGTTATATGGAATTTTTTTTCTATGCCACTTACTTTCCTAACTCACTAATTTTAATTTACTAATTTCTTTTTACCATACTAACCCTCTTGATCTCTTTTCTGATTACTTTTACTTCCTCTAACTTTCTCACTATGGCATATTGATTTTTTTTTCTTTCCATTTAACATTAATTCAATCACATTTCAATTGCTCATTTTCCTTATTCTATTTCTCCCTTACCGCTTTGAGTTTCCTTTGTTTAATTGCCTATTTGCTTTCCTATTTTTTTTATCCATTCCTGGTTTTCTATTTTTCAGGATGTCTGCCTCACAGAGGAAAGGCAAAGGCAAGGCTACTGGCAAGCGCAAGAGAGGAGATTCCTCCCAATCCATCATTGCTCTAATGCACGATTCCTCATGGCGGGAGAAGAACTTTACACAGCAGGAAAAAGCTGACCAGCTGCTCCCTTCGACTGATCCTATAAAATCTGCAAACCGGTACTGTGAGCTGAAGTACCCGACTTTTGCAAACTCCAGAAATCTATACCTGGAACGTACCTTGAAGATTCCAGAAGCCCTCCAGCAATACACTACTGAGCAAATCAAGCTACGGGGCTGGTTCTTTCTGGAGAGACCACTGACAGAGGTCAATGCATCTTGGGTCCGGGAATTCTATTGCAACTACTACCTTACTACCCTAGATGCAGTGAACCTGAGGGGGAAGCAAATTCTGGTCACTGAGGAGACCATAGAGACCATTCTCCAGCTCCCATCCAAATCCGATCAGCCAGATGGTTTTGCATAGGCTGAGGAGGACATGGGCTAGATGCAGTTTGACTGGGACGCCGTGAAGGCACGGATAGCTCTCGACCCTGCTGTTCCTTGGGAGATGGGTCAAAACACCACTATGCCTAGAGGGATCAAGAGAGTGTACTTGAATGATGAGGCTCGGCTATGGCATCAGATCTTGAGTAATTTTGTGATTCCGAGTACTCACGAGACGGAGATCCCGGCTACCATGATCACCCTCCTTTGGTGTGTGCTGGAGGGTAAGGACCTTTATCTGCCACGTTTCATTCAGCACTATATGGCCAGGGTCCACATCCGCGGCACCCTTCCTTTTCCATATCTAATTACACAGCTAGGCCGTCGAGCTGACGTGCCGTGGGAGGATGCCGATGAGAGACCACCAGCGGCGGATTGCAGGAAGATCATTCCTCACAGCAGGAACTTCCTAGCTTTGGGCTACAGACCACCACCTGTTACTGCTACTGATGAGACAGCCCCTCCGTCTNACCAGCTTGGTCAGATGGAGCGCCGTAACAGGCGCCGGTATGAGAGATTGGAGCGCCGCAGCAGGCGACGCTATTCCCATCTGAAGCTGATGATCAGACAGGGCGCCGACATCCCCTCCGAGCCCGACACACCATCAGAGCCATCAGAGGAGGAGGAGGATGAGCACAAGGAGGAGCCTCATTCCCAGGCGGAGACTCATCGGCAGGCAGGCACAGAGCACGCCACACCACAGCAGGAGGCCCCACATCAGCTTGAGGCTGCAGATCCGGAGATCCCGCTCCAGTCAGTCCCTCCTCTACAGCAGCCAGACTCTCAGCCCACCACTGCCACAGAGACCCCAGCTACCATCCCTCCCAGTGATGACACTCCTTCACACCCGGCTTGATTGAGCATCGAGGACGATGCTTCATTTTAAGTGTGGGGAGGTCGCCATCTTTGGCGTTTATTTTGGTGAACTACTACATACTTTTTCTTTTATTTTGGATATTTTTCTGTATTTTCCTCTTTTTCTTTTATTGTTATTTTCTGAGTACTTATACATTGCTTTTATGTTTTTTTACTCTATTTTCTGCATTTTGCATTTTTTTTGTTCATATTTTAGTTATTTAGCTCATTTTAGTTATTTAGTTTAGTTTGCAATTCTAACTTATTAGTGGATCAATTAGTATAGTTTACCCTTTTTACATAAGATAGCTTAGTTATAGCTTAGTTTAAATTGAAAAATATAAAAAGGAAGTAAGCTAGGAAATTGAACATATCAGATTTAAATCCACAAAACTTGTATATAGCATTACATGATGTAGTTAAGCTGACAACATTTCATCAAGGAGGAACATTAAAACTTTAAAAGCCACCCTGAATAATTTTTTTTTTATGAGAATAATGGGAATTTTTAACTAAACCTGCATACAATATATAAATGATATATGATGCTTGAGTTAGAGAACACACAGCCTGTGAGTCTTGAGCTTAAACTGTATGGTTGCATTCAAACCATAATTTCATTTCTGTGTGTTACATTTCTTTTTATTCTAATGTTCTTTCCTTTGCTTTAATCTATATGTCCAATTATAGAATATAGAATAGATACATACCAAGAGAATGATTGAGGCCATCATTTGATTTTAGCTCACTCATCCCAAATTAGCCTACTTTTTACATCACCCTTGTTAGCCCCCTTGAGCCTTTTAAAACCCCTTTATTCTATTTAGCCAAATTACTAGCCTTAAGCAGAAAAACAAAAGAAAATCCCAAGTGAATCCTTGGGCTGAGCATTGAAGCTTTCACGTGCATAGGCCATTCTTGGAGTTAAACGCCAGCTTGGGTGCCAGTTTGGACGTTTAACTCCAGTTCTGGTGCCAGTTCCGGCGTTTTACTCTAGAAAAGGGTTTTAGTGGGAGTTTGAGCGCCAGTTTGGGCCGTCAAATCTCGGGCAAAGTATGGATTATTATACATTGATGGAAAGCCCAAGATGTCTACTTTCCAACGCAATTGAGAGCGCGCCAATTGGGTTTCTGTAGCTCCAGAAAATCCATTTCGAGTGTAGGAGGATCAGAATCCAACAGCATCTGCAGTCCTTTCTCAGCCTCTGAATCAGATTTTTGCCCAGGTCCGTCAATTTCAGCCAGAAAATACCTGAAATTATAGAAAAACACACAAACTCATAGTAAAGTCCAGAAATGTGATTTTGCATAAAAACTAATAAAAATATAATAAAAAGTAACTGAAACATACTTAAAACTATGTAAAAATAATGCCAAAAAGAGTATAAATTATCCGCTCATCAGTACTCACCCACCTCCAGAACAGAAGGACACCCCAAACTCCCCTTCATCTAGTAGCACAGGCAGCCAAGGTGAACCAGACACTGGAGGCGACGCTTCCAGCCCTCCCTTGCACCTTACTGATGGCACGGAGGACCGTGCCAAGCCTTAAGTGTGGGAGGTCAGTCCTTGACTTCCAGAGGTAACTTTTCTCTTTTAACACCAACATTTGACTTTTTCTTTTGTTATATAGGATAGATTGCATGACAATAATTGTTTGCATGTATGTTTCGCTTGGTTAAAGTAATGAGTTTCCTTTCAAGACCCTTTTTATAGTATTTCACTAATTTAAATTGAAAATTTACATTAAACTTGTTTGAAGACTGTAAATTGGAACATGAGTTATAGCTAAGAACACACAACCCGTGAGATTTGAGCTTAATTACATGGTTACATTATTTAACCACAATATTTTATTCTTGTGTGTTTTCTTCTCTATGATTGTAATCTATATTTTGTTCCATTCTATATGTCCATTGTTTAGTGTATTTACATGCTTGCATATGGTTGAGGTCATCATTTGTTATTAGCTCACTTATCCTAAATAGCCTACCCTTTCAATTAACCTTGTTAGCCACTTTGAGCCTTTTAATCCCCATTTATTATGTATTTTACCACATCACTAGCCTTAAGCGGAAAAACAAATTAGTTATCCCAAATTGAATCTTTGGTTAGCTTAAGATAGAGATTGTGTATCAATTAAGTGTAGGAACCGTGGGAACTTGGGTTGATAAGAAAGTGTTAAATTTTATTGACAAGATATTGGGAATTTGGGTACCTACTCATATGAGACCAAAAAAATTAAAATCTCATGTGCATTGATATGTTATGTTTACTCTTATATTTTTAATAAAAAAAATTTCAAAATAAATAGATAAATAAGGGGACAAAATTACCCCAATGCTAAGTTTAATAAAAGATTAATGCATATGTGGTGAAATTAAGAAAAATTTGGTACATGAGTATGTGATACAAAAGTGGGAATTACGGGTAGCTAGGCATGATTTTAGAGTAACATAGAGTGTGTGTGTGTTTAGATGAGAGCTTAGATTAGTCAAAGATTCATATTACAGCTCACTTGACCATACATATATCCTCACCTTCACCTTAGCCCCATTACAACCTTGAAAATAACTCATGATGTTTGCATTGGTATACTAAAATTTTGTTGATTGGTTAGATGAAGAACAAAGTTTAGAAAGCATGACTAGAGAAGAGTAGATTGATTAACCCTATACACTTGAGAGATTAGAGTCCATATACACTACCACTGAGGGTTCAATGCTTGATTCTATATTCCCTGCTTTCATGAGCTATCTTCTTACAAGTTTACTTGCTTTTTATTGCATGGTTTGAATTAGTAGAATCTGATTTATTTTGGTATTTGAGAACTTATTTACCTCCAACCAAGTAGACAGAATCATCTTAGTGTATAGTTGCATTCATAGGTTATATCTCATGAGTCTTACTTTCCCCTATTCATTCTTTTATCTCCTTGAGCTTAGCATGAGGACATGCTAATATTTAAGTGTGGGGAGATTGATAAACCACTATTTTATGGTTTATCTTGTGCTCAATTGAGTGGTTTTATCAAGTCTTTGCACACTTATTCATACAATTTGCATGATTTTACAATTCCTTCCTAATTTTGTTCTATGGTTGAAAACCTGCTTTCCAAGCTATTTTTAATTCCCCTTTATACCATTCGATGCCGTGATCTGTGCGTTAAGTGTCTTCAGGATTTATAGGATAGGAATGGCTTAGAAGATGGAGAGGAAGCTTGCAAAAATGGAAGGAGCACAAGAATTAAAGGAGATAACCAGCGAGGAGCGACGCGCACACATGGCTCACATGTGCACATGAATCGGAGTCTGCACGGTGACGCGTGCGCATGCTTGATCCATACGCGTGACAAGGAAATTTGCCAGACGACGCGTACGCGTGGCATGTGCTACCTGCAGAAATCGCAGAAAATGCTAGGGGTGATTTTGGGCCAAGTTTGGACCCAGTTTTCGGCCTAGAAATATAGACTAGAGCCAGGGGACAAGCAGAGACTCAACACACATTCTCATTCGCATAGTTTTTAGTTTTAGATTGGAATCTTAGAGAAAATCACTTTTCCTCTAGATTTTCTTCACATTCATATATTTCTAGTTTATGCTTTTGCTTTGGATATTGAGAAGAGTCACTACCTCCGTTGAAGTTGCTATTGTTCTAGTTTGTTTTCTATTCCTTTACTCTTTTGAATACCTATTAACCCTGTTCAGATAAGTATGTTTATGATTTTGGGATTATTGAATGCAAAGAACTATTTTTACCTTTAATTAATTTTTAGTTATTATTTCATTTAATTTATTATGTCTTCTTCTTATTCCTTTATGAAATTTACATTCATGTCAACGGAGTAGACTCCCAACTTGACTTGGGGGTTGATTAAAAGGAGACCCTTGAGTTGGAATGCTCAAGTGATTAGTTCAATTGGAAGTTGTTGGCTAATTCTCTATTTACTAATGCTAGTCCTTCCATAAGGAGAGGATTATGACTTGTGAATAAGAGTTAGCTTAATCGATTGACTTTCCTTTATTTAGTAAGGGTTAACTAAGTGAAAACAA
This sequence comes from Arachis ipaensis, assembly GCF_000816755.2. Taxonomy (NCBI): domain Eukaryota; kingdom Viridiplantae; phylum Streptophyta; class Magnoliopsida; order Fabales; family Fabaceae; genus Arachis; species Arachis ipaensis. The sequence continues at coordinate 61,267,256 of NC_029787.2, read as the reverse complement.
CAACCTCTTGATATTACATTTGGGAAAATCCAACAAGGATAGAACTTCCAATTAATCATTCCCCCGGTCAAGGCTTTTTATTTGATTATACAAATTCTCTTGCTGATTCTCATTGCCTTAATTTACAATCATTTATTTTTCTGTCATTCAATTCTTAAAATTTCTCAGAAAACTCCTGACTAATAAAATAGCACCCTATTGTGAACTCGTTGGGAGATGACTTGGGATTCCTACTCCCAGTATTTTTATTCTAATTTTGTGACAACACTTCTAAATTGATAAGCAGATTTTCGTCGATTAGGAACTGTACTCGCAACGTTGTTTCTATATTAATTTCTTAATTGGCTAATTTTCACCTCCATCAGCAAGCTATGCAGAATAACAAAAGTGCTTAACGCAGTAGAATTTTCAGTTTTGCATTCCAAATTTCCGACGCACATACCTTTTTAAATCTAAAACATTTTTTTTCGTTCTTTGAATGGCATAAACTTCACGGACCTAATTTTCATATGAAATATGTTTGAAACAATTTGGGGGTCTGGAAGCCAAGTTATGGCTCGGCGAATGTCGGCCAGAAATCAATTTTACACAAAAACCCTCAACCTCTATTTTCATGAAGAATCAAACTCAAACCTCAACCTTCCATGTATAGAATCCGCACCACAACAAACCATATACAATATCAAAATCTCCACATCTTACCACAATCAATCATACCTCAATTCCTCACTTTAAACAACATGATCATCAACAATCCATCATCTATGCATAATCAACGTTATCAACTTGTCAATCATTAATCAATCACCATTAGCATTCTATTTCCATTATAACAACTAGCGGCTGAACAGGCACTACCGTGCCTATGGAAAAAAAAAGTTTTGGACACCAAAACAGGTTTTGCCATTATATATTGTTATAAATTGAGAGAACGTGAATGAAGATGACATAGTGAGAATATTGTAATACGGAATAACTGACGTGGGGTAGGTTATTAAAAAGGATAAAAATGGGAAAAAAACTTTTGGACACCAAAACAGGTTTTGCCATTATATATACTAGCGGCTTAACAGGCACTACCGTGCCTGTTCAGCCGCTTTTTTTTATGGGATTTAAAGTTAATTATTTTAATGAATTTTAAAATTTTAAATTCGAATAACATAAAAATAATAATATAGAATAATAAATGATAAATGTTCAAATTAAAATAATCATATATTACCTATCTATAAACAATAACAATATGAAAATGATTTAATTATAATGAACACATACATCACCTATCTACAAATATACAAATAACATAATTCATAAAATAATTATTAAAATATTATTTTATTTTCTTCTATCTAACTCAAAGTCATAAAAATAAATAGAAAAATACGATTGTTTACAAAAAATAGCCATATTTAAAAGTCACTTTTTTTCTTTGTTTAGGGACCTTTTTTTTTAAGTGGTAAGCCAAAGTACGGATCTGTATTTAAGAATCTTTCTTGTGCCTACAAAAAGTGTAAAGAAGAAAAATAATTATGTCTTTTTTTTGTGATTATATATCAAAATATAAGTAAAAACGTTAAGATAAATCTAAAGTAATTTCTGAATTTGTACCGAGAAAAAATCTTTAGCAATTCCTCATACATCTCCTTATCAATAAATTCTTGAGCCTTGAAGAACTACAAAATTTAGAAATCAATAAAATATACCATATGCCAATGCAAATTTCATTATATTTGAACGAAAAGTTAATAATAAAAAATATAAAACCTGCAAAATTGAAATTTCTTGTTTGAGGTTGGATTTTCTACACATGCACAACAAAAGAAGCCATTAAACCCTCTGTAGAGCATTCAAATCTATAAGTATCCGATATTACCTCTATTTTGTGCGGTTTTTTAATCTAATGATAGGTACCTGCAATGTTGTTCTTTACTAATATCAGTTGGTTCCGCTCCTATGAGTTTGTTGCTGGAAAAAGAAAAATGATTAATTTATTATCAGTAGTTTAAAATTATTTTTTGTAACTTTATTCAACATGAGAAACATAATCTCCGTTACAATCTCAGAGTAACCTTTTAATATTTTAGGCATATACTTTTTTCCTTCATTTTTTATTAGTAAAAGAAGAACATAGAAGGGGATAGATAATAGGCATATCAACAACATTCTGATTACGATGATTGTGTTACCTTGTATGTTGTTGGAGCAGTATTTCCTTTTTTATCATCTTCCAGAATTGGGTCTTGTCTGTTTTAACCGTTCCTCCCCAACCAATAGAATAAATTTGAAGGGAATGAACCTATTAGATAACATATGATTATGATTACTAACATAGAAATAGAAGTATGTATATTGAATGCAATTTTGACAGTAATTAATTTAAAAAATTATTTTATTGTCTATTGGTTTGATTGATGCAGTTGCTTTCTCATCTTTCCATGCACTCCAGAAATTTTGGAATCCTTCTTCCTGTAATTGATATTTGTTAATATATTTCTAGTATATATATAGTATGTCTTAGTTAATGATAATTAGTTCGTACCTGTTGCATAAAACAAATGTTCAAGTTCGTTGTCTTTATCTCCTGGCATATATTGATGAGCTCCTTTGAAATCAAATTGTCTATTAAAAAAATATAAGTCGTTAGTCCTCAATAAATTGAAGTTTGTATACAAAGATATATATATATCAATGAAAAAGATTTAAAGATTAAAATTATATATAGACTGAATTGTACCAAGAAGTAACTACACACACTTACTAAGAACATAAATTACCTGTGGGGAAGGTAACAATATTTCTTTGAAAACTACATTTTTGGTAAATTCTCCACTTGTTCCATCTATTTTTCCTTCTTTGACTAAAATTTTTGTAGTTGACTGAGAAATACTTCGAGACAGAGCAACATATAATTGGCCATGGCTAAATACATGTTTAGGGAGATAGATCCCTACTTTAGGAATGGTCTGTCCTTATGATTTGTTTATTGTTATTGCAAAACTCAACCTTATAGGAAATTGCTTCCCGATAAGTATAAATGGCAGTCCTGAATTTTCTGTTGTTTTGTGTTTTATCCGAGGCAAGAAAGCTCTTCTTCCACAGTGATGACCGGTTAAAATTTCTACGTCCAACATGTTTTAAAAAGTTCCACGACATAGTAACCTTGTACCATTGCATAAGCTGGCCTTAAGGTCTATGTTTCTCAATAACATCAAAGGTGCACCTCTTTTTACCTTCAACACATGAGGTGGCAACCCGCCTGTAGAAACTGAGTTAAGATATTCTTGTTGATATAAATTATTAGCATCTCCTTCTACCTCATCAAATGAGACTAAATTTCATTCTTCTCCTGGAAACTGGTTGATAATTATATCATTAAGCTGTTGCACATCATGATTTTTTGGCGTCAATATTGCCCTTTCTACCATGTAAGAAGCGTCCCACCCATGAGATTGTAAGTTTGGAAATATTTCTTCTATTAACTTGTGTAATGATGTTTCACCCTCCCACGGAATTGCCATATTTGCTTGTATCCGTACAAAGTCTTCATGTATGGTGGGCTCAATTCCATCACCAATGCGCATAAGATACTCAGCAAAAACATGATCATTAGAAGATCGCATATTTTGTTGCAAATGGAGAATTTTAGTGGAAGCCCATAAATGAGACTTAACTATAGAAGCTGAAATCATTTGCGACTTACTACCTTTCGGTACCACAGGCAGTACTTGGCGGAAATCTCCTCCCATCACCATCACTTTTCCTCCAAATGGCATATCGTTTGCTAATATATCTCTCAGAGTGCGGTCTAATGATTGTACCAATTCTTTATTTGCCATAGGTGCTTCATCCCAAATGATTGCCGTTGTTTGTCTAATCAGCTTTGCAAGATCTGATTGTTTGCTTATGTTGCAAATGGATGATGGTTCTGCATTAATTGGGATCTTAAACCTAGAATGAGCTATTCGACCCCCAGGCAATAATGTTGCGGCTATTCCTGATGATGCAGTTACCAAGAAAATATGACCCTCATTTCTCAATTCTGCAATTATAGCTCTGTAAAGAAATGTTTTTATCTGATCCTCCTGGCCCATCAACAAAGAACACTCCACTTTCTCTTCGATCAATTGTATTCATAATGCACTTGAAAGCTTTAGACTGGTCATTGTTCAATCTTGTTACGGAACACAGGTCTTCCCGGGGTACTTCGACAGACAGTTCTTCTTGGATAACTCTGGGTATCGAGTTGTCATTTTCATTTGCATGAGTTAGAGCTGGCAAATCGTATTGTGTAATATGTTTTCCGTGCTGAAGGAGTATATCATTTATATCCCTGAGTAGCCGATTTGTGAACACTAAGGCTGTTGTGGTGCTGGTTGACGGATAATCATCCACCATATATGAAAAAAATTCATCCCATAAGGTTCTTACATCTGTAGGCTCACAAAATATTAAGATGGTTGCAAACAACCTTCGTAAAGCACATGGCAATCGTAAAACAGAAGCCTCAACCAAACACTCACGGATGCTACTGTCACTCTCTAACAATCCTCGATGTTGAGCAGATTGCTTGAAGGACGAATATTGGACCCCATTCACTGTTAGCAAGTCATCCCAACTGATTGGTCCTCTGACATTAGATAACAGAATACGCAAATAGAATTTTTCTCCTTCTGAGGGTGATACAGTATAAATTCGACCGATGGATCTCCTCTGTGTCTTGCGCCGACGCCATTCCTTTTCCTTGTTGTGCCAAGTGTAATACTCTGGAATTTTCCTGTACAAAAGATGCCTAGATTGTTGGTCCTCTTCACGATTTAGGGCAAAGAACTCAGTGAGCATTGTTCTAGAGAAATAATCATCATTATGTATTTCAGGAATGGTTTGGTGATCATAGAAGCTCACTTAATGTTGATTTGGCAAATGAATTTGTAACCTTTCCACTGATGGATACATTCGGTAAAGGTTAAATTTAAATATTCTCCAACATGCCTCTGGAGCAGCAATCTATCTTGCATCAACAAACTGTTGGACCTCGTCAACATTAGAACTGTTGTGAACTTCCATTGCAACCCGGTCTGGACCCTTGTAGCAATATTTGTAGAGATACTTTATACTCTTGATGCTACTACATATCTCAACATTAATATGGAAATCATACTTTAGTAGTAGCCAAGGGTTGTACGGAACTACCCATCTATTGTCAACCGTGACATTTTGGTTAATTTGTACTGGAGTGTCGAATCGTCGTCTATATTGCGGATATGAGTCGTCACCTCTTCATGTTTCTGCTGCGAACTCTTTTGGGTAGTTGCGTTTACATTGGCCATTTTTCATGCAGGGTGAAGATTGATCAAGTGTACCACAATGACCATGAATCATATGTTTTAGCACTGCATCATGTAGGTGTGGTTCTACTTCTTTAGATGGTATCTCTGCACGTACCAAACTATCATAATGCTCCGGGTCAATTAACTTGTCATTGTTTTCTAAGATTAGCAACATATGTACATGTGGCAACCCTCTTTTTTGAAACTCAGTGACATAAATATAGCTCTTCACCTTTCCCAAGACACCCTTAGTAATTACATCCTCTTTCAGCTGTTCAAATTTGGCTCGAAAAATTCTTGTTGTTAGATCTGGACAATCTTGTGGAGTTTGAACTGGGTTGAGTTCTGAAGTTATTTCAGTCCACGATGGATTGCATGTCATTGTGAGAAAAATATATGGCTTGCCCTCTTTAAGAACAATCGCCATTCCATCTTCATATCGTTGGGTCATGTCGCGACGGCTACCAATGAACGACGATGGTAATATTGTTCTTTTTCTTCCAACATTTTCTGAGGACAAATATATAGAGAAATATTATTAGTTTTAATAATTATTTTGGGTAATTCTTAATGATTTTCGAAGTAGCAATTAGATACAACAATATTTACCTGCATTGGTTTCTCCTGTGTGCAAAGCATCTTGTAAACCTTGGTATAATTCAGCCCGTAATTTCTTCTGTCTATTGCGAACCCATCTTAACTTTCTGGTTTCAATTTTCACATAGTTATCAACAACATATTGTTGTAGTAGTCGTCCTGCTTGCAATACGGTGGAATGATCATCGGGGCGGATCTACAAATTTTTTAGAATTTGCAAAAAAGATTAGATACATTGATCAATTTTTTGGCATAATTTTATTGAAGTCTATACTGCGTAGGAAATGGAGATTTGTATCTGCAGCATATAACTATTATATGTTCGGCATGATACTTTGCCGCCACTTTGACTTCGGGTATTGATATCCCATCCATGAGTTCCAAATGGAAAAAGAAGAGGATATTGTAGTGGATCGTAATAGCCAACGAATTCCTGAATCCTTCGTAGGCTACCAGCATGAGTTTGCACCTTAATATCTCGCCCACGAATCATTGTTTCAACGTCATCACCAAAAATTATAGCTGCTACCTGCGATGCAGTTAGAAGACTATATTGTGACTGATTAGCAGGTCGCTCTCTAATGACCAAACTACACTCATGTACATCTGACTGTTGTGCAAGCTGGCGAAACACATGGAAAAAAGAATTATACCAGTGTAGCAATTATTGTAACTTGAAAACTAATGTTTCATGTAGTTGTGTGTTCTCCAGCATCCTATTCTGCAACTCGTGATCAGTATCATATATGTACAGTTGCAAAAACCGTGGCCGCGTGCCCTAATCCGGATGAAATCTCCCTATACTGTGATATATTGAGCCTTGAGCACGAAATGTATATATACCACGACCTGTTATAGCCAGTTGTTCGTCTATGTGCACACCACACGAAGTGAAGGAAAATACATGATTGTATCCACGAATATGTTTTCTAAAATGGTTTCCTTCTGCAGAGGGGTCCAAGAAGATTTCAAGCAATTCCTGAGGAGCATTTACTCAGGGAAGAGAGACTTTTCCCCCATTACAGCACATCTCGAACGTCTCATGGTGAAATAGACGTGCGCTACAGTAATGACATGTCCTTGGGACTGGTAGCGGAGTTCGAATTATTGTTGCATCCTCTTAAAAATTTTGAGCACAATTATGGGATGCTCGAAAATTTTGTCTAATTTCTGTACTCGTATTAAATTAACATATATTTGGTTACATTCATAATGAAAATCATAAAATGATGAATTTTGTAACAACTAAAAAAATAGTTCTTTGTTGATTATAAATACAAAGAATTACTTCCATTATAGTGGTTATCATAAAAAAGAGATAAGTAGCTATCAAATATTTAAGTGATGTTTCAATCATTTTTTTTAACTTTGTTACATTGTATAATATTGTGATGTTGTTTGACTTTATTTTTTTTTAAATTTTGTCATTCAGATGTATTTAACAACTTTAATTATAAAATATTTTATTTTTTTCTTTTTAAAGATGTTTTTTATTCGTTAAATAAATGTTTTTATTCTTTTAATTATAAAGAAATATTATTTATTCTGTAGCAATATAGTTTTATTCTTTTTTTAATAAAATTATTTGTTTAAAATCTTTTATTCGAAACTGTTATAACAAAGTTAAAATCACATACGATCTATAACAACATTATATTATTCTAAATATTTATTATGTTCTTGTTCTATTATATGTTTTTGTTTATATGGTAACATTATGTTTATCATGGATTATTTTTTTTTAGATTAAATAGTCAATACAATATAGTTTGAGTCTGAAATAAATAATTTTTTTTTTAAAATACTTTCTTTATATATCATAATTTTTTTTTTGTATAAAATTCTCCGTTCATCAATTGTCTTATAGCATTTTTTAGTTGAAATAAATAATATTTTTTTTAAAAAATGCTTTCTTTATATATCATAATTTTTTTTTTTGTATAAAGTTCTTTGTTCATCAATCGTCTTATAGCATTTTTTTAGTTAATTATCTTATATAGGGTATGACAATTTTTGCCTTTGGCCAAATTTTTTAGCTTGTATGTTTTGTTCAATGTTTTTTAAATGTTTAGATATTACTGGTCGAAATAATACAATACATGACGATAATATTGGTTCATATTTTATTTATTCTATTACTTCTAATAATTTTTATTTTGTATGCTTTCGCCTAGAGTTATCATTTTAATTTTTACTATTTATTTTATTTCTTAAAATATATTTTATTTAATTATTTTATGTTGTCATATTTGTGTGAATTATAATAAAATAATTCAACAAAATATAAAATTTTTTAAATTAATTATTTTTTGTTTTTGCTAAAGTTTACATTTTTTTTCATTTTGATTGGCAAATAAATATTTTAAGTATTATATTGGTTTTTATAAAATTTTTTGTGTATAGATTTTAATTTTTTTGTTAGGCACAGGCACTCTTTTTTTATAATTGGTTCTTGTAATGATCTTAAATAAATAAATTTTTTAACATTTTATTTAATTATTTTATTTTGTCATATTTGTGTGAATTATAACAAAACGATTCAACAAAATATAAAATTTTTTAAATTAACTATTTTTTATTTTCGCTAAAGTTTACATATTTTTCATTTTAATTGGCAAATAAATATTTTAAGTATTATATTGGTTTTTATAAAATTTTTTGTGTATAGATTTTAATTTTTTTGTTAGGCATTGGCACTCTTTTTTTATAATTGGTTCTTGTAATGATCTTAAATAAATAAAATTTTTAACATCAATTATACTCACACTTAATGTTTACTTTTTTTTGTTAGGCACTGGCACTCTTTTTTATAATTGGTTCTGGTAATGATCTTAAATAAATAATTTTTTTAAAATCAATTATGCTCACACTTAATGTTTACTATGAATACATTAATATGCTAACATATAAGGATAAAATAATATTTTTTTATAAATTTATTTACCTATTAAAATTATGTCACAATACTAAATATATAAAGAAAAAAAAGTACAATACTAACCAGTTACATTTTCTTCACGTTTACTGTTTTGATCAGATCTATTTCCATGAATTTCTGATAGTATGTAAAAAGAACACATCAACAAAATTATAAAATTTTTTGTTAAATTAAGTCTGTACAGTATCAGTGGTAATTGAGAGGTTACTTTTAAAGAAACAAATCATACAAAATTAAATTCATTGGAAGTAATAGAAAACGTAGAATACCCATTAATATCATAATTATTCAAACTCTGAATAACTAAAAAAATAGATAGTGACCGTAAAATACAAATACATGATAGGGAGTTAGAGTTCCTGTAAAAAGTCACCATTTTTTGAAAAATAATTCAAGTGTAACCGTATAATAGATTTATTAAGTGAAGAAATTATCATTTATTTTTTACAATGTTATATATATTTATTAAAAATATTTTAACCTTTTTTGTGTATTAAATAAAACGTTTAAAAGAATTGTAGAATATTAAAAAAGATATGAAACGTAAAATTCTATTAGATATTAATTGGACCACTATTATTATGAGCATCTAAATAATAGCAATCATATTATTGGAACAACAATAATGTATTTTAAATGATTATATTTTACAGTGTTTAATTTTTCTTTAAAGATAAATAATTCGTGAATATAAAAATTATATTAAACTGGTAGCATAATAATTATATTAAAAATAGTAAATTTATCAATTTAAATTTATGTAGTGAAGAAATTAATACTTCTCATATATCTATTTTTGATAAGGAAAAGTATAAAAAAAATATCAATATACTAATTATTTATGTTATAAATTGAAAAAATTTAAGTTACAATTATATTATTAAACACATATATCTAATATAATTTTTTTATAATGATGCGGCACGAGAACATTTTATTCTTATAATAATATTATATAGGTCAATAATGGAAGGTTTATTGAATCAAAATTTATGAAAAAAGAAATTACTATTAACTAAATAAATATACAGGAGTTCTATCCATATTTATTACCATTTGGTCTATTACTTGAATCAGTTTTGCTTTTATTATGAGTATCTAAATATTTAAAAAATTTATTATTAACATGAAAATAATGTATGTTGACAATTTAAGAGTACATTCGGTAGATAAATTACAGATAAATAGTTCTAAGAGTACATTAACATAGAGATATTGTAAAAATAATTCAAATTAAATGGCAAATTAAATTGTAAAAAAATTAAAAAAATATACCAGAATTATCTACTAAAATTTAATAATAAATATATTATTAAACATTGAACATATATATTTTTCTTATAATAATACAGTTATAAAAATTTTTTGTTTGTATGATATTATATTAAAAAATTATTAAACTATTTAATAATTGAGATTATAATTATGTAAAGTACATTAAGACAATATAATAATATCTATAATATTATTTAGGCTAATAATAAAAGATTTATTGAATCAAAATTTAAGAAAAAATAAATTATTATTAATTAAATAAATATAAATATA
>NC_029787.2:61231181-61256827 GCF_000816755.2 Arachis ipaensis | reverse complement strand
ACTCAAGAAATAAATTATACATAATTGGTACGTACTAAGAGTCCAGTAACATAGATATATCGTGAAAACTAATTCATATTAAATAATAAACTAACAATATAAATTTATTAATGAGAAGTATAATTTAGAGTACCTGATATAGAGTATTGTTGAGGAGGTATATTTGTGATATCTTGTAATGGTGTTGCCATGTTAGTTGGTCCACTTGATGTATCGATTTGTTTTGCTCGTCTAATACTCTCTCTGGCATGCCTTCTGGCAAGGTGTTGCTGCCTCTGTTCTTCACTCATATTTTGTCTTCGTTGTCTGGCATAGTCTTGCCAAGTTCGTCGACCACTTCCACGTGAATCTTCCATTGGTATGTTGTCAACTATAATTAATCAAAAAAACATATAAAAACAGTTATACACTTGTATTTAATGACAAAAAATAAATTACAGTAGATTTTATATTATATTTAGGCGAAGTGAGAAGAAAAGACAGAGGAGAAATGAAGGAAATTTTTTCTATTATGGAGAGATATGGAGTAACCAGTGAAGTGAGAGAGATTAAGAGAAAAAATTGGGAATAATACAATTGACACAGTAATTGATGTGAGAGGAATTAACTGATGCAGTAGTGGAGAATTAAGTAGTAGAATTCTGTAACTGATGCAGTAACGTGATGTGAGAGAAATTAAAGTGGAGAAGTTATATTGAGGTGAACATGGATGGAAATGAAGTAGTAGAATGCTGTAACTGGAGGTAGGTTACTAAAAAGGATAAAAATGGAAAAAAAAATTGGACACCAAAAATGGGTTTTCCCATTATATATTGTTATAGATGATCACCAACACATGCTCAATCCATATCATCAATCATTATCAAAAGTACTAAGCATTTAACATACTCTATCATTCCAACCTATCCTATGGTCATCTAGCCTAAGTTTTCACAAAACATTATATATTAAATACGAGAAACCAAAACCATACCTTGGCCGATTTCCTCGTATATCCCAAGACAAAGCACTTAGGCAAGATTATAAGTCTCAACACCAAAATTCAGCAACTAGTTCCAACTCCAAGCTTCCAGTTAAGCTTCCAACATTTCCGATTGTTTTGTATCACACATATATATACAAAATTCAATACCCACATATTTAATCAATGAACTCACTATGGTTTGAGAATTCTTACCGTACCCACAGACCAAATGAACCAAGCCCAACAATTCTTGCAAGTAAATCAAACCTAAAGTACCAAAACCAACAAAATCTCAACATATATACTCACAAAGTTTGAAATTAAAGGGGTAGAGAAACTGTAGTGAGAGTGACACTTACCTATAAAATTGTTGTGATAGATTTGCTCAACGCTTTGTTCCTCACCCGACACATTTGCCGCAAATAGAATAATACCCTCACATTCACACCCACTGCAGTTCACAACTACCGAGTTTAGATAATAATCCTTCGGCATGACCGGCCCTTCTGACCCTTCTGACATAAAATGCAGCATCCTTTCAGAACAATTTAGCAAGACATAGTTTTTAGACAACCAATCCAATCCCAAGATGAGATCAAGACCAGTCATCGGTGGACAAATCAAATCATGCACAAATTCACTCTGTTTAACTCGGAATGACACTTGTGGACATCCTAACCTAGTTACAACGGTTTCTGAAGTAGCATTATGCACCATTAGATTATAACCCAAAATCACAATCTTCAATCCTAGTTTACTAGCCTTTTCAAATGCTATAAATGAATGCATCACTCCCGAATCAAACAAAGCAGTTAAAAGTTTACCGGCTACTTCACAATTACCTATGATTAATGTCTCGGATCCCTCAGCACCTACTGCAGAAGTAGTGAATACTCTTCCCGGCTGCTGTACTCTACCGGTCTCAACCTTCTTCTCTGGACAATTCCAAACCAGGTGCCTGGGTTGTCCATAGAAGTAGCATACCCCTGATTCCAATCTGCACAGGACTCTAGGATGATACTTCCCACACCTCTGACAGCTTGGATCACCCTGTGGCTATTTTTCATGCATTCTTCCTTGATTGGCATTGTTATTCGGCCTTTTAAAGTTAGTTTGACCCTGAGTATGCTGTAGAATAATACATCCACGCTTGAAATTTCTGCCCCTCAGTGCGAAATTCCTTTATTGGGCCCTTTGAAAAGGCATCTAGTGACTTCCTTTCTTTACTGCCACCTTCCTCATACAGTCCTCAACCACCCTACACTTATTCACAAGTTCAAAAAATACCCTAATCTCCATCAGTGCAACGGAGCTCAGAATATCACTCTAAAAGCCTCCCTCGTACTTAATACATTTCCACTCAACAAAATTCTCAGGCGCATGTTGACAGAGTTGGGAAAATCGGGACAGTTCTTCAAACTTGTTAGTATATTCAGTAACAGTCATCTGGCCTTGTTTTAATTGAAGTAATTCAAGCTCCTTGGCATTTCTGAACGAACTAAGAAAGTAATTTCTATAGAATTCTCTTCGGAACACTTCCCAAGGGATCACAATACCATCTGGCTGCAGGATACATTGTGTTCCCTGTCACTAGTACTGGGCCTCACCTTGCAACTGGTAAGTCCCGAATTCAACCCACTGCTCCTCGGGATCCTACTGAGCCTGCAGTGCCCGTTATATAGCCTGAATCCAGTTATCTACTTTAGAGGATGCACTTTTAGAAAGGAGGCGAGAGTCATTGGCCCTTTTTCTCCGTTGTTTCTATTGTTCCCGTTATTCATCTGGTTTTCCAACGATTCGGCGGTTGCCTGCATAGCCGCAACCATGTTTCCCAGGCAGCCATAATGCCTACAAGGTTGTTCCCTGCTGGTTCAGGACTAGCATTGCCTAATTTAGCTCTGCTGATGAACGGATTTTTGATGGTATAGAATTTCATGAATGAATCCTCGTTGCAAGTTAGTTTCTAAACCAACAAATAATCCTTTCATAAAAAAAATTAGTTGTCACAAGTAACAAACCCCTATAAAAATAACCGAAGTATTTAAACCTCGGGTCGTCTCTCTAAGGAATTGCAAGGAAGTGTTCTTGTTATTGGTTATGAGATGTATATTTTGGGGTTTTGAATAAGGAACAAGAAAAGTAAATTGCAAGAATTAAACTAATAACTAATAAAGTACTTGGCAATGAATGAGAACTAGAAGTCTTATCCTCATTATCTTCCTCAATTGTGACATCAATTGTCCATTGTTCCCACTTAGTCAACCTCTAACTATGAAGGAAAGTCAAGTGGATAAATCAATTTGAATCCTCAAGTCCTAGTCAACTCCTAAGGAAAGACTAAATTTAGTGGATTTCAAATCAATTAGCAACTTTCAATTATCAATCAACAAAAGAGTTTGACAACTCAAGAGTCTCCAATTACTCAACCAATGTCAAGAGGAGAAAAATCTACTCTAGCATCCTTCCAAGAATTTTCTCAAACACTTGGAAGGAATAAAAGGAAAGCAAGATAAAATTGCAAGAAATAGAGATCTACAAGTACTAATTGCAAGGAAATTAAAAGCAACAATTCAAATCAACAATAAGAGAAATCAAACCTAAATTGCATTAAAAGGAAAATGGGAGAAACAAGAGTGCACCAACAACAAAGTAAACAATTACAAGAATTCAAATGCTAAACTAGGAGAAGAAAGGTGGAGGAATAAGAATTTGCAAAGGAAAAATGAATCAAAGCATGAATTAAACCTAAATCTAAGAAATCTTAATCTACATTTAACCTAATTCTAGAGAGAAGAGAGAGCTTCTTTCTCTAGAAACTAACTAAAGCATGTTCAAAACTAAACTATGACTCCCCCTTCCCTTCAATTCTTGGGTTCAATAGCATCAGAAATGAGTTGGATTGGACCCAAAATGAGTCAGAAATCGCTGGCCACGAGTTGCTCAAAATGGCCCATGCTGATCCTGCTACGCGCATGCATGGGTGATGCGTGTGCATCATCTAACTGTAAGGCAACTATGGAAACTTTTCTATCATTTTGAAGCCCTGGATGTTAGCTTTCCAATGCAACTAGAACCTCCTCATTTGGACTTCTTTAGCTCATGTTATGATCATTTGAGTACAAAGAGGTCAGGATTGACAGCTCAGCAATTCCTTCATTTCTTCATGAGTTCTCCATTTTTACATGCATTTCTCTTCACTTCTTCCATCTAATATTTGACTTATGAACCTGAAATCACTCAACAAACATATCAAGGCATCGAATGGAATTAGAGTGAATTAAAATTGGCAAATTTAAGGCCTAAAAAGCATGTTTTCACACTTAAGCACAATTTAAGGAGAATTTATATAACCATGCTATTTCATTGAATAAATATGGGAAAAGGTGATAAAATCCCCCAAGTTAAGCACAACATAAACTACAAAATTGGAGTTTATCAAATCTCCCCATACTTAAACCAAGCATGTCCTCATGTTAAGAATAGAGAAGGACAAGAAAAGGGGGTATGAACATTTATTCAATGCAAATAGACTATATGCACTTATCTATATGAATGCAACTAAATGCTTCTACCTACTTGGTTAACAATAAATAAAACTCCAAGAACATATATGAACAAATAGGGCTAAGATAATATGACGATTCATGAATCCCACCAATTCGAATATCAAAATAAAGTTCAAATACACTTGCAAGAAGAAAGCTCATGAAAGCCGGGAACAAGGAATTGAGCATCGAACCCTCACCGGATGTGTATTCGCTCTAGTCACTCAAGTGTATAGGGTCGATGCACTCAATCTCCTCTAATCATGCTTTCTAAGATTTGTTTTTTATCTAACAATCAATAATTATTCAATGCATACTGATGCATGAGCATTTTCGTCGACTAGGAATTTAATTTCAAAAATAAGATTCGCGTTGTAAGTATAGTTCCGAGCCAACCAGTAATGCTCAAATCAGGTATTCCAATTCAAAACAAAATATAACCGAGAGTCTCTCAACCTCGGGTCATTCTCCCTAGGAATGCAAATGAAATGTTACGCTTTCGGTTGTTAAGAGGACAAATGGGGGTTTTGTGATCAAAGAACAAAAGGATTAAAAGAACTAAGCAATTATCAAAATTGTAATTAATGTAAATAAAGAAGAAATGTGATCAAAACTAGTGAAAATGCAAGGAATGCAATAAAGAGCCTTGACTTGGGAATGAGAATCCAAGGAATTATATCATCGCCATAACCACAACTATGATAATTATGATGAGTCATTCTCGCCTAGTCAACCCCAACCATCGAGGAGTAAGTAAAGCAAGCATAATTGACCTTAATCCATAAGTCCTAACTCACTTACTAAACTAGTTAAAAAAAGGCTAGCGTCAATGGAAACAAGAGTCAACTAACTACCCAAGAATTACCACTAAATGTCGGACATTATGACTCTAGTTGCCTAGGAACTCAAACCACAAGCCAAGGTGGGAAAAAGTACTCAAATTCTAGAGTTGGCATTTTCACAACCACCTTGTGTACATAAAATAAAAACATGGAAAATTGCAAAGAAAAATGGAAAACTATAACCAACTATCAACAAAACCAAACATAAACAAACAATCAAACATAAAGGAAGCATGAAACATAAAATTCATTAATCAAAACTTCAAGAAACACAAAATTGCAATATGAACAAAGTAACTTGATCCAAAAGGAAGTGAAAGTAAAAGTGCTTTAATTAAAGAGGAAATTGAGAGTACTTACAATTGAAGAAGTAAAAATCCAAATTCAAAGCTTGCTATAAAATGCTACAATTGAAATTGATAAACCCTAAGAGAGCAATGCTACACTACACTACTCCTACTCCTAATACTATGAAAATTATGTAAAAATGCTCCAATGCCTCCCCTATGTCCCCCTTTGATAAGTGTTGAAGTCCCCTTTATATAGCACACCCAAACAGTATTTCAGCCTTCAAAAAATGAGCCAAGGGCCTCGAAATTCGCACAGCACGTGTTTCATTAATGAAATCATGTGCAGGGACCTGTGCAGACGCACAAACGTGTGCATCCGCAAATGCGGCTGAAAATTGACATGTGCGTACGCACAGGTGCTCGTGCGTACTCACACATGGAAATTCTCGCTTGTGCGTGCGCACGCACACTTCGCTGTGTGTACTTTTTCTTGCTTTCTTCATGTTTTCTCCCTTGTACATGCTTTCCTCCACTTTTGGCTATCCATTCTTGCCTCCAAGGCCTGAAATCGCTCACAAACCATATCACGACATCGAATGACATAAAAGTGGAATTAAAAATCATTAATCTAAGCATTAAAATGCATGCTTTCACATATAGAATTAAATTAGGGATCAAACATAAAAGTATGCTATTTTAGTGATTAAGTGTGAGTTCATGTGCTAGAATCCATTCAAACCAAGCCAGAATACATAAGAAAATATGGACTCATCACATACATACATATATCATCAGGTCTTTTCATAGGTTGTAATGGGCCTAGGGTGAAGGTAAGGATGCATATATGGTCAAGTGAGCTTGAAATTTGAATCTTTGATTAACCTAAGCTCTCACCAAACACATATAACAACCTATACAATTCTAATATAATGCCTAGCTACCCATGATTCCTACTTTATTTTTTCATATACTCATGCAATTTCTTTAATTCACATTCCATATGCATTGTTATTATTATTTTACTTTGGGACATTTTTGTCCCCTTTTATTGCTTTTCTTTTTCTCTTTTTTCTTTTTCTTTCATATATTTTCTTTCTTTTTATTTTTCTGTATCTTTTTTTTTCTTTTCAATCTGAAATATTGACGAAGCCCCAGCGGTGTATTGGTAGATTTCTCTTTAATAACACCTCGTTGTGAGTATAGTTCTACCAACAACAATCCTCGGGGGTCAAATTTAGAAGAGGGATTTGGTTGTCACAAGTTCAACCCCAATAGAAATAACCGAAGTATTCAAACCTCGGGTCGTCTCACAAGGAATGGGCAAACATGTACTTCGACATTGGTTAGAAATCCGGGGTTGTGAGTTATGAGCAAGAAAATAAATGGAAATCTTAACAAGCAAGTAATCTTAAATTGCAATAAACTAATTCAACCACCTAAGTAAAACTTGAGCAATTCCAATGAACAAGCAATATTCTATTTAATTCTACTTAAACCAAACAAGTAACTATAACTAAGGCAATTGAAATTGGAAATTGGGTTCAAATATGAATGATAAAAACAACTCTTAACTAGGCATGGGAATTGGGATCACAATCCTTGTCCAACAACTATATCTTGACAATTATGAGGAACCAAGCTCATTAAGTCTACCCCCAAAGTCTTAAGTACGTGATATCTACCCATAGACTTGAGGTATGTCAAATGGCTTTGGCCACATCAACCCATATGTCCCAACCTACCTACTAATTAAATTAGTAGTGGGTTGGCGTCAATGAGTATCAAATTGACCACCAAGGGCTCCGAAATCATCAGATCTATTAGACCCAATGACTCAAGTTTACCCAATTCCCTTGACCTAGGACAAGAGTGGAAAATACTACTCCATAATCAAAGTAAACAATTCATCAAACACTTGGTAAGAATTAATAAAAGACATGTTCAAAATAGCAATTAAATTGAATTCCACAAATACCCACTAACAATTATCAACATACAATCAAGTAATCAACAAGATTAAACATAAAAATCATCAATGTAACATCAACAAGTCAAGATTCACAACATTCATGAAATGGGTATAAGATGACAATTGACAAGATTCATAAAACTATCACTAGATGTAAGCAAGATCGTAACAAGAAATTCAAATTTAACAATTAAAACTGCAATTAACAAAATCCAATTCGCAAATCAACAAGAGAAGATCAAAATGGAAACTAGATCTAGAGAGGAACAAGGGTTTCTCTCTCTAGAATAACCAAAGAACCAAAAACTAGCTAAAATTTTTGTGTCCTAGTGTGAAATGAGTCATCTCCTTTTCCCCCTAGCATCCTTGGGTCTTTTCCATGGAGAAACAGCTTGAAATTGGGCCTCCTTGGCCTCAGAAATCGCCAGGCATGATTTCTCTTAATGAGGTCACGTGTAGCTTCCCACGCGTGCGCGCCAAGTGCGTGCGCGCACCGATTGCTTTCATGATCCACGCGTGCGCGCCAGTTGCGCGTGCGCGTCAATAGGAATCTTCCAATCTGCGCGGATGCGTCCATCCTTTCGCGCCGCTTCCAGCCAATCCCATCCACGCGTGCACGTGGAGTGCGCGGACGCGCCGATAGTATTGCTCCCAAGACTTCAATTCTTCATGTTCCTCCCTTTTTGTACATGCTTTCTCCCTCTCTTCTAAGTCATTCCTACCCTATAATTCCTGAAATTACTCAACAAAAACATCACGGCATCGAATGGCAATAGAAGAGGATTAAAATATGATAATTTCAAGGCAAAATCAGGATGTTTTCATCATAGAGTAATATTGGGAAGCGAACACAAAACCATGCATTTCTTGTGAATAAGTGTGAGAAATATTGATAAAATCCCCTGATGCCAGGGCATTTTGGCCAGTTTCACTGACCTTTTCTTTACTGTTTTTAAGGTAGTTTCATGCATTTTCTTAGGAAATAAGCTAGTTTTGGGTAGATATTCACTTACATCTTGATTCAAGCATACATTGTGCACTTTACATGATTTCATGAGAATTTTGCATGAATTATATGATAAATTGGATGATGCATGATCCCATGATTAAGAGCAAGACTTTGATGCACTTAAATATTGTCACTAACATTGGAAGGAACCCACACAAGCTCCAATAAGCCACGTTAACTCCCACGTTAACCTAGTTAACGTGGAAGCTAACGTGAAGAAGGGAGGTGATCACCAACGTTAGTGACACTCAACATTGTCACTAACGTTGGAATGAGCCACACAAGCCACTATGAGCCACATTAACTCCCACGTTAACTTAGTTAACGTAGAAGTTAATGTGGGCAAAAGTCCCACCTGGCAGCCTGACCATGCCTTCTTCAAACACGCATAACTTGAGCCACAAAGCTCCAAATGAGGTGATTCCAGTGGCATTGGAAATTAGGATTCTAGAGCTTTCCAAGAATATATGGCACTACATGGTTGACACTAAATTTAAGGGAGAAAACCTGCCCCGAAAGTGCAATGATGAACATGGTATCAACCTGTATTAAGGCCAACTGACCTCTTCACCTTCCAAGAAGTATAACTCGAGTTGTAGAGCTCCAAATGATGCGCTTCCAAAGGCATTGGTAAGTAGACACCCAGGGCTTTCCAACCGTATATAATAGTATGGGGTAGACACTAAGTTTGAGCTTCAGAAACTGGCAATAATGAAGCCCTGATCGCTAGCGTTAATGGCACTCAAGTTTTCCATTAACACTAGCAACTATGCCAGCAACCATGTCCACTTCAAAGGAGCATAACTTGATCTACAGAGGTCCAATTGAGGTGATTCAAGTTGCGTTAGAAAGCTGACATTCAGAGCTTTCCAATGATATATAA
This sequence comes from Arachis ipaensis, assembly GCF_000816755.2. Classification (NCBI taxonomy): domain Eukaryota; kingdom Viridiplantae; phylum Streptophyta; class Magnoliopsida; order Fabales; family Fabaceae; genus Arachis; species Arachis ipaensis. The sequence continues at coordinate 61,247,325 of NC_029787.2, read as the reverse complement.
TATTCTATAGTGGGCATGAAATTGGAGTACATACAAGAGGCATCTTTTAAGCCCCAAAAACACCAACTGGGCAGCAAGTGCTACGTTAGCCACAATAACTTTAACACTAACGCCACACTTGTAACGTTAGTGTGGCTAACTTTAGCACTAACTTTAGCACCTGGACCTCAACTTGACTCACTCTCTCTCAAGTCCACTTCAAAGCTCAAGCAAGCAAGCCCACAATTGTCAACCAATCAAGTCCACAAGAAGCATCTAGAATAGGAATTTTCATTTTTGTAGAGCAATGATCGACTAACTCTTTACATTGGGTTAGAGAGCTCTATTGTGATTCAATGGATTAAGTGTAGTTCTTATTCTTTTTCTTCTTTCTTTCCTCATGATTTTACTAGAGAGCTTTCGATCTTCATCCAATTGGGTAGTTATCTTGGAAAAGAAACTATTTATACTTGGATCTCTTCTGAACCTTGGAAGTGGAATGAAGAGATCATGCTAGAAATGCTTTCTCATGCTGGACCAAATTGGGTGTGGATGGATATGTGACTATAATCCTTCCAACACTTGATTTGGGAAATGCATGTGGTATAATCAGTGACCTTACTTCATCTCTTCCCATGAGCAATTGACCAAGGAATTGGCTATTGATCAAGATTTGAGAGATTGAATTCCAAGAAATTGGAATTCGATCAATTAAGATTGCCAAGGAGATCAATGAATGCATTGATTGAGGAAGAGATGAGAATGAACTTGATCCAGAGGATTGCAATATCTCTTGATCCCAATGTTTATTTTATTTTTTAGTTCTTGCATTTTATTTTCTTGCCATTTTACTTCTCTGCACTTTATTGCTTTCTTTACTTTCATGCAATTTACATTTCCGTGCTGCTTATCACTCCAATATGATTCGTCTAACTAGAATAATCAATTAACTATTGATTGCTTAATCCATTAATCTCTGTGGGATTCGACCTCACTCTATTGTGAGTTTTACTTGACGACAATTCGGTACACTTGCCGAAGGGAGATTTGTTGAGAGACAAGTTTTCCGTGTGTCATGTTTATGGTGCCGTTGCCGGGGATTAATTGTGATTAACAAACTACCGGTTGATTGATTTACTAGATTAGACACTTTTCTTTTGTCTTTATTTTCTTTTGCTAACCAACTGTTTGTGATATTGCCTCACTAGGAATTTCCTCATCTGTGACAAGGGGAATTCCAAATCTCTTTTATCTTGGTGATTGTTATTTGATACAGAGTATTTTGTAGAAAAATGGAGAATAGATCATCCTTTGGTCAATCAAACTTCATGGGAAACTCTCCACCACCACAGAATGATTTACATTACTATGCTCATGGTGGATGGGAGTATCAAGGACATGAAATGGGGTGCTTCTCAGGGTCACAAAATGGTTCATATTTTGATGACTTTGATCGCTACTCAAGTTGTATCTAGGAAGATCAAAACCAAAGAAATTTCACTTATTCACACCCCATTCATCAAGAGCCATCATCCTTTAATTATTCAACCTCACCTCTGAGCCTTTCGCACCAAGACCCCTCACCACTTGGATATGCCTCAACAGAAAATTCCTTTCCACATCCATATAATTCATCTCACCACTCACACAATGCATTCCATTACACACAAAATTCTTCTCACAGTCCACAAAACCCATATCATTACTCACAAAAGTCATACCATTCTCAGAACATAAAACCACAAAACAACCAATTCCATTCACAAAGTAGCCACCCTCAACCTCTAAATTTCACCCCAGCTGCACACCCTCCCCTCGAGGATAAGCTATCAAGGATAGAGAACCTACTGGCAATGCTCTTGGAAGAATCTAAGGACACAAAGACTTTCCAAGAGGAAGTAAAAACCATTATGCAGAACCGGTGGGTTGCCATTAAGAAGCTTGAGGCACAAGTTGGATATCTATCAAAACAAATCACTACCCACAATTATCTCAATGATACCATGGCAAACCCAAGGGAGGAATCAGAAGAACAAGAAAGAGAGGCACCCATACCAAGTGAGATTTCTATGAAGAAGGAGGAGGTTATGAGAGTATATAAGCCTAAGGCTCCATACCCACAGAGGTTACTAGTGGTGACAAAGGAACATGCAAACTCACTCCCAAAAGACTCAATGCAACATCATGTAGAAGAAAGGGAGGAAGTCAATCAAGGGAGTCCACACTCCAAGGAAACAGAGAGTTGCATAGAGGGGGAGTTCATTGAACCACCAATTCAAGAAGTTCTTGATGAAGAGGATGCTCCAACCATCATACAATACCCAAGTCCTGAAATCAAGGTGGTAAAGGCAATCAACATGAACACTAACAAAAGGATAGTGACCAAGAAAAGAAGGACAATATTCATGAAGAAGAAAAGGTCAACCAAAAGCCATCCCACCCCTACCGCAATAAGCAAGTTTACTCAAGCTAACAACAGAAGAAGGCTTGCTGGGGAGAGGCACTCAAAACAAGGGGCATTAACTGGCTCCTCTTTCCTCTTGAGGTCATTCCTCTTAACAAACTGGAAGAAGAGGAAGAAAGTCGTGAACAACATGTCAAGCTAATGACATTAAAAGAGCGCTTGTTGGGAGGCAACCCAACCGTAGGTAACATTTCCTTTCTTTGCTTAGTTTACTTTCAATAATTTGGCATATGATTTCACTCTAAGTTTGGTGTTGCCATGCAACAATTTGAATTTCAATCTTCACTGGGTACTTGCAACATTCTAGATTGACAGTGGCACACTAAGTTTGGTGTTGCCACTTAACTTTCATGTCACACTTCATTTTAAAGACATTCATGATCCATCATAAACCCCGTCACCACTGTTTTAATTGTTGCTTGAGTATAAGTAATCATTCTATGTCTGGTGTGGGAAGGGGAAGAATAGGAGGAAAAGGGCAACAACAATGAAGATAAAATACAAGGTGGTAAAGTTCCTTTCTCCTCTTACTTATTTTTAGCACTTTAATTTGCATGATTGTCTTCTATGTTCTTTGTATGTATGTGTGCTTTCTCCTTGTGAATAAGCATGTCAATTCTGTCTTTTAAACTTTTTTACTGATTAAGGCTGTGTTTTCTAGTCTGAATGTCATTACTGCATCCTTACTTTGCTTACTAGTATGCTTATCCCTTTTGAATCAAATGAAAAGAGAATGAGTGTTTTATAAAAGACCAGAGTAGAGTTCATACTATGGAGTAAGTTCCTGAGTTTGTGGTGTGGTCATAAGTTAGCTAAGTTGGTTCAACCACAAGGTGGGAAGACAACTATCTGTCCTGAATCATATGCTTTGAACACATCCCATGAGACTAGCTAAATAAGAAGATCCTAATAAGAAAAAGGGAAAGAACAATAACGGTTGAAAAAGAAAAGAAAAAGAGTAAGCAATAAGGCTGGGCACCAATGGTTTTAATCTCGAGGCATGTGTCTGTGGTGCTCCTGTGTGAGGGATCTACTTGGATGAATAAGCTCTTAAGGGTGCCTTATCACTTGGTAACTTGTTAACTAACTCGGGATTATCAGCTGAAAGTCCACTATCAAGAGTAACCCTCAATACAGAGCATTTAGTAACCCAAAGAGGTGCTGGACACCAAGGTCTCAAGAAAAGAAAATAAATAAACTATGTGCCTGTGGTGTGTATGTATGGGGGAGAGACTTGAGCAAGTAAGTCCTTAGGGGTGCTTCAACACCTAGCACCTTGAACCAACTGGTTCGGGAGTGTTGGCTGAAAGCTTATTTTAAAGAGTTGCCCCCTTACAGAGCACTTAGCTTAAGAACAAAAATAAGCCCTGAAATGACAACAAAAGAATCAATGAATAAAAGTCTCATGGGATGCAATCACAGTGAGTATTCTAGGACATGATAAAGGTCTGAAAGCTAAGAATGAACCAAAGTTGCTATGCATGAAACCACCATAAAACCAGGGACATGACTTCCACAAGAATGACTCATTTCTCTTGGCATTCCATTCATCATTCTCTTGTTCCAGTACTTGCTTAGGGACAAGCAAGCTTTAAGTTTGGTGTTGTGATGCCAGGGCATTTTGGCCAGTTTCACTGACCTTTTCTTTACTGTTTTTAAGGTAGTTTCATGCATTTTCTTAGGAAATAAGCTAGTTTTGGGTAGATATTCACTTACATCTTGATTCAAGCATACATTGTGCACTTTACATGATTTCATGAGAATTTTGCATGAATTATATGATAAATTGGATGATGCATGAGCCCATGATTAAGAGCGAGACTTTGATGCACTTTGTTTGATTGATCTCAGGCCAAAAGAAGAAGAGAAGAGCCACGTTAGTAGCTACGTTAGTTACACTAACGTGGGCACTAACGTGGAAGGAAGGAAAGCCACAACGTTAGTGAGAAAAGTTAGTGGCATTAACTTTGAAGAAAGGAAATGGAGCCAACGTTAGTGAGACTTAACATTATCACTAACGTTGGCCAAGTCACAATAAGCCACGTTAACTCCCACGTTAACTTAGTTAACATAGCCTCTAACGTTAAGAAGTAAAGGGGAAGCCAACGTTAGTGACACCCAACATTGTCACTAACGTTGGAATGAGCCACACAAGCCACTATGAGCCACGTTAACTCCCACGTTAACTTAGTAACGTGGGCAAAAGTCCCACCTGGCAGCCTGACCATGCCTTCTTCAAACACGCATAACTTGAGCCACAAAGCTCCAAATGAGGTGATTCTAGTGGCATTGAAAAGTAGGATTCCAGAGCTTTCCAAGCATATATGGCACTACATGGTTGACACTAAATTTAAGGGACAAAACCTGCCCCGAAAGTGCAATGATGAACATGGTATCAACCTGTATTGAGGCCAACTGACCTCTTCACCTTCCAAGAAGTATAACTCTAGTTGTAGAGCTCCAAATGATGCGCTTCCAAAGGCATTGGAAAGTAGACACCCAGGGATTTCCAACAATATATAATAGTATGGGGTGGACACTAAGTTTGAGCTTCAGAAACTGGCAATAATGAAGCCCTGATCGCTAGCGTTAATGGCACTCAAGTTTTCCATTAACGCTAGCAACTATGCCAGTGACCATGTCCACTTCAAAGGAGCATAACTTGAGCTACAGAGGTTCAATTGAGGTGATTCGAGTTGCGTTAGAAAGCTGACATTCAGAGCTTTCCAATGATATATATTACTTTATAGTGGGCATGAAATTGGAGCACCAACAAGAGGTATCTTTTAAGCCCCAAAAACACCAACTGGGCAGCAAGTGCAACGTTAGCCACAATAACTTTAACACTAACGCCACACTTGTAATGTTAGTGTAGCTAACTTTAGCACTAACTTTAGCACCTGGACCTCAACTTGACTCACTCCCTCTCAAGTCCACTTCAAAGCTCAAGCAAGCAAGCCCACAATTGTCAACCAATCAAGTTCACAAGAAGCATCTAGAATAGGAATTTTTATTTAATTGTAATTTGCTTTTAATTTCATTTTGTAATTTAGGAAAGCCTATATAAAGGCCTTAGTTTTTACATTGAAGAGAGCAACTAACTCTTTACACTGGGTTAGAGAGCTCTATTGTAATTTAATGGATTAAGTGTAGTTCTTATTCTTCTTCTTCTTTCTTTCCTCTTGATTTTACTAGAGGGCTTTCGATCTTCATCCAATTGGGTAGTTATCTTGGAAAAGAAACTATTTATACTTGGATCTCTTCTGAACCTTGGAAGAGGAATGAAGAGATCATGCTAGAAATGCTTTCTCATGCTGGACCAAATTGGGTGTGGATGGATATGTGACTATAATCCTTCCAACACTTGATTCGGGAAATGCATGTCGTTTAATCAGTGACCTTACTTCATCTCTTCTCATGAGCAATTGACCAAGGAATTGGCTATTGATCAAGATTTGAGAGATTGAATTCCAAGAAATTGGAATTCGATCAATTAAGATTGCCAAGGAGATCAATGAATGCATTGATTGAGGAAGAGATGAGAATGAACTTGATCCGGAGGATTGCAATATCTCTTGATCCCAATGTTCATTTTATTTTTTAGTTCTTACATTTTATTTTCTTGCCATTTTACTTCTCTGCACTTTATTGCTTTCTTTACTTTCATGCAATTTACATTTCCGTGTTGCTTATCACTCCAATATGATTCGTCTAACTAGAATAATCAATTAACCATTGATTGCTTAATCCGTTAATCTTTGTGGGATTTGACCTCACTCTATTGTGAATTTTACTTGATGACAATTTGGTACACTTGCCGAAGGAAGATTTGTTGAGAGACAAGTTTTCCGTGCATCATCCCCCAAAATAGGCGCAAGATAAACCACGAAATCGGGGTTTATCAAATCTCCCCACACTTAAACCAAGCATGTCCTCATGCTTAAAAAAAATAAAGAGACCAAAAATTATGATGGGAAAGGATTTATGAAATGCTAAGTACCTAAACGGATGCATGCAACTAAGGTAAAATCATCTACCTACTTGGTCAAAAGTGAATTCATCCTTCAAGAATACATGTGAGCATATAGGGTGAAAATAGTATGCAATTCATGAATCCTACCAAATTGAACATCACCATAGAGTGCATATAACTTGCTAAACGAACACTTGTGAAAGCCAGGAGCAAGCATTGAGCCTCGAACCCTCACCGGAAGTGTATCCGCTCTATTCGCTTAAGTGTATAGGGTTCACCACTCAATCTCCTCCTAATCATGCTTTCCAAGATTTGTCTTTCATCTAATCAATCAACAATTACTTAATGCATGCTTACAAGTATTATGAGGTCTTATTCATGGGTTGTAATGGGGCTAGGGTGAAGGTAAGGATGTATATGGCTAAGTGGGTTTAAAATTTGAGTCCTTGATCAACCTCGGATCCCACTAGACACCTAAAACAACCTATACAACTACAATACATTCCTAGCTACCCTTGAATTTTACCCCTTTTACATACTCATGCATTCTTTGCAATCCACCTACTATATGCATTGTTTTTATTACTTTATCTTGGGGCATCTTTTTCCCCTTTCATTGCCTTTTTTTTTATTGTTGGGGGTTTCTTTGTGAACCAAAGTGTCAATGCATACGGTGTAATCATTTAGCACATGAGTATGTTCCCAAGATCCTAGAATTTTCAAAGTATACCCCCCTATTTGAATGATACACATCCTAACTCACCTAAGCTAATCAAGGATTTAAATTCAGGGACATTCATGGTTTTTCACTTAGGGTTGTTGATGTGCTCTGTTTAAGAACAAGAGGGTTTATCAAAGGCTCAAAATTGGTTAGCAATGGTAGATATAAGGGTTAAGGCAATTTGGGAAAAGTGACTGTTGAAATGATGGCCTCAATCATGCAAATGCATTCATACACAAAGCAATGGACATATAGAATTAGACAAAGCAAGGATCACACTCATAGAGAGAGAGATATGCACACAAGAATGGAAATAATGGTTAAAAGATGTAACCATACAATAGGCTCAAAACTTTCATGCTTGTGTTCCTAACTCAATCACTATGTTCCAAAATACATTCTTAAAGCAAGTTTACTGCAGAAATTTTCAAAATTTTGGTAGGTCACCCAGAATACAGTTTCTTGGAAAGAAAGTTATTGTTTTGACCAAGTAACTCTATAGAAACTAACCATCATGCAAAGAGTATTTACAAGCAAGACTAACTACACATGCAATATATAAAAAGAGAAAGATAAATCCATGGGTATTGAGGGGAAGAGAGTGTTACCCATGGAGATGGGTCGAACGACCTCCCCACACTTTAAAAATTAGCACGGTCCTCCGTGCTATGAATGATACGCAAGGGACGGTCGGGACCGGAGTCTTCACTATCCCCTCCATCAAAACTTTCATCGCTTGGGTTCGAGGTGGATGTGAATATCTCAGGTTCCTCCATGCTAGGGACAACACAATGCAGAAGTTTCTTGATATAAGTATACCAGCGGTGGTTACGCCTCTCATATCTATCAAGCTTCCGGTGAAGATCTTCTATCCTTTGATGTGTGCATCTCAGTGGTGGTGATGATGAGCTAGAAGGAAAAAGAAGTGGCGGGGCCATGTCGAGGCTTGGTTTGTTCATGGGAAGATATAGGTATTTTCTGCTTGGGACCACATCGCCCTTAGCCGGAACCATAATCTTCTTATCTTTTACTTCCCAAGAAACACCTGCAGCAGCGACTAAGTCAGATACCAAAGCTGGAAATGGCAAGTTACCCCGGTCGTGAACTTGACTCATTGCCTGCTTGACAAGAGGTGGAATGTTCACCGGCTTCTCTGTGAGAATACACCAAACAAGTAAGGCAAGGTCTGCCATGATGGACGACTTGTGAGTGCTAGGTAGCACATAGTGAGATAGGATCTGGGCCCAAGCTCTAGCTTCCACAGTGAGGAAGCGAGTGTCAATACTCTTGGGCCTCATCCGCAGTCGAACATGGATCCAAAAAGATTCTGGCTCAGCAATGACTCAGAGGATTGAGTCCCAATCGAATCCATACTCTTCTCGCTGACGTAGGACTTTTTGGTAGCCATCCGTGTCACTTGGCACTGGTAAAACATTAAGCACTTGCTGAATAGCCTCTTCTGAAACTGAGACTTGCTTACGGCGCATGTATACCGATTGAAGAGAGGAAAGGTGGTAGTTAGTATAAAATTCTTCCACCCAAGAGAAGTTGATTTCTTTTGGTTTCCTCAAGAGAAACTCCCATCCTCCCTGTTCAATTCGGGGCAGAATATAAGGCGCAACCTTGTTCGGCGGAGCTAGTAGATGCTCAGGGTGATAGTTCCTTACTGCTATGGAGGGGAACGTAAGTTCACAGAAGCGGTTAGGGAACCTTGAAGAGTTTCTTGCCGGTTTGCCTTTGCCATTCTCATCAATAGGAGCGGGTGTCTTTCCGTTCTTTGATAAGGGTTTGGCTCCTACTGAAGAACGCGCCTTAGAATTTGATTTTTGGGGTGCCCTCTTTGCGGCCGGTTTTCTTGGAGCTATCTTTTTGCCTTTCTTTGTGGCCATCCTAAAAAGGAAGAGAAAGAAGGAAAACATTAAACCCAAGAAACAACTTGATGAAAACATGCAAGTGACTTGTAATGCCCATGATGAATATGAAAGCAAGGGGTATGTCACTTGTTATGGGATACAAGAGAAAGTAAGACATGCAAAGGCATGAGAAGAGTAGTCTCAAGCATCCTTAATAAAAAGCAAGTCATGTTCAATTAATATGGAATTGGTAAGTATAAACTTGAAACACACAAATTAGACTCAATGCATTTAGGAAGAAACAAGTGAATGAGGAAGGAGCACCAAATTGAAAGTATATGGCTAAATTGAGGCAAAATGGTAAATTATGAGATACCAAACAAATTCGAAGCCCAAAATGGAACATCAATCATCACATAAACATCACACAATGGTAAAAGAGTGACAAAAGATCTAGTAATGCAAATTAAGTTCAAGTTTAACATCCATGGAGAAATAAAGAAAAGAGAGGGAAAATAAGCAAACAAAACAAGAAACATCATCATCAAGTAAAAGAAAAACTAAGTAAGGCAACAAGAAGCATCTTATTAGAAGAAATAGCATAAAGAATAGTGGAAGTAAGGGAAAGGAAGAAGTTAAACCTTGAAGAGTATGAAAAAGCAAGGTTGAATCTTCTTTTGTGAAGATGAGAGAGGAAATAGGAGAAGTGTAGCGCCACCGAAAAAGGGTGGTTGTCACCGGTGAGTGGCCGGAGACAATGGTGGTGGGTTGTGTAAGAAGAAGAGGAGAAGAGAAATGATGGAGAGAGTGGGAGAATGAACTAAGAAAGAAAAATAAGTGTGAGTGAGAAAGGGAGTGAAACGGCGCGAAGTATAAAACTGACTCGCGCAACTGGCGCATGCGTAAGGTGCGCTGACGCGTCGGTGAAGGTATGAGCTGAGGGCGCGTGCGCGTCATTGGCACGCGCGCGAGAGGAGTTGTGCCCCAGGCACAAAAGTGGCACAAACCTGGCTCAAGTCTCTAGTTTTTGTACCAGGGTGACCCAGGGAGGTATGCGCGCGGACGCGCAACATGTGCGGACGCGTCAGTTTTGGCACAAAGTTGGCCCAATCGTGGCACAACTCTCTGGTTTTGTACCAGAGACTTCACATAGCCCCATCGGCGCGTGCGCGCACTGTGCGCTTGCGCGTCGATGGTCAATTGGCAATGGTGCGCACAGGCGGCATGTACGCGAACGCGTGGGTGCCTGGCGCGAGTTGGGCATGAAGTTGGCCTAACTCTCGGGTTTTTGGCCTGAAAATGGAAATTCACAACCAGCGCGCGCGCGCACTGTGCGCCTGCGCGTCGGTGCCCTTTTTCAAAGAAAAATTTTGTTTTTTTTACCTCTTTTCACAACCTATCTATATGAACATTCTACCTATTTAACAGAATCAACAAAGCGAGCATTCCTAATCACTCAACCAATCATCAAAAGATCATAAAATTCAAAGAACTAAAGATACTAAAAGATGGTATAAACAAGGAAGATCTTACCATGGTGGGGTGCCTCCCACCAAGCACTTTTCTTTAACGTCCTTAAGTTGGACGGTCCTCTTCTTAAGCTTCATCTATACCTGTTGCATCCTCCAATATGTACACCTCTAGCTCCCTTGGAGGTTTACAACCATGATATTTCTTCACTCTATGCCCATTCACCTTGAAAGTTGCTTCACTTTTTGGATCAAACAGTTCCACCACTCCGTAGGGCTTCATTTCTTTCACCTTAAAAGGTCCTTCCCATCTAGAACGGAGCTTGCCAGGCATAAATCGGAGCCTTGAATTGTAGAGGAGGACTTCATCTCCTTCTTGAAAGTCCTTCTTCCGAATGTGATGGTCATGGAATGCTTTAGTCTTTTCCTTGTAAATTCGGGCATTCTCATATGACTCGTTCTTCAAACACTCAAGCTCTTCTAGTTGTAACTTCCTAGCTTCACCCGCCTTGGCTAAATCCATGTTGCACTGCTTTACCGCCCAATATGCTCGATGCTCAATCTCTACCGGAAGGTGGCATGCCTTACCATAGACGATCCGGAAGGGACTCATCCCTATCGGAGTCTTGTAGGCTGTTCTGTATGCCCATAGTGTATCTCCTAACCGGAAGCTCCAATCCTTTCTTTGTGGATTGACCACTTTTTCCAAGATTCTCTTGATTTCCCAGTTGGACACTTCCGTTTGCCCATTTGTTTGCGGATGATAAGCAGTAGCAACCGTATGCGACACTCCATAGCGCTTGAGCAATGCTTCTACCTTCCTATTACAAAAGTGGGATCCTTGGTCGCTCACGATCGCTCGTGGCAACCCGTAACGGCATACAATGTGATTCCTAATGAAAGAAACAACGGTATTGGCGTCGTCAAGGCGGGTAGGCATGGCCTCCACCCACTTTGACACGTAGTCAACCGCTAACAGAATGTAGAGATACCCACTAGAGTTAGGAAATGGTCCCATAAAGTCAATGCCCCATACATCAAATATCTCACAGAACAACATAGGTTGCTGAGGTATTTCATCCCTTTGGGATGTGTTTCCTGACTTTTGACACTGATGGCAAGACACACATAACCGGTTAGCATCCTTGAATAAGGTTGGCCACCAGAATCCACAATCCAACACCTTTTTGGCAGTCCTTTGTGGGCCAAAGTAGCCACCACAGTCGGACGAATGACAAGCTTCCAGAATTCGTTGAAATTTGGATTCCGGGACACACCTTCGGATTACTTGGTCTACACCTCTCTTCCACAAGTGAGGGTCATCCCAAATATAGTATTTGGAATCACTCCTCAACTTGTCCCTTTGGTTTTTCGAAAAGTTGGGAGGGAAGATTCTTGCAACCAAGTAGTTCGCCATTGGGGCAAACCAAGGAAAACTAGTCGACACAGCATGCAAACTATCCAATGGGAATGAGTCATTGATCAGAAATGGATCAGTTTTTAAATTTTTAATGCGGCTTAAGTGATCTGCAACCAGGTTTTGAGATCCACTCCGGTCCCTAATCTCAATGTTGAATTCTTGCAAAAGCAAAATCCAACGTATGAGTCTAGGCTTTGACTCATTCTTTGTCAATAAATACTTCAAAGCTGCATGATCCGTGTATACCACTATCTTTGAACCTAGCAAGTAAGATCTGAATTTATCTAAAGCATGAACAATGGCTAAGAGTTCTTTTTCGGTAGTGGTATAGTTGGATTGTGCGGCATCTAGTGTCTTAGAAGAGTAAGCAATGACATAAGGAAGTTTACACTCGCGCTGTGCAAGCGCGGCACCCACAGCATAGTTTGACGCATCGCACATTATCTCGAATGGCAACGTCCAGTTGGGGCTTCGCAAAATCGGTGCTATGGTGAGAACTTTCCTCAACTCTTCAAAGCTTTTACACATTCACTGTCAAACTCAAAATTCACATCTTTTTGGAGTAGGCGCGACAATGGTAAAGCAATCTTGTTGAAGTCCTTGATAAAGCGCCTGTAAAATCCTGCATGTCCCAAAAACGAGCGGACTTCCCTCACGGATGAGGGGTGAGGCAAAGTAGTGATAACATCAACCTTGGCTGGGTCCACAGCAATGGCTTCACTAGAGACTACAGGTCCTAACACTATGCCTTGTCGTACCATAAAATGACATTTTTCAAAATTTAAGACAAGGTTGGAGTCAACACATCTAGCTAGGACCTTGGCCAAGCTCTCTAAACAACAATCGAATGAGATACCATAGACGCTGAAGTCATCTATAAAAACTTCTAGACAATTCTCCATTAGATCGGAGAAGACACTCATCATGCACCTCTAAAAAGTAGCAGGTGCGTTACATAGTCCAAATGGCATCCTTTTATAGGCAAAGGTGCCAAATGGACATGTAAACGTGGTCTTCTCCTGATCTTTAGGAACAATATGTATCTGAAAATATCCAGTAAATCCATCAAGAAAACAGTAGTGAGATTTACCTGCCAAGCAGTCTAGCATCTGATCGATGAAGGGTAAGGGGTAATGGTCCTTCCGTGTGGCGGCGTTCAATCTTTAGTAGTCAATACATACTCGCCACGCATTTTGTACTCTTTTAGTGACCATTTCTCCGTCTTCCTTCTTGACCGTTGTGATGCCCGACTTCTTGGGGACAACTTGAACCGGGCTCACCTACTCACTGTCGGAAATAGGGTATATGATATCCACATCCAGTAGTCGGGTGACCTCTTTCTTCACTACGTCGAGGATGGTTGGGATAAGCCTCCTTTGCGGTTGCCGAACCGGCTTGGCTCCATCTTGGAGAAATATCATATGCATGCATTTACGCGGGTCAATTCCCACAATATTCGCAAGGCTCCATCCTATTGCTTTCTTGTACTTTCTTAGAACGTCTAGGAGCTTTTCCTCTTCTTCACTTGAGAGCTCGCTAGCAATAATAACTGGAAACCCACAGTTGTCTTCTAAGAATGCATATTTTAGATGGGAGGGAAGGGGCTTCAGTTCACTTGTTACCTCAAGATGAGGTTCCTTTTCATCAAGCTCATGGGACTCATTCTTGACAACTTTTTTAGGTTCATCCTCTTGGTCATCCATCTCCTCAATAGTGGGGTAGCACAATTTATCATGATCTTCTTCTTGTACTTCTGCTACCACTTCATCAATTATATCACATCGGAGCATAGAGTGTTCTTCGGGAGGATGTTTCATGGCTTCCTCTAAATTGAACTTGATAGTCTTGTCTCCAACCCCAAAGGAAAATATACCGGTGAAGGCATCTAGCTTGAACTTGGAGATTTTGAGGAAGGGTCTACCAAGTAGGACGGAGGATGAGCTTCTACCTTCCGTTGGAGGCATCTCAAGGATGTAAAAGTCAACTGGAAAAACCAAATCCTTAATTGCCACAAGTACATCTTCAGCTATCCCCATTACTGTGATCACACTTTTATCGGCTAAGGCAAACCTCGCCGCCGATTTCTTCAATAGAGTTAAATTCAACCGCACATAGATGGAAAGCGGCATGATGCTAACACAAGCTCCCAAGTCACACATACAATCATGAAAAGTGTATCCACCAATATAACAAGACACTAAGCACGGTCCAGGATCACTACATTTTCTTGGAATAGGCTCCATCAAGGAAGAAATTGAGCTACCCAAGGATAGTGTCTCCAATTCCCCTATTCTATCCTTGTGTGTACACAAGTCTTTCAAAAATTTTGCATACTTGGGGATTTGTTGAATAGCGTCAAGGAGTGGTATGGTTACCTCGACCTTTTTGAACACTTGGAGCATGTCTAAATCAAATTCCGGTGTCTTCTTTGCTTTCTTCACCATGGAAGGAAATGGAATAGGAATTGATTCATCAACTATAGCTTTCCTCTTGGGTTCCTTGAGGTTTACTCCTTCTTCCTCATGCCTTTTGTCTACCACCTCTTCTTCATGTGGAGTTCCAACAACTACCTCTTCCTCATGCATTTCTCCCATGACTCTTGGGGGTATCTCCTCCAATGTTGTCCCCGACCGTAGAGTAATGGCGTTGATGTCACCTTTTGTGTTTGGTTGGGGTTGTGATGGAAGGTTAGAGGAACTTGAAGGTTGAGTGGTGTTGTTATTGGGAGTTGGTGGTTGGCTTGACATGTTCATCTTTGAGAGCATGTTGGTGAGGTTGGCCAATTGAGTGTTCAAGACCACGAATTGAGTCTTGTTGATCTCGTCTCGTTTTTCCATAGCGGCTCTAAGCTCATCAAGATGTATGAGTTTGGTTTTGTTGTCTATGGTGTGGTGTTTGGTACTTAGTGTAGTTGTTTTGGTTTTGGTTGGCTTGGTAGTTGGTGTTATTATGGTGGTATTGGGATGAAGATTGGTTGTTGTTGTGATGAGAAGAAGGGTTGTTCTATTTTTGGTTTTGATTGCTTCCTTGCGTATTGTCTCTCCACCCTTGATGTTGATTACTACCTTGATGGTAGTTGTTTTGACCTTGAGGAGGGTATGGTGGGCGGTTGTTGTAATTCACATTGGCTACCACAAGGGCATGTTCCTCTTGGATTTGATGGCATTGGTCGGTGTAATGTGTAGTGCTAGAGCACAAACCACAAATCCTAGCAGGGCCTTCAAGTTGAGCAACCGGAGGAGGGGCTTGGATGGCTTTGATGGAGCAGTACTCCCTTTGATCTCTTTGAATTTGTGTAAGGATGGTGGTCATATCCCCAAGTGCCTTGGTTAGACTTGCTTCGGAGGGGGGCGGTTCTACCACACCCTTAAGGGAGTTACTCCTCACTCTTTTGTGTTGTGTAGATTCGGCGACATCCTTTATTAAATCCCAAGCTTCTCCTTCCATCTTGTTTTTCGAAAGGGACCCGCCACTAGAGGCGATAAGCAATCTTCTATCTTCCGCACAAAGACCTCCGGTAAAGTAGCTAATGAGCAAGCGAGTGGTCATTAAGTGATGTGGACATGACTCCAATAACCTCTTGAACCGAGACCAATACTCATACATGCTCTCTTGGTCTCTTTGCATTATGCCCAAAATCTCTTTCCGGATGTACTCGGTCTTCTCCGGTGGGAAGAACTTGTCAAGAAACTCTCTTCTCAAGAAATCCCAGTTAGTCACAATATCATCCGGTAGCGAATACAACCATGTTTTTGCTTGTGCTTCAAGAGAAAAAGGAAAGGCAAAAACCATGATGGCTACCTCATCGGCTCCATGCCTTCGAGCCGTAGAACAAGCAACATAAAAATCCTTCAAATGTTGGATGGAGTCTTCACCCGGCAACCCATGATACTTAGGAAGTAGATTTATCAAGCTACTCTTCAACTCAAAGTTTGGATCAAGGTTAGGATACCTTGCTTGTAACGGTTGAAGTACGATATCCGGAGCTCCTTGCTCATGCAAAGTGATCCGGCGTGGCTCCGCCATGTGTGGCTCACCTGTAGGATGCAAAGATGTATCAGTAGTGCCAACAGAAGAATAGGAAGTAGCGGACTCCAAGTCACTCTCGGTGACGTCTAGTGATTCGGTGTTTTCCTCAAGAGAGGCCGAAGTACTAGGCGTGTAGTCCAATCGCCTTCTAGCTTGCCGAGTGTGTAACAAAGTTCTTTCAATCTCGGGATCAAAATTGGCTAAGCTAGAATTCGGTTGAGACCGAGTCATCAAAC
>NC_029787.2:61211144-61217510 GCF_000816755.2 Arachis ipaensis | reverse complement strand
TCATCCGGTAGCGAATAAAACCATGTTTTTTCTTGTGCTTCAAGAGAAAAAGGAAAGGCAAAAACCATGATGGCTACCTCATCGGCTCCATGCCTTCGAGCCGTAGAACAAGCAACATAAAAATCCTTCAAATGTTGGATGGAGTCTTCACCCGGCAACCCATGATACTTAGGAAGTAGATTTATCAAGCTACTCTTCAACTCAAAGTTTGGATCAAGGTTAGGATACCTTGCTTGTAACGGTTGAAGTACGATATCCGGAGCTCCTTGCTCATGCAAAGTGATCCGGCGTGGCTCCGCCATGTGTGGCTCACCTGTAGGATGCAAAGATGTATCAGTAGTGCCAACAGAAGAATAGGAAGTAGCGGACTCCAAGTCACTCTCGGTGACGTCTAGTGATTCGGTGTTTTCCTCAAGATAGGCCGAAGTACTAGGCGTGTAGTCCAATCGCCTTCTAGCTTGCCGAGTGTGTAATAAAGTTCTTTCAATATCGGGATCAAAGTTGGCTAAGCTGGAATTCGGTTGAGACCGAGTCATCAAACTTGAAAGTCATAGTACAAATGCAAAAGAATTTTAAACTATAGCTAAGTAATGAAAGAGCAAAATATCTACAATATTCACATATTCACATAACCAATACCAAGGCATATGTTGCAACCATTCCCCGGCAACGGCGCCAAAAATTTGACGAAGCCCCAGCAGTGTATTGATAGATTTCTCTTTAATAACACCTCATTGTGAGTATAGTTCGACCACCAACAATCCTCGGGGGGTCAAATTTAGAAGAGGGATTTGGTTGTCACAAGTTCAACCCCAATAGAAATAACCAAAGTATTCAAACCTCGGGTCGTCTCACAAGGAATGGGCAAACATGTACTTCGACATTGGTTAGAAATCCGGGGTTGTGAGTTATGAGCATGAAAATAAATGGAAATCTTAACAAGCAAGTAATCTTAAATTGCAATAAACTAATTCAACCACCAAAGTAAAACTTGAGCAATTCCAATGAACAAGCAATATTCTATTTAATTCTACTTAAACCAAACAAGTAACTATAACTAAGACAATTGAAATTGGAAATTAGGTTCAAATATGAATGATAAAAATAACTCTTGACTAGGCATGGGAATTGGGATCACAATTCTTGTCCAACAACTATATCTTGACAATTATGAGGAACCAAGCTCATTAAGTCTACCCCCAAAGTCTTAAGTACGTGATATCTACCCCTAGACTTGATAGACTTGAAATGGCCATGATCACATTAACCCATATCATCAATGTAACATCAACAATTCAAGATTCACAACATTCATAAAATGGGTATAAGATGACAATTGACAAGAATCATAAAACTATCACTAAATGTAAGCAAGATTGTAACAAGGAATTCAAATTTAACAATTAAAACTGCAATTAACAAAATCCAATTCACAAATCAACAAGAGAAGATCAAAATGGAAACTAGATCTAGAGAGGAACAAGGGTTTCTCTCTTTAGAATAACCAAAGAACCAAAAACTAGCTAATATTTTTGTGTCCTAGTGTGAAATGAGTCATCTCCTTTTCCCCCTAGCATCCTTGGGTCTTTTCCATGCAGAAACAGCTTGAAATTGGGCCTCCTTGGCCTCAAAAATCACCAGGCACGATTTCTCTTAATGAGGTCATGTGCAGCTTCCCACGCGTGCGCGCCAAGTGCGCGCGCGCGCCAATTGCTTTCATGATCCACGCGTGCGCGTCAATAGGAATCTTCCAATTTGCGCGGATGCGTCCATCCTTTCACGCCGCTTCCAGCCAATCCCATCCACGCGTGCACGTGGAGTGCGCGGATGCGCCGATACTACTGCTCCCAAGACTTCAATTCTTCATGTTCCTCCCTTTTTGTACATGATTTCTCCCTCTTTTCTAAGTCATTCCTACCCTATAATTCCTGAAATTACTCAACAAAAATATCACGGCATCAAATGGCAATAGAAGAGGATTAAAATATGGCAATTTCAAGGCAAAATAAGCATGTTTTTCATCATAGAGTAATATTGGGAAGTGAACACAAAACCATGCATTTCTTGTGAATAAGTGTGAGAAATATTGATAAAATCCCCCAAAATAGGCGCAAGATAAACCACGAAATCAGGGTTTATCAAATATATACAAGAGCATCAATGCACATGGTTTAACATTTAATACATGAGTGTGTACCCAATTCCCAAGATCTTCAATGCAAATAAAAACATACTCTTACCTCCCAAGTTTTCCCACACTTGAATAATACACACTCACTAGCCTAAGCTAATCAAAGATCCAAATAAAGGACATTTATTATTTTTCGCTTTAAGGCTTGTAATGTGCTAATATTAAAAATAAAGTGGGTTAATCGTAGGCTCAAAGTTGGCCAACAAAGGAAGATAAAAGGTAAGGCTATTTGGGTAAGTTAGCTAATTGAAACAATGGCCTCAATCATATAAGTGCATGTACACACAAAATAATGGACAAAGATAATCAAACAAATCAAGGATCACAATCATAGAAAGAGAATAATCACACACAAGAATGAAAATAAGTGGTTATAAGATGTAACCACACAATTAGGCTCAAAACTCACATGCTTATGTGTTCTTACTTCAAAAACCATGTTCCAAAATAAATTCTTCAAGCAAGTTCAACAAAAAATTTTAAATTGGTAGGGTGCCCTAAAAATAGTTTTCTTGGAAAATCAATTATCACCCTAACCAAGTAGTCCTAATAAGAAGGAAGTGGTAAAATATGTACAAATTCTAACTAACATGCATCCTATCATGCAATTCAATAACTAATCTAACAAAGAAAATTGAAAATTGGTGTTGAAGAAGAAAATTATTACCCACGGAGATCGGTCAAACGACCTCTCCACACTTGAAGATTGCACCGTCCTCGGTGCATGCAAAGAAGTGCAAGGTGGACGGGTTGCCACAACTGATGAGCTTCTTTAAAGGATTATGCAGGTGGACTTGTTTGGTGCCCCATTTTGAAGCTTTTCCTTTCCCTCTTGGTGGCAACCTAAAAAGAAAGAAAAAGAAAGAAAACTTAGCCTACAACAAAGATGTCAAAGCAATAAAACATAGGCGGGGGCTAATGCCAAATACGAGTAAGGTTCTCACTACATGTTAACTACGCATGTAAGTGAGAGAGCAATATAGGCAAAGGGCATATCAACTAATACTTGATGCAAGAGGGAACTCAAAGATTAAGTGAATAACATGAAGAGCATGTTGAGCATCAAGTTCAAACAAGAAAGAGTGGGTAATGAAAGACAAAAGAAGATCATATCAATGCACAATGGATGCAAGAGTCATCAAAGATTAAGCATTGAATTAGAAATTTCATCACCCAAGAGTATCAAACATGTTAAGAAGCACCAAGATTAACCAAGAAATTCTCAACAATTGTGTAGGAGAATTCAACACTATTATTAAAATGAGAAACTTAGAAAATAAAATGAGAACAAGCTATAAGAACAAAATTAAAATAAAATGAATGAAAATAAGCAAATGCAATAAAAGAAAATGGAAGAAAAGAAAAAGAAATTTTTTTTATTAGTATTTTATTTATTTATTTATTTATTTTTATGTTTTATTTTATTATTTTATTATTTTTTATTTTATTTTATTATTTTTTCAAGAGAGGAAGAAGAAGAAAAGTAGAGAGAAGGAAAAAGAAAAGAAGAAAGAAGAAGAAAGGAGAAAGGAGAAAAATAGGGTGCAATCCACGCATAAGCGTCGCCCATGCTTAAGCATGGATTGCAACAGGGACAATCGATGCGTAAACGTCACCCATGCTTACGCGTGGATTGCAGCAGGTACAATCAACGCGTAAGCGTCACCCACGCTTACGCGTGGATTTTCGCACAAAGTTGACAAAAAATAGGCACAACTCTCTGGTTTTTGTACCAAAGGCCTAAAATGCCAAACGACGCATAAGCGTCTCCCACGCTTACGCGTGAATTGTCCACTTTTTTTTTTAAAGAAGCCTAAAACAGAATTTAACACTCTCCAAACCTATAAACATTCTAAATCACCTAAAATTCAAATTTAACAACAAATCTTTTGGTTTTTGAAAAAATTTCAAATACAAAACAGACAAAACTCACACTACAAGTAAAACACTACTCAACAACAACTATTCTAATAAAAACATGAATTTAACAATCAACCTATCAATAAAAGCAAAATGTATAAGAGTTAGAAAATAAGAAAAAACTACCTACAATGGCAACTCAATTCATTCATTGATTATATTTACATGAGAATGGAAAGAGTTTACCATGGTAGGGTGTCTCCCACCTAGCACTTTTATTTTAAGTCCTTAAGTTGGACCATTGATGGGGTGCTTGCTAGGGTGGCTTATGCTTGAACTCTTCCTTGAATCCCCACCAATGCTTGCATTTCCAATAGCCTCCGAGATCCCAAACTAAGCGCGTCAAGCTACCAAGAGATCTCAAGCGAGTACCAAGGCCCCAAAGTTGATGATTATCTATGTATATTCCGAGGTCCCATACTTTGTTTGTCAACCCCCTTTCTCCTTGATCTTCAGGCTTCCATTTGGGTGACAAACTTATTGAATTCTCCTTGTAACTCCTACTCCTCATCATAAATCCCTTGAATTGAGCTTCACTCCAACCATGAATCCTAAAATTTGAGCTTCCTTCCACTATGCACCTTGATTCTTGTTGCCAACCAACACCCAACTATTTTCTACTTTCTAACCCACACATAGCTCTAAGTTGACCATCCGTTTCTAACAATGCATATTGATATGGGCCAAGGAAATTACAGGATGAGATGATTACCAATTCAACTTGTAATTTGAATGGTGACTTAGCAAGGAAAATATCCAATGGTCTTGTTATTATAGGCTCCACTTCCTTTGGCTCTTCCTTAATGACTTCTATCTTTTGACAACTTTCTTCAATTTCCTCTTGTATGCTAACGTCTTCCAACTCTTTCTCATTAGTAAAATTATGTATTGGAGGTTGTGCATATTCCTCCTCAACATCGGTTTTACACTCAAGGGAAGAAGCTTCAACAAGATCCTTAGTGTTACTTGGTGTAGAGTTGTCTTCAATGATGGAGTTCCCCTCTTGTTCAACCTCCCCTAGGTCTTCTTCCAATTCTTCTTCTTCAACTATTTTCATCCTTTCCACTTGTTGTAAAACACACTCCATTTCCTTGTTCTCAAGTTGAAACTTTAAGATCTCCCTTGTACTCCCCTCTTCGGTTGCTTATCCACAATCATCCAACATTTGACGGACGGTTGCTTGAAGCTGATCCATTGATTCCTTGAGATGATCCTTTGATTCTTGTTCCACTTCACTATCATAAGTAGGATCATATTGCTCTTGAATTGATGGACATGGATATTCTTCCATGGAGGGTTGTGATGTATAGGAGAATTTATCATGTGGTTGAAAAGGAGGTTCATCAAAACTTGGAGGTTGGAAGGTGTTTTGGTTGTTGGTAGAAGATAGAGGTATACGGGATATAAGCTCTTGGAAGGCAAAGGTGAAACTAGTAAGTGCGGTTTGGAGCTCTTCTTGCACTTGAAAAATGATACCAAGTGTATCATCCATAGGGGCTTGGTTGGAGGAAAAAGAAGGATTGTGAGGATAGTGATGTTGAAGTGGTGGTGGTTCCATGGGTGCTTGTTCATAATGGTTATAAGTGTGTGCATATGGAGGATATGGATTAGGATTGTATGGAGGTGATTGATGGAAATAGGATGTGGATTGGGAGTATGGTGGTTGGAATTATTGTGTTTGAGGACTATGTTGGAAGTATGGTGCATGGAATGTTGGTAGTTGAGTGTTGACGTTAGGATTTTATGGTGATAAAGAATTTCATAAAAATAGTCGCGTTGTAGATATAGTCTCTAAACCAACAGAAATCCCTTCGTACAAACATTTTGGTTGTCACAAGTAACAAACCCCTAAATAAATTGATAACCGAAGTATTCAAACCTCGGGTTGTCTTCTCAAGGAACTGCAGGGAAGTATGTTCTTATTATTGGTTATGGAGATTGTAAATTGGGGTTTTGAGAATGAGGAGCAAATGGTTTAATTGGCAATTAAAGTAAATGAAGAACATGTAATTTAAATGGCAAGTAAAATAAATAAATGACTGTAAATAAACTTTTGGCAAGGTATGAGAAATTAGAGGTCCTATCCTAGCTATCCTTATCAATGATGATGAGAATTGAATCTTAATTCCACTTTGTTAACCTTTACTAAGATAAAGGAAGGTCAAGGGATTAATTGATTTGATCTTCGAATCCTATTTATTTCCTAAGAAAAGATTGGGATTATTGAAGTTCAATTCAATTAACAAAGATAACAA
>NC_029787.2:61211012-61211110 GCF_000816755.2 Arachis ipaensis | reverse complement strand
GATAACTCCTTGATTTCTTAACCAAGACCAAAAGGGAGGAAAGTAAATCTACTGGAATAAAAATGTCTTCAGATGGGAATAACAATAATGAATAATGT
>NC_029787.2:61174909-61203853 GCF_000816755.2 Arachis ipaensis | reverse complement strand
TACTAAGATAAAGGAAGGTCAAGGGATTAATTGGTTTTGATCTTCGGATCCTATTTATTTCCTAAGAAAAGATTGGGATTATTGAAGTTCAGTTTAATTAACAAAGATAACAATTATCATTCATGTTTGAGTTTGATAACTCCTGAATTACTGATTTCTTAACCAAGACCAAAAGGGAGGAAAGTAAATCTACTGGAATAAAAATGTCTTCAGATGGGAATAACAATAATGTAAATAAGAGAAAGCAATATTAAACTGAAATACATCAAATAACATTAATTCAAAAGAGTAATCTGTAACATGAATGTAGCATAAGCCAAATAGGCAACATAACTAATATAAGCATTAAAGTATCTGAAAGTAAGAGACAAATATAAAGTAAAAATTACCATTCATGTTTGAGTTTGATAACTCCTGAATTACTGATTTCTTAACCAAGACCAAAAGGGAGGAAAGTAAATCTACTGGAATAAAAATGTCTTCAGATGGGAATAACAATAATGTAAATAAGAGAAAGCAATATTAAACTGAAATACATCAAATAACATTAATTCAAAAGAGTAATCTGTAACATGAATGTAGCATAAGCCAAATAGGCAACATAACTAATATAAGCATTAAAGTATCTGAAAGTAAGAGACAAATATAAAGTAAAAGAACATTGAACCTGGGATCGAAAGTCACTCCTAAAACTAAGAGAAATCCTAAATCCTAATCCTAAGAGAGAAGAGAGAGGAGAGAACCTCTCTCTAAAATAAATCTAAATCATGAAAACTAACTAAAGTGGAGAGTCTCCTTGAATGGATGTATTCTCCCACTTCATAACCTCTGGTCTATGCCTTCTGGACTTAGATTTGGGCCAAAAAGGGCTTCAGAATTCGCTGGGAGCGTTTTCTACAATTTCTGGTGTGTGGACTCTGTCATGCGTCCGCGTGGGTCATGCGGTCGCGTCATTCGGAGTTTTTCCTTGTCACGCGGTCGCGTCAGTCATGTGACCGCGTCAGTCATGCGGCCGCGTCGCTGCTTCTTCGCGCTTGGCATGTGGCCGCGTCGTCCATGCGATCGCGTGGCTGCCAGTTTCTCCAAAAACTCCATTTTGTGCTTTCCTTCCATTTTTGTATGTTTCCTTTCCATCCTTTAAGTCATTCCTGCCTTAGAAGATCTGAAACTACTCAACACACTAATCACGGCATCGAATGGAAATAGAGGTAATTAAAATAATTAATTTTAAAGTATAGGAAACATGTTTTTCACATACATCACATAATAAGGAAGGGAAAGTAAAACCATGCAATTAATATGAATAAGTGGATAAAGGATTGAATAAATCACTCAAACTAAGCACAAAATATATCATAAAATATGGGTTTATCAAGTGTCCTAATCATGATAAGAACCATCATATCCATTGGAATGATATGCATCATAGGAGGGGTTGCAATCATAGTAGCTTAGTTGAGGAGGTTACTATGGTGATTGCTCATATGGATATGGCTCCCTTCTCAATAATTTATCTCTTCCACAATGTGAGCCGTCATTCAAGTTTCCATTACCTACAACATAGTCATAACCATATCCAAAACCACTAGGATGAGAATTCATATGGACAAGAAGAAATCAAAACAAAAATATCAAAAAGGCAAAGGAAAAGTAAACTCCTAATTACTAGGAAGACCTAGAAATAACCAAAATGTAAGATATTCACAATATGAACATATTCACAAAAGCCAATAACATAACACCATTGAAATTCCCTGGCAACAGAGCCATTTTGATGAACGGATTTTTCATGGTATAGAATTTCATGAACAAATCCTCATTGCAAGTATAGTTTCTAAAAAATTGGTTGTCACAAGTAACAAACCCCTATAAAAAGAACTGAAGTATTTAAACCTCGGGTCGTCTCTTAAAGGAATTGCAGGAAAATGTTCTCGTTATTGGTTATGAGATGTATATTTTGGGGTTTTGAATAAGGAACAAGAAAAGTAAATCGCAAGAATTAAACTAATAGCTAATAAAGCTCTTGGCAAGGAATGAGAACTAGAAGTCCTATCCTCATTATCTTCCTCAATTGTGACATCAATTGTCCATTTCTCCCACTTAGTCAACCTCTAACTATGAAGGAAAGTCAAGTGGATAAATCATTTTGAATCCTCAAGTCCTAGTCAACTCCTAAGGAAAGACTAGAGTTAGTGGAATTCAAATGAATTAGCAACTTTCAATTATCAATCAACAAAAGAGTTTGATAACTCAAGAGTCTCCAATTACTCAACCAAAGCCAAGAGAATAAAAATCTACTCTAGCATCCTTCGAAGCATTTTCTCAAACACTTGGAAGGTATAAAAGGAAAGCAAGATAAAATTGCAAGAAGTAGAGATCTACAAGTACTAATTACAATGAAGTTAAAAGCAACAATTCAAATCAACAATAAGAGAAATCAAACCTAAATTACATTAAAAGGAAAATAGGAGAAACAAGAGTGCACCAACAACAAAGTAAACAATTACAAGAATTCAAATGGTAAACTAGGAGAAGAAAGGTGGAGGAACAAGAATTTGCAAAGGAAAAGTGAATCAAAGCATGAATTAAACCTAGATCTAAGAAATCCTAATTTACATCTAACCTAATTCTACAGAGAAGAGAGAGCTTCTCTCTCTAAAAACTAACTAAAGTATGTTCAAAACTAAACTATAACTTCCCCCTTCCCCCCACCCCCCGCCTTCAATACTTGGGTTCAATAGCATCAGAATTGAGTTGGATTGGGCCCAAAATGAGTCAGAAATTGCTGGCTACGAGTTGCTCAAAATGGCCCACGCTGATCCTGCGACGTGCAAGCATGGGTGACGCGTGCGCATCGCCTAACTACACAGAAACTATGGAAAATTTTATATCATTTTGATGCCCCGGATGTTAGCTTTCCAACGCCAACTAAAACCGCCTCATTTGGACCTATCTAGCTCAACTTATGATCATTTTCGTACGAAGAGGTCAAGATTGACAGCTTAGCAATTCCTTCATTTTTTCATGAGTTCTCCATTTTTTCATGCTTTTCTCTTCACTTCTTCCATCCAATACTTGACTTATGAACCTGAAATCACTCAACAAACATATCAAGGCATCGAATGGAATTAGAGTGAATTAAAATTGGCAAATTTAAGGCCTAAAAAGCATATTTTCACACTTAAGCACAATTTAAGGAGAATTTACAAAACCATGCTGTTTCGTTGAATAAAAGTGGGAAAAGGTGATAAAATCCCCCGAGTTAAGCAGAAGATAAACCACAAAATTGGGGTTTATCATCTGCCTTACCTGTGACCGCGTCCAGAGGCACCATGTGGTTCCTATACACACCAAACAAGTAATATCATGTTGATCAGTCTCAATATCGCAAGTCTAGTGCTTCAAAGTCCCAAATGCATGCTCATGAATGTTTATGCCATATATATCAGTTAGATATCCTAATAACACATAGACACACACATAGAGAATGCATAAAAGCATAGTCCATCCATCCCTAAGACTCTATAGGAATGAACTGCTCTGATACCATAATGTAACACCCTACCACATAGAGCTTTATGCTTAAGTCGTAAAACAGAGGTGGTGTAGTATTACGACCTCTATAATAAAATATATATTATAATAATTAAAATAGAATTGCAAAATTGAAGAATAGGTAAAATAGAATCGCAAAATTGAAACCACAACGCTCAAGTATAAGGATTACTTGTATACGAAGAAAGCTAAGGTTCATAACATATTGAAGTTGATGAAGGGTAGCCAACTCACATGTGGGTTAGGAACTCGATTATCCAAAGAAACAGATTTAACGTTGTAAGTATAGTCCTAACCCGACGAATTCGCCCCTCAAATCAAATTAAAAATTCACAAGATATGTCACAAGCAAAACCAAATTAAAACCGAGAGTATTAGACTCCCGAGTCGTCTCCCTAGGAGCACTTTAGAACAATGAGTGTGAAATTCCGGTTGTAGTGATCAACGGGTTGTGAATGAAGAAATGAACATATAAAGCAATAAAAGAACATGAAAAATTGTAATGATTGAACTAATTATGAAATTAAAGAACCGACTATGCAATATAAACAAGTAAAGTATAAAAGAAATCAACATATAAAGGTATAAAAGATTGAAAGCATCAAAAAGAGCCTTGGCTTGGAGTGAGCTAACGGTCCTTTCCTTGTTGGAACCACAACTATGACAATTATGATGGATTAGTCTCACTTGATCAACCCTCACATCGGAAAGTAAGTTAAATGAGCATAAGTGTCCTCAACCCACAAATCCTAAATTGCTTGCTAATTGCCTTAGCAACAACTTAGCGTTAGTGGGAACAAGAACAATTAATAATCCAAGAATTGAAATAAATATTGGACATTCCAACTCTAGGAACCCAATTGCTCATTTTACCCAAGCCAAGAATTAGAAATTTAGCCTAAAACTATGTTTGACATTTTGTCAAACACTTGGTGGGCAAAAATCTTAAACATGGAGAAAATGAGAAAATGCTTGATACTAAAAGCAACAATTGAACTCAATCAACAAGAATAACACAAGAAAGCATGTAACAAGCATCAAACATCAAATTCATCAACAAGAAATTGAAATTGCAAGAGAGAAGCAAAATTGAACTATAACTTGAATTAGAAGAAAGAGTAATGAAAATGTAACTATAAAGAGTAATAACAAGAGAATACTTACAATGAAAGCTTGCAAAATCCAAGATCAAAAATGGAAATAGCACTTGAATGTAAAACCCTACTATAAACCCTAATAGAGAAGATGAAAAACTTAGAGAAAAACTAAACTAAAAACTCCTACTACTACTCCTAAACTATACTAAATGATATCATATGTTATGGATCTCATTTTCCCCTCCAATATGAGCTAGAAGACTTCAGAAATAGGCCTCCAAAGCCTCCAAATCGCGAGGCATGTGCTATTTTAATGAAATCATGTGCGGACACCTGTGCGGACGCACAGACGCGTGCGTCCGCACACTTTGGCAAAGATCCCGACCTGGGCATACGCCCAAGTAGATGTGCACACGTACACTAGGGGATGCTGGGACGGACACGCGACGTGCTCGAAGCACTCCAGGCGCTCTGCTTGGGTGGCTGTGCGCACGCACACGTCTCTGAGCTCATCTCCTTTGATTTCTCTTGCTTTCTCCACTTTGCATGCTCTTCTTCCATTTTCTCCAATCCATTCCTACCTTATATACCTGAAAGCACTCACCAACAACATCAAGGTATCGAATGGAAGGCAAATGGAATAAAATAGATTAAATTAGGTATAAAAGAGCATATTTTCATGATCAAACACAATTTGGAAGGAAAGTTCAAAAGCATGCTATTCAAGGGAATAAGTGTGAGTTTATGTGATGAAAATCCATTCAATTCTAACCGAAAATTATCATCAAATATGGATTCATCAATTCTCCCACACTTAAATACTAGCATGTTCTCATGCTAAACACACACAAAGGAGATAGAAGAAAGGAAAATTGACTTATGTTATATACTACTTAAATGCATGCAACTATCTTAAGACTAATCTCTAATATGTACTGTGATGAGAGTTAGTGGAAACAAACCATGAAATTCCAATCCATCACAAGAAAGCTTTAGGGCTAATGCAAAGAGTTCATGCATTAAGATCAACATCCAAAGAATTAAATTAAATTTATCAAAATTAAACAATTAAACAACTTGCAAGAAGATACAATATGAGGTGTAAAAACATGGAATTGAGTGATCGAACCCCTCACTGGATGTGTATCCACTCAATTCGCTCAGTTTTTAGGGTTTAACCACTCAATTCTCCTTTTTTTCATGCTTTCAAAGAATTGTAAGTCATCTAACAATTAACTAGTATTTAATGCATGAATAATAAATATCATGAGGTCTTTAATGGGATGTAATGGGGATAGGTGATGACTTGCATCATCTACCCCTTTTTCTTATCTAAAAGGACGATAAAAAGAGCATAATCTCATTGATTCAATACAATTTCATGAGAAAAATGATAAATATTATGGTATATTATTTTGAAATGGGTTGTGTTGAATTTCAGGTGAAAAGGGCAACAAAAAGGGAAGAAAACAACAAATAAAGTTGGGTGTGTGAAGCTGGGCGTGCCACTTGAAGCTCTGGGCATGGCACGCCAAGCTTTTGAAACCAATTCTCATCAACGGGCGTGCCACTTGGAGCTCTGGACATGGCACACCAAGCCAACATTTCAGTAAAGAAGGTTGAAGAATTTTACATGGGTGTGCCACTTGGAGCTCTGGGCGTGGCACTCCAAGTAGTGAAGCCAAATCTCAAAGAGGGCGTGCCACTTGGTGCTATGGGCATGGCACTCCAAGTTGTGAAGGGAAAGTCTCAAAGAGGGCATGCCACTTGGTGTCTTGGGTGTGGCACGCTAGACTTAAGTTCCAGAGGAGTAATTTTGAGCCCCACTATTGGCATGGCATGCCAAGCATTGGGCGTGGCACGCCGGGGCATATGCCAGCCTGACCTCCTCTCATTCAAATGAAGATATCGTGAGCTACACAACTCCAAATGAGATGATTCTAGTGCCATTAGAAAGTAGACATCCAGGGCTTTCTAACCTTATACAACACTTTATGATGGACACCAGAATTGAGGAAGATATTGACCCCGAAAATACAAAGAGAAAAACACGTCACTGCAGAGTTACCAGCCTGACCTCTTCATTTTCAAAGGGATATAGCTTGAGTTGTAGAGGTCCAAATGATCCGATATTACTGGCGTTGGAAAGTTGACATCAAGAGCTTTCCAACAATTTATAACACTCTGGGGTGGACATTAAAACCGGAGGTGAAAAAGGCCATTATTTCAGCGTTGTAAAACCTCGGCGTGCCACTTGATATCGAAGGCGTGGTACGCCAGCTCTATTTTCATAATGGGCGTGGCACGCCAGTTCTAATGGCCAGAGAGCAAGATTTTATGCATCATTGAAGGCGTGGCACACCCAAGAGTGGGCGTGGCACACCAGTTTCAAAATATATGGGCGTGGCACGCCAAGAAGCGGGCGTGGCACGCCGGGGTACTTGACAGACTGACCTCTTCACCTTCAAATGGGCATAACATGAGCTACAGAGGACCAAATGAGTTGATTCTAAAGGTGTTAGAAAGCTAACGTCCAGGGCTTCCAACAATATATAATAATTTATAGTGGACATTCAATTTGAGGCCCAAAAAACTCCATCTATTCAGCATTCAAAGTGGGTCATAATCCAAAGGGAAAAATCAAGTGGGAGTGGCACTTCAAACCACTCGCCAACTTCTCCCTGCAGCCCCCAACCTTCAACCAAGTCCACTCCAACTCTCATTCAAGACACACTTATCAATCAATCAAGGCCACAAGAATCATCTAGAATAGTTTGTTTTCATTTTATTGTAATTTGCTTTTAATTTCATTTAAGTTTGTAATTTAGGAGAGCCTATTTAAAGGCCTTAGTTTCATAGAATTAGGTATGCTGGATTGGAGGAGTCTTCGGACCCTCTCTGTTCACCATCAGCTTCCTTTCTTTTCTTTCTTACTTTTGTAAATATCTTTTAGTTATGAATTACTAACTCTTTCCATTGGGAAAGAGAGCTCTATTATTTTTCAATGGATTGATTATTTTTATTCTTCTTCTTCTATTCATCTCTCTTTGATTTACTAGAAATAACTTCGTTCTTCATTATAGCATTCAATTATCTTGGAAAAAAGATTGAATGCAATTGGGTTTTATGGGAACCTAGGAAGAGGAAACATAAATCCATGCTTGAAATTCTTTCTCACACTTGAGTAGAATCTAGGTTTTGGTGTTTGGATATGGTGACATATAATCCTCCCTCTACATGGACCTTTGATGATGTGTGGTATAATCAGGGACCATTCTTCATCTCATCTCACGAGCAATTAGACCAAGGAATTGGCTATTGATCAAGATTTGAGAGATTGAGTCACCAAGGAATTGGGGCTCAATCAATCATGATTGCTAAGAGGACAATGAGTTGCATGATTGAAGATGAGATGAAATCAATTAATCCGAAGAATGCAATATCTCTTGATCCCAATGTTTATTTTATCTTTCTTTCTTTTATTTACTTTATAGTTATTTACTTTTCTGCACTTTACATTTCCAGCACTTTACTTTCTTGCACTTTATTGCTTTCCTTTACTTTTATGCAATTTACATTTCCTATTTGAATATCACTCAAATATGAATAGTCTAACTAGGTTAATCAATTAACTATTGTTTGCCTTAATTCGTTAATCTCTGTGGGATTTGACCCCTCTCCTAGTGGGTTATTACTTGACGATACTTTGGTGCGCTTGCCAATGAACGGATTTATCATCTTTATATGGGGAGTGAATTCCGATCATCACTAGGGTTTAGGTAGGATGAATTATGGTCAAGTGGACTTAAAGAATTAGTTCTTTGATTAGCTTGAACGTCCACCTAATCTTATATGACCTATATACACATAACAATGCAACCTTCCCACCCATTTCCTTTTTTATATCTCATCTTACTCATGCATTTTCTTTTCAAACATGCCATATGCATCCTTTATTTATTCTTTTATTTTTACTTTGTTATACACATGTTTTTTTTTCCACTTGAACTATGAATGCATATGTTTCAATTAATGAAATGCATGAGCATTACCTAATTGCGAAAAAGTTTTCACAACGAGTTGATGCCTCTATCACCAATGCTTCCCAGAATTCCCCCACACTTAGAATTTACACACTAATCCACCCAAGCTAATCAAAGAGTAATTCATGGACATCAATGGTTTTCCGCTTAAGGGGAGTAATGTGCTATTATTAGAATAAAAAGGGGATCCATAGGCTCAAAGGAGTTCACAAAGGTGAGTGCAAGGGTTGGCCATGTAGGTTAGTGAGTTTATCATCAAAGACGGCCTCAATCATGCTAAATGCATCCAAACACAAATATAGGACATAAAGAATCATGCAAATCAATGATCACAATAAAAAAGGAGTACAATCACACACAAGAACAACATTATGGTTGAAAAATAAAACCATCTATTAAAGCTCAAATCTCACAAGGCATGTTGTTCGAGCTCTTTTTTCCATGTTCTACAAATGAAATACTCCAAGCAAATTGGTAAAATAATTTTTTCTCAATTCAATCAATGGTATGCCCTTAGAAAAGGATTTCATGGGAATTCCTTGGTGTTTCACCATTTATTCATCATATCATACAAAATGTAAATATTAACTACTAAATGTCCATAAACGATAAAGAAATATTCACAACAAACTAAACAAAATGCAATAGAAATAAAGCTACTCAAAATAAAGAAAAAGTACTACAAGAAACATTACAAAGTGTCTTTAAAAGAGAAACTTTTACCCCATTGAAGTCATCGATACTCTCCCACACTTAGATTGTGCACGGTCCTCCGTGCATGATCACGTTCTGGGAGGATGAAGAGGGGCCACCTTCAACTGGTGGACTCATGAGTGGGATGGTCAACTGCATCGAGCTCCTCCCCAGCTAGCTCGGATGAATCTATAGAAATCGGGCCGGGGTCTCTTCCTTCTAACTTTGCCGCTATCCACTAAAAACATTTGTGCTCCAAATGCTCCATGTGGTGGATATCGTGCAAGATGTCGCGGAATAGATCCGGAAGAGGACAGAGAAAAGGTAAAGCAGTTGATGGAGTTGGTAGACTTGATGGTGGTGCTATGGGTTTCTTCCTCTTGGAGGGGGTTATTTTTTTATCTCTCCAAATCTCCCTTCGGAATGAACTTGTTGCCTCTAGAAAACTCAAGCATTATATCCATTGGTTGCCTCTCTACCTCCGCTGCATTTGCTAAGCACATCACCATCGATGGAAATGGAATGTTGACATTCTTCTTCTCAATCAATTTTCAAATCGATTTGCGCAATAAGGGCAAGATGGCTCTTTGCTTCCCTTGCATAATAGCCCAAAGTAGCAAAGCAGTTCTAAATCTCACATGGGTAGTGTGGATGCTCGGGATGATGTAGTCTGCCATAGTTTGATGCCATATACGAGCTTCAGCATTCAAATCAGAGTATACAATACTAGTGGGAACAAAATTCTTCCCTTTGCTATACTCTCAAGATGCACCAGGATGGCCTATTTTCTCAAGAATTGGAGTCAGAGATATTCTTCCTTCGAAGATATCCTCTTTTATCTTGGAGTATCCATCTTTCTCAAATGGAATGTGGGGGATGCTCAAGACAGCTTCTAGAGCTTGATTGGATGTATCCAACATCTTACCCCGGAGGAAGACTGACTTTATTTCCCAAGCTTGGTAGTTTGCATAGAATTCCCGCACCATAGTCTCATTGACTTCAATGGGTTCTCGCTCGAGAGACTCCCAATGAAGCGAGGCGATCCTTTGGTGAATAATCGCCTTGTATTGGCTTGGAACCTTTAACGGCCGCTCTCAATGAATTGTACATGCCTAAATAGCCTCGTATTGAGAGTCGGCTCTTTGGTTAACCAAGGTATCTGGTTTATCCCCTTGACGATCTCCCCAAACTTCAGGAAAGCAAGCGGTAGTTCGCTCAACTGGTGGAGGAATTGGTGCCTTACCCTTCTTCCTCATCTTGAAAATACAAATAAAAGAGCTTCGAGATCATAGGGAAATAATGGAGTAAAATCATTTAGGAAGTACTAATAATGTGAAAAGAGCTTATAGAAGTAGTGTGATTTACAAGAAACACACGGTGTGTATATTCTAATGATGCGCGCGGTTGAATCACACACACCGGCCAGATATCACGGCAATCACACACTTATAAGCAATTCACTGTTCAAAGCTTCAAGCAAGCACCATAAGAGGGAATTATTCATTGTTCATTCTCAGAAAGTAGTGATCACACATACTATGTTCTCAATTGGAAGTCCAAAAGATGTTTGATCAAGACATCATCAAATGTTTGAACATTTGCAGAGTGGTTACTGAATTAAAATTCAAGATGAACAATGAAACTTAGATTGTACCAACACAATGCATTTACAACCAAAATCAATCAGGGAATTGCATTGGTGATTTCAATTTCTACCATCAAAAGTCATAAAAGAAGTTGCACCATTCATACAATATACCTAAGAAGAGATAACTTGGACACATATGATGGCCAAGTCATATGAATCAAACAAAATGTTTATTGAGGCATTTTATCGAACTTGTGGTATGCAATGTGCAAGTTCATTACAATTAAGCTCAAATTTGCTCATAACCAATCCCAACAATCAAACAACCACACTTTGCAAATCAAAGACACAAGAAAGAAAGAAACTGATTAAATCTAAACAACATAAAAGTAATGGAAACAATCACAAAAATATTAACATAAAGAGAAAGGAAAAAAAAACTTTAGATATAAAGGTTGAGAAGATAAGAGTGAGGTGGGAAACAATGGCACTTCTTATAGCCACTGCGAAATCACGGTGGTTGGGTTCGCCGGAAAAATAAAGCACCGGGAAGAGAGAACTCACTGGTCGTGTATATAGAAAAGAGAAGGAAAGGAAGAAGGGAAAAGAGGGAAAAGAAGAGAAGAAAAGAGAAAGATAGAGGGAGTGATCGCCGGCGGTGGGCTGGCGGCGGCGGCGGCCAGGACCGGCGGGGCTGGGCAGAGAAGAGGGAGAGAGGGCAGCTACAGAGAAAAAAAAGAAAAGAGAAGGCTGCCTCTCAACAGGGCAGGTTGCCCTGTTATTGCCCAGAACGCGTCCTGTGCGGACGCACAGGGGCCTGTGCAGATGCACAGAGACAAAAACTTAGAAGGGTGCGAATGCACACGGCGTGCGATCGCTGCGACCAGAGGGGTTGCGAAACGACGTGCGGACGCACAAGGACGTGCGACTGCACAGCGATATTTTTTTTTTTTTTTACTTGAGGACGAAATCATATGTGCGTCCGCACACAGGTCTGTGCACACGCATAGAGGCTAGAAGTGGGGAAGGTTGTGCCCACTCACAAGCTGTTCCCTCGCTGCCACCAGAGGGGCTATCAAGTTGCGTGCGGGCGCACACATCTATGCGGTCGCACAGATGGAGTATGTGAGGAGTTGTGTGCGTACGCACGCAGCTGTGCGCACGCACAAGTTAAAAAAACTGGGCAGCGCGCATGCACAAGCTGTGCTGGCACTGTGACCAGAGGGCACAAAAAAGTGTGTGCGGACGCACAGGTGGGTGTGGCCGCACAGATGGCGAAAAACACAGTTTTGTGCGCACGCACAAGTGGGTGCGGACGCACAAATGCCCTGTTTCAGAAAATTCTTTTCTCTTCAAAACTAAGGTTCCTACCCTTAGTATATCAACATACCACCCCCAAATTCAAATAAACACAAATTCACAGTCTACAAGCAATACAACTTGAACAACTCAAAATTCATCAAATCAAACCTAAACTAACCATTATATCACAAAAGGCAAACAAGGCAAAAGACTATAAACAAGAGATAGAGTTGGAATAATGTCACCATGGTGGGGTGTCTCCCACCAAGCACTTTGGTTTAGAGTCTAAAGTTGGACTTGCATTGCTTCATTGGTCACTTGGGAACTTCACCAAGGAGGAAGATCTCCAACTCCTTGGCATTTTTGGGTTGAGTGTGATCCTTTGAACTTGATTTCTTGGCAACATCCTCTTCTTTTTGCTCCTTGCCATCCTCAATGAATTGCTCTTCAACTATGTCACACCCAAAAATAGAATATGCTTCAAGAACGGGCTATTTGGACTCCTCCAAGGTGAACTTGACTAACTTGCCACCCGCCTCAAAAGAATAGACTCCCGAATGTGCATCTAGCTTGAAATGGGCTGTCTTTAAGAATGGCCTTCCAAGGAGTATGGATGATGGCTTATTTGAGTCAAAGGGAGGTGTCTCCAAAATGTGAAAATCAACTAGAAAGAGTAATCCTTGAATATTGACTAGGACATTTTCGGCAATCCCAACAACAGAGACAATACTCTTATCGGCTAGCACAAACCTCGCCCGGGACCTCTTTAAGGGTGACAAATTCAATCTTTCATAAATGGGGAGTGGCATAATGCTCACGCACGCCCCCAGATCACACATACAGTCCATGAATTTTATTCTGCCAATCAAGCAAGTGACCAAACATGGGCCGGGATCATTGTATTTTTCAGGAAGTAAAGAGGAGATAGAATCATCTACCGGCCTTGTGTTGAGGTTGCCAAGCTTTTCTTTGTGAGTGCAATCATCTTTAAGGAACTTGGCATATCTTGGCACTTGTTGAATTGCTTAGAAGAAGGGGACGGTGACTTCAACCTTCTTGAAAACTTCCACCATAGTGGGGTCAAGCTCTTCTTGTTTCTTGGCCTTCTTGGCTAAAGTTGGGAATGGATTGGGCAAAGGCTCTTCAAGCAAAGTCTTTCTCTTTGGCTCCTTGACCCTGGGTGGTTTTTCCTTGCTTTTATCAACACCTTCATCTTCATCTCTCACCACCTCCACGTCATCTCCCGCATCTTCATTGTTTGTCTCCTCACTCAACTTTGTAGGTATACCAACATTCTTATCCAATTTAGTGCCGCCCCTAAGGGTAATGGTTGATAAACCATTATTTTATTATTTATATTGTGTTTAATTGTGTGGTTTTATCGAGTCCTTACCCACTTATTCATATCATTAGCATGTATTTACAATTTCTTCCCAAAATTGTTCCATGGTTAAAAACTTGCTTCCTAGAGATCTTTTAATTATGTATTTTTATCCTCCTTTATACCATTCGATGCCGTGATCCGTGTGTTAAGTGTTTCAGGCTTGATAGGGTAGGAATGGCTTAGAGAATGGAGAGGAAGCTTGCAAAAATGGAAGAAACACAAGAAACTAAGGAGATTACCAGCGAACACTGACGTGAGCGCATGGCTCACGTAAACGCGCGAAATGGAGAAATCGCAGCGACGCGAATGCGTGCCTGACGCAAACGCGTGGATTGGAATCAGCACGAATGACGCGAACGCGTGAACGACGCGAACGCGTGAACGACACGAACGCGTGGCAAGGAAAATCGTTGAACGACGTGAACGCGTGGACGACGCGTACGCGTGACCTGCGCGATCTGCAAAAATTACAGAATATGCTGGGGGCAATTTTGGGCCACGTTTTAACCTAATTTTCGGCCCAGAAACATAGAATAAAGTGAGGGAACATGCAGATACTCAACACGCATCCACACACATTCAGATTCATCACATTAGGATTACTTTAGTTTTTAGATCTGAATCTAGATTAGTGTCACATTAATAGTTTATGCTTTTGCTTTGGATTGTGGATGTTGAAGAGTCATTACCTCCGTGAAGACACTACTTTAGTTTGTTCCTTATCCTTTACTCTTTTCAGTTGATTATTGACTCTATTCAAATAAGTATGTTGCATTTTGAGTTTATTAATATATAGAGTTATTTTTATTTTTAATTAATTTTAATTCTCTATTTAATTTTATTCAATTATGTCTTCTTATATTTTTATGATTATTAATTCCATGTCAATGGAGTAGATTCTCCACTTGACATGGGGGTTGATTAAGAGGAGAAACTTGAGTTGGAATGCTCAAGTGATTAGTTAAATTGGACGTTGTAGGCTAATTTTGTACCTACTAACACTAGACGTCCCCAAGGGAGACGACTAGGAATTGCGGGTAAAAGTTAGTTCAATCACTATACTTTCTCTTATTCAATAAGGGTTAACCAAGTGAAACAACAACCTCTTTACACTACACTTGAGAAGATTCCAACAAGGATAGAACTTCCAATCAATTATTCCCCCAGTCAAGACCTTTTAATATTAATAATAATTCTTAGTTAATTTCTTTAATTTACAATTACTTTTAATTACTCATTATCCAACTTAAACTTTTTGAAAATTTTCTGATTAATAAATTAGAACTCTTTCCTGCAACTCGTTGGGAGACGACCTGGGACTCATACTCCCAGTATTTTTTTTCTAAAATTTGTGACAACCTTTTTTAAATTGGTGAGGCAGATCTTAGCTGGTTAAGAGCTATACGTGCAACGCTATTCTCTTATTTGAATTCTCTTAATTGGTTAACTTCTGCCACGCATTTATTTTTGGCGCCGTTGCCGGGGAGTTGCAATAGTGTGCTAAATTATTAATTAGTGTACATATTTTATTTTTAATTGAATATTTTATTTTTATTTCTGTTATCATAAGCTATATGTTTTTCTCATTGAATGACGCATTCATTGCCTGATCCGAGGTTAGCCGCTTTTAATCCTGAAATTGAAAGAACTCTTTCATGTATTAGGCGAGCTCGACGTCGGTTAGCCTCTGAGGATGGTGAAGTGATCATTATAGATTCACCAGCCTCATCTGAGGGCGAATCTGAACCGCCATCTGAGAGCGAGACAAGCTCATTTACTACTGATTCAGTTGAATCACGTGCAGGTGACATGGCAGGACCTAGGAGAATTACTCTCCAGGAGGCAGGAGCCCCAGACTTCACACTGCAACCGTATCAAGTGCGTTATCCAAATTTGGCTACAGATTTTGAACTGAAGACTGCACTAATCAACTTGATGCCCAAGTTTCATGGCTTACCTGCTTAAGAGCCTATCAAGCACCTTCGGGATTTCCAGACAGCCTGTTCTACTGTTAGGCGTCATGGTGCAGATGAAACCTCTATCCTGGTAACTGCCTTCCTGTTTTCTCTTGAAGGAAAGGCAAGGGAGTGGTACTACACTCAACCAGAAGCGACTGTTACTAACTGGGATACGCTTAGAAGAGAATTTTTGGAAAAATACTTTCCAGCTGAAGTTACTGATAGATTGAGGAAGGAGATTTCAATGATTGTTCAAGGCGAATCCGAGACTCTCTACGAATATTGGGAGCGCTTCAACAATCTCCTGGACGCATGTGCCCATCACATGATTGATAGACTAGTATTGATCATCTACTTCACTCAAGGCATGAACCCCCAGGATAAGACTATACTGAAAAGTGCTAGTAATGGTTCTTTAAAAAAGTACAAAACCGCAGTGAGGTAGCATTGCCTTTATCCAGATTGCTGCAGAAAGATATTGAGTTCGAGTTCAGTGAGAGCTATATGCAAGCATTTGATAAGCTGAAGATCACCCTGACTCAAGCTCCGATTGTAAGAGGACCAGACTAGAGCCAGCCATTTGAAATTATGTGTGATGCCTCTAACCATGCAGTAGGAGCGGCGCTGTCTCAGCGTGAAGGTAAGGATCCTTTTGTGATTGCCTATGCATCTAAGACTTTAGACGCTGCTCAATCTAATTATACTACTACTGAAAAAGAGCTTCTTCTTATTGTTTTTGCTCTGGATAAATTCCGAGCATATTTACTTGGTACTAAGATAGTAGTGTATTCAGACTATGCAGCTCTAAAATATCTATTAGCTAAAAATGAGTCCATACCAAGGCTAATACGTTGGATACTGTTGTTACAAGAATTTGATTTAGAAATTAAAGATAGGAGTGATAATCAGAATTTAGTGGCAGACCACCTGAGTCGCCTTGAGCACATTAAGGATGACTCCACTCCTATAAATGATAATTTCCCATTTGACATCTTACAAGCAGTATCTGAAGTAGTTCCTTGGTATCCACCTGTAGCTAATTATCTAGTTAGCCACACCTTTCCTCCAAATTTTACCAAGCACCAAAGAGACAAGATGAAAAGCGAGTCCAAATATTATATATGGGATGACCCATATTTATGGAGGTGTGGTGTTGACCAGGTAATTAGACGGTGTGTGCCTCAATCAGAATTCCAGTCCATTTTAGAGGCTTGCCACTCATCTGAGAGTGGAGGACATTTTGGCCCTCAAAGAATAGCTAGAAAAATTCTAGACTGCGGATTCTGGTGGCCTACTCTTTTTAAAGACGCTGCTGAATTTTGCAAATCTTGTTCTCCATGCCAAATGTTTGGTAATATATCCAAGATGGATGAGATGCCTCAACAGATTATGCTTTTCTATGAAATTTTTGGTGTTTGGGGCATTGACTTCATGGGTCCATTCCCAAATTCTAATGGTTACCTTTATATAGTGTTAGCTGTAGATTATGTTTTTAAATGGGTGGAAGCAATTCCTACCCGCAATAATGATGCTAACACTATTGCTTCCTTTGTTAGAAACCATATTATCTGTCGCTTTGTATCACCACGAGCAATCGTGAGCGATCAAGGCACCCATTTTTGTAACAGGAGACTAACAGGATTACTCAAGAAGCATGGGATAATTCACAAAGTAGCAACAACTTATCATCCCCAGACCAATGGGCAAGCAGAAGTCTCTAACAGAAAAATTAAGCGTATTCTGGAAAAGATAGTAAAACCTCATAGGAAGGACTGGAGTGCCAGGCTACAAGATGCACTTTGGGCATATAGAATAGTGTACAAGACACCCATTGGGTTGAGCCCCTTCCGCTTGGTATACGGAAAGGCTTGCCACCTCCCAGTAGAGCTGGAACACAAGGCTTTCTGGGCTGTGAAGGAGTGCAACATGAATCCTAAGAAAGCTCGTGCTGAAAGAAAACTGCAACTAGTAGAACTAGAGAATCTTCGCCTAGAAGCATATGACAACTCCAGACGTTACAAGGAGAAAATGAAGGCTGTCCATGACAAGCATATAAAAAGGAGAGAATTTAGACTAGGGGAGTTAGTTCTTCTATATAACTCTAGACTGAGGCTTATGCCAAGTAAACTGAGATCAAGATGGGAAGGCCCCTACAGAGCAGAAAAGGCAGAGCCATACGAAGTTTTCCACCTGCGTCATCCTACTAGCTCCAAATTTCTGAAGGTCAATGGACATCACCTGAAGCTTTACCATGGTGAGAAGATGAAGAATCATAAGGAACTAGAGGTTTTCCTCTTAGAAGACCCACCGATAGAAGCAGAATGAGCCTAACGAGCGTCCAACTTAAGGACGTAAAAGCAAAGTGTTAGGTGGGAGACAACCCACCATGGTATGATCGTTCTGTTTCAGTCTTAGTTTTATTTTTGATTTATTTTATTTTTATAATGTTAATGACTCTTCTTATAATTCCTGCATATAGCTGCATATAGTTTGCATTTGCAATAGAATTTCGCATATCTTATTTTAAAAGAAAAAAAAAACACACGCACGCGACGCATAAGCGTCGCTGACGCGTCCGCGTCAACAGTGTGTTGGGAAGAAAACAAATTGAACAGAGAGTCATGCGAGAGTGTGGCTGGAGGCGTGCCTTAGGCACAAACATGCTCACGTGACCGCGTCACTCACGCGGCCGCGTCATTTGGAAAATAAGCCTCGCACGCGTCCGCGTCACCCACGCGAATGCGTGCCCCTAAAAATCAACGTAAAAGAGGTGTATGGCAGCAAGTTTTGATGAAGCTGGGCTGGAATGATGCTAGAAGCACCAGCCTCATCATGCAACCGCATGCCCCACACGGCCGCGTCGTCCTCCAAACATGGCCATTCACGCGATCGAGTCAATCACGCGATC
Organism: Arachis ipaensis; assembly: GCF_000816755.2. NCBI lineage: Eukaryota > Viridiplantae > Streptophyta > Magnoliopsida > Fabales > Fabaceae > Arachis > Arachis ipaensis. Next base: position 61,185,325 of record NC_029787.2, on the reverse strand, counting down.
GCGTCACCCTAAAATTTGGCAAAATGGGTTTGAAACAGAGAGTTGCGCGAACGCACAGCTGCTCTCGCACAATTCGCACAAATTGAGTCACGCGACCGCGTGACCCACGCGTTTGCGTCGCTTGACGAAAACAACACACCACACGACCGCGTGCTCCACGTGTCCGCGTCACATGCTGTGCACAGATTATCCACATCAGCCAAAATATCTTATCTTTTCTTCCCCAAATCCTTATTTTTTTTCTTTTCCCCTTATTATTTCTTTCTTCCCCCTTCCTCCTTCTCTACCCATTGTCAGTTTTTACCTTTGTCTCCCTTATTTTTCACATCCATTATCAAGGTTCTTTTCTTTCTTTCTTTCCTTTTTACTTTTCCTTTATTATTTTTATTCATGTTTTCTTATTTATTTTTCTTTTTATTTTCATTATCTATATTTTCTTTTCCTTCTTTTTATTCCTTTACTTGGTGTTACAAATTTATTTGGGTCATTATTTAATTCTATATTTTGCTTGTGGATTATTATGGAATTATTTGACAATTAATATTACCTTTTAAAGGCTTGCTTGCATGTTCTATCTTGTATTTTCAACAACATATTTACCATGCATGCCAAGTGTTTGTGGAAACGCCCGTATGGCATTACACATTATTTTTAATTATTCTACTCTACTACTTGAATGCCTGTTTTTCACACAACCCCTTTTATATTCTATTGATTAAATATAATTGTCAATACAAACAGATTGCCAGTTTGAAAGACTTGGTAATCTGACTTGGACATTGAATGCTTGATCTATGCTACTCATGCCTTTGCTAGCATACCAATAAACATCTCGCATTCAATTGCCATTACATGCATTTGCTATATTACCTTTGATAAACTTTTCGCAAGTAGTCTAGACCATGTGTTAACGACATCCCTCTTTACCGTGCATTATTTATCAACCATAATGTTCTCTCCCTTGCTCGAACCCTTAGCTTATGTACTTACCTCCTTCCTTTTTCAGGATGGCCACTGATGCCAGGGCATTTTGGCCAATTTCACTGACCTTTTCTTTACTGTTTTAGGGTAGTTTCATGCATTTTTTTAGGAAATAAGCAAGTTTTGGGTAGAATTCCACTTACATCTTGATTCAAGCAAACATTGTGAATTTTATATGATTTCATGAAAATTATGCATGAATTTAATGACAAATTGGATGATGCATAACTCATAACTTGGATTAGAACTTTGATGCACTTTATTTGCTTGATTTTAGGACAAAGGAAGCAAGGAAAAGCCACGTTAGTAGCCACGTTAGTCTAACTAACGTGACCACTAACGTGGAATGGGAGCTAGCTTGCAACGTTAATGAGAAAAAGTGATCGCCAATAACATCTTTGAAGCCATCATAGCCCACGTTAATTACCACGTTAACTACATTAACGTGGTAGTTAACGTGGAGGAAAAGGAAGCTCCAAGCATTAGTGGTAAAAATGAGTGCCACTAACGCTCCAAAAGGGCAATTGGCCACGTTAAGAGTCACGTTAACTCAATTAACGTGAACTCTAATGTGGAACAGGAAAGATAATGCCAACATTAGTGACACTCACCTTTGTCACTAACGTTGGACTAAGCCCATATTGGCTATGTTAAGAGCCACGTTAACTTGGTTAACGTGAACTCTAACGTGGAAGGAGCATGGAATCGCCAACGTTAGTGACATTCACCTTTGTCACTAACATTGGAGATGGCAATCAACACCACGTTAGTGGTCACGTTAATGTAATTAACATGAGGCACTAACGTGGGAAAGGGGCATTTTGGAGCGTTAGTGAAAAAGGTAGGTGTCACTAACGCTTTCGAAGATTTGGCAAGCCTACATTAAAGGTCACGTTAACTATACTAACGTGAACTCTAACGTAGGGAGAAAGGGGTACTCAAAATGTTATTGGGAAAGGTAAACCCCAATAATGTTTGCGAAGGGCCAAGAGGCAACGTTAGTGGTCACGTTAATACCACTAACGTTGAAGTTAACATGGACCATTTTGGGTTAGGAACGTTAGTGAAAAAGGTGATTGTCACTAACGTTCTTGACCCCATGTTTTCACTTAACGTTAACACCACTAACGCCCTAAGCTAAAGTCCATGCCTACTGCACACTTTCTCTGCAATTGAAGCTGAGCCCACTAAAGATGATAACTGCTTCAACTCAAGATCCAAAGGCCCATATCCAAGACTTGAAGAGCCAACTAGAAGATCAGAAGAGTAGTATAAAAAGAGTAGTTTTGAACTAGAGAGGAAGCTTTTGGATTGAGAGAACCACTTTTTGCATAATTTTACTTTCTCTGCAACTTCTAGTTTTAATTCCAGAATGCATTCTCCATCTTTGTTTTCCATTCCCAGAGCCATGAACAACTAAACCCCTTTCATTGGGTCAGAGAGCTCTGTTGTAATTTGATGGATCAATAATAGTTTTCATTATTCTTCTTCTTTATTTTCTCTTGATTTTACTAGAAAGCTTTCAATCTTCATCCAATTGGGTAGTTGTCTTGGAAAAGAAGCTATTCATACTTGGATCTCTTCAGAACCTTGGAAGAGGAATGAAGAGATCATGCTAGAAATGCTTTCTCATGTTAGACCAAATTTGGGTCTGGATGGATATAGTGACATATAATCCTACCAACACTTTGAGTTGGAAATACATGTGGTATAATCAGTGACCATACTTCATCTCTTCTCATGAGCAATTGGACTAAGGAATTGACTATTGATCAAGATTTGAGAGATTAGATTACCATGGAATTGGAATTCAATCACTTAAGATTGCCAAGGAGATCAATGAATGCATTGATTGAGGAAGAGATGAAAATGAACTTGATCCGGAGAATGCAACATCTCCTAAGCCCAATGAATCCCCCATTTCTGATCTTACCCATTCTCTTTAATTTCTGCAATTCACTTCCATGCTAAATTCCCCATTCCCCATTTAAGATTCTGCAATTTACTTTCCGTCATTTATATTCAGCTCTTTATTCCCATCATTTACATTTTTAGCTATTTACTTTCCGCCATTTAATTTCCTGCAACTCTCACATCAAATTCTGTTTAGCTCAACCAGAACATTCCTCTAATTAAAGTTGATTGACCAATCAATCCCTGTGGGATTCGACCTCACTCTATTGTGAGTTTTTACTTGACGATAATTCGGTATACTTGCCGAGGGAAATTGTTGAGAGACAAGTTTCCGTGCATCAAGTTTATTGCGCCGTTGCCGGGGATTGATTTTGCATCAACAATGATTAAATTGGTGGATAACTAGATTGAGCATTTTTTTTCTCTTTTGTTTGATTTAATTTCATTTGAGTAATTTACTTTCAATTTTAGTTATTTCCTTCCCTTTACCCTTTACCCGTTTGTGGTGTTATCTGCACATTTTTTTTACTATTTAGTTCACTGACCCACTAACTGTTTGATATATTGCATCACTCACACTAACAGCATTTCTGCAGAGAATACTGTCTGCATCTATCTTTCTTGCTTGTGACTTGTGGGTTGTATGACAGGTAGAAGAAGCAGTGCTTCAACTTCCTTTGATTCTGAACCTGAGAGGACCTTCCTTAGATTGAGGAGGGAAGCAAGAGGAAAGAGAGTCGTTAGTGCTGAGGAAGAGGATGAGTATTTTGAACCAGACATGGATGAGAATATGGAAAACCATCATGAAGAAGAGGCTCACAACCATGGCAGCGAAGGCCCAGTGCATTATGCTGGGCAAGAGAGAAGAGTTCTGGGATCTTACATCAATCCAAACCCAGGAAATTGTAGAAGTAGCATCCAAAAGCCAACCATACATGCCAACAACTTTGAACTAAAGCTACAGCTCATCACCCTTGTTCAGAACAACTGTTCATTCGGAGGAAGTGTTCAAGAAGATCCCAATCAACATCTAACCACCTTCCTGAGGATATATGATACTGTGAAGTCTAATAGTGTTCATCCTGACACCTACAGACTGCTTCTATTCCCCTTCTCACTCAAGGACAAGGCATCTAAATGGCTGAAATCCTTTCCGAATGAGAGTTTAACAACCTGGGAGGATGTGGTGAACAAGTTCTTGGCGAGATTCTATCCTCCTCAAAGAATCAACAGGTTGAGAGCTGAAGTTCAAACTTTTAGACAACAGGATGGTGAGACTCTCTACGAAGAATGGGAGAGATTTAAGAAGGTGCCCGCCAGATATGTTCAATGAATGAGTGCAGCTACACATTTTCTATGAAGGTCTTTCTTATGAATCAAAGAAGGCAGTAGACCACTCATCCGGGGGATCTCTGAACAAGAAGAAGACCATTGAAGAAGCCATAGATGTCATTGAGACTGTAGCTGAGAATGACTACTTCTGTGCTTCTGAAAGAGGCAACACTAGAGGAGTGATGGAGCAGAACAACGTGGATGCACTGCTAGCTCAAAACAAGACGATCACCAAGCAGCTGGCTGACCTTACCAAGAAGATGGAGAGGAATGAAGTAGTAGTAATCACCACCTCAACATCAGCTCAAGAAGGAGTGAATGAAGAAGTAGAGGGTGATCAGGAACAAGCCAACTACATTGGAAATCCACCTAGGCAGAATCATGACCCATACTCCAAAACCTATAATCCTGGTTGGAGGAACCACCCAAACTTTGGGTGGGGAAATCAACAAGACCAAGGCCAAGATCAGAGACGCCACAAACCCAACAACAATACAGCTCACCAACATTCCACACAGAGATCATATCAGCACCCACCTAACAACACACCTCAACATCCATACCAAAGCCAAAATGGCCCTTCTCATCCCTCCAATCTCAACTCACCATCATTGGAAGAAAGACTATCAAGGATTGAGACTCTACTTGAAGGCATATGTAAGGAAATCCAAGATAACAAAGTGTTCAAGGAGGAGGTGCGAGCCAATATCAAGAACTAGGAAGACACCATCAAGAGGCTGGAATTTCAAGTGGGATACCTCTCTGAGAAGATTCCCAAACCTACTGATAGCTTCCCAAGTGACACAGAGAAGAACCTGATAGGCGAAGTAAAGAAGGTCAGATGGGAAGATTGCAAGATGGTCACTATAAGTGATAAGGGGACTGAGGAAGAGCCGAACAAACCATTAGAACAACATGGAGATACATCGGCAGAGAAACAGGAAGAGGATCACCAAGAAACCAAAATTTCACAGAAGGAGCTGCTAAGACTCTATGCACACTTTCCCAAAAACTCAAGGGTGGTGTAGAAAAGAGAATATACTCAAGGTTCCTTGACATGTTTGCATCTCTCCATGTAAACATACCATTCATCAAGGCCCTCCAACAAATGCCCTCATACATTAAGTATATGAAGGAGCTGCTGACTAGGAAAAGTTCACTCAAAGGAGGGCAAACAATAGTGATGAATAAGGAGTGCAGTGCTCTCATTCAACCAGAGATGCCTACAAAAAGGAAGGACCTAGGGAGTTTTAACATCCCCTGTGCCATAGGAGAAACAATGTTTGATAAGGGATTCTGTGATCTGGGAGCAAGCATCAACTTAATGCCTTTATCCCTTATAAAGAAGCTGCAGATCAATGAGCTAATGCCCACAGATGTCATCAGGCTGGCTGACAAAACTCAAAAACAAGCAGTAGGAGTGGTAGAAAATGTGTTAGTGAAGGTTGGGAACTACTTCCTTCCCACATACTTTGTCATAGTAGAAATGGAAGAGAGTAACCTTCACCCAATCATATTGGGAAGACCATTCCTAGCTACAGCCAGAGCGCTCATAGATGTGGAGCGAGGAGAGCTAATATTGAGGATACATGACGAATAACTCGCATTTAATGTCTTCAAACCCTCACAGGAAGCAGATCAGAAAAGCAAGGAACCAAGGGGAGAGCACGACAAAGCACTGGTGGAAGAAACAAGCATTGAAGCAAAAGCCGTACACCTGGGAACCCCTTTGGTTGATGAACAGGATAATCGGCAATTGTCACAGCCCAAGGAAGATCAGGAGGAACCTAAACCACCAGAGTCATATGAGACCAGCAATAAAATTTCCTTGAAAGAAGAGGTCACAAAGAGCAGGGCAACATCAAAAGGAACAAAGAAGAAGGCACCAAGGAGGTGGAGAAACAAGAAGATCCCTACAGAGGATTTCTCTCCAGGGAATAAAGTGATCTCAGCTTACTTCCTAGATATCCCACCTCATCTTCCCACCATCCCATCTCAGTTACCTAAGGTTTTCACCATCAACAAAATTCTCTCCCTAGAGCATGTAGAGATCCTTGATGTAGCCAATGGATATAGGTTTACTGTAAGAGGGGAAGATCTGAAGCATTACCAACCACCCTGACAAAGGGCAGAACGTCAAGCTAGTGATGCTAAAGAAGCGCTTCATGGGAGGCAACCCATGTTTTATATGCTTTTAAAGTAATTAATAATGCAAGGTTCATGAATTCAAAATCAGCTTTGACATATCCTTGAATGAATCCTTTTATGCAACATATAGTGGAGAACAAGTTTGGTGTTCAAGGCATACTAAGAGGACATGAATGCAACTCATAGCATGTCACTCTTAGCACCTTGAACAATTCTTTTTACACCACATAACCACAAACTAAGTTTGGTGTCACCAATGTTGCATATATGGGCAATTAATTAGTCAGTTGGTTTACATTCATGAATAGCACTTAGTTAGTTAAAAACAAAAACAAACAAAAAAATTTTTATTTTGTTTTTCTTCTTTTTGAAAAGTAGTTATCCCACTTTTCCAATATTTGCCGCCAACTTTCAATCTTATTAATTTTGTTCCTTTATCTTGTAGGAGAAATGAGAGGAGGATTGGAAAGAATTAATTGGACAATTGAAGAAGGAGGATTTGGCCACCACAAAAGGAGAGTACTATACACGTGTTTTCAAGGGGGATGCATTGGGACATGTTGCCATGCAACATTGGAAGAGTGGCACGCTTGGAAATCGAACCAACCCCCCTTCATAAAGTTGATGATCCTTGTGCTCATCCTATGCTGAACCCCATCCGTTCATCACACAACCACTCTATCAATCCACACCTTTCATTCGCTCACCATCTATCTATATAAAGTGGTTCCTATTCCATACCCCTCCCTTCCACATCCCAAATTCTCATTCTTTGTACTTCTAACTTTTGGAACCCAATACCTCTTACCCCATCAAAAACACTCTCACTCATTCCCTTAACTATATCCTATCCTAACCCGGCCAAATTCCACCATCTATCCACACCCTTCAACATATTCACAACTCAAAAAGTCACTCATGGCATCATCGAGCTCCAAGAGGCAAAAGAGGAAGGAACCGGTGGAGATTATTGACGTTGGGATTTTTTCCAGTAAAGAATGTCATAAAAACATAAATCCCTTCGTACAAACGTTTTGGTTGTCACAAGTAACAAACCCCTTTGAAATTGATAACCGAGTATTCAAACCTCGGGTTGTCTTCTCAAGGAATTGCAGGGCAGTATGTTCTTATTATTGGTTATGAAGATTGTAAATTGGGGGTTTTGGAAGTTTGGGCAATGCGCACAGGTATATTTTCGAGCAATAAAAATAAATAGATAACTGTAAAATAAACTCTTGGCAAGGTATGAGAACCGGAAATCCTGTCCTTGTTATCCTTATTAGATGTGATGATAATTGGATTTTAATCCCACTTAGTTAAGTCAAGTGGACTAATTAGCTTGATTCTCAAGTCCTAGTCAACTCCTGTGGAGAGACTAGTGTTAGAGCAATCCTAGCTAAAGCAAAATCAGCCAATTTCAACCACTCCTGAGTTTGACAACTCAAGTGTTACCAATTACCTAACCAAAGCCAAAATGGAAGAAAGTCTACTTGAATGAAAATAATTTGGATAAACACAGAGCATTAAAAAATTAAAGAGAGCAATCATAAGTCTGAAATACCTCAAATAACATTAATTCAAAGAGTAATTTGTAACATAGAAGAATTCATAAATAAAATTGGGAAAATAATAAAAATAAAGAACCTGGGATTGAGAGCTACTCCTAAAACTAAGAGAAATCCTAAATCCTAATCCTAAGAGAGAGGAGAGAACCTCTCTCTAAAAACTACATCTACTCCTAAAAAATTGTAAATATGAGAGCCCTCCTATGAATGGATGTAATCCCCCACTTTATAGCCTCTAATCTGTGTTTTCTGGGCCGCAAACTATGTCAAAAACAGTCCAGAATTCGCTGGTTTTGAATTCAGATTCGCTGATTTTCGTCACTTGCGATGCGGCCGCATGGAGCACGCGGTTGCGTCGCTCAGCGTCAGAGCAACTATGGCATATTATATATCAAATCGAAGTCCCGGACGTTAGCTTTTCAACGCAACTGAAACCGCATCGTTTGGATCTCTGTAGCTAAAGTTATAGCCGTTTGAGTGCAGAGAGGTCAGGCTGGACAGCTGATGAGCGGATAATTTATACGCTTTTTGACATTGTTTTTAGTATATTTTTAGTAGAATCTAGTTACTTTTAGGGATGTTTTCATTAGTTTTTATGTTAAATTCAGATTTCTGGACTTTACTATGTGTTTTTGTGTTTTTCTATGATTTCAGGTATTTTCTGGCTGAAACTGAGGGACTCGAGCAAAAATCAGATTCAGAGGTTGAAGAAGGGCTGCTGATGCTGTTGGATTCTGACCTCTCTACACTCAAAGTGGATTTTCTGGAGATACAGAACTCAAAATGGCGCGCTTCCACTTGCGTTGGAAAGTAGACATCGAGGGCTTTCCAGCAATATATAATAGTCCATACTTTTCCTAAGTTTAGACGATGCAAACTGGCGTTCAACGCCAGATCTCAGCCCAATTCTGGAGTTCAGCGCCAGAAAGGGATCAAAAACCAGTGTTGAACGCCAGAAATGGATCAAAACCTGGCGTTCAACTCCACAAATGGCCTCTGCACGTGGAAAGTTAAGGCTCAGTCCAAGCACACACCAAGTGGGTCCCGGAAGTGGATTTATGCATCAATTACTTACTTATGTAAACCCTAGTGACTAGTTTATTATAAATAGGACCTTTTACTATTGTATTAGACATCTTTGGATGCCTGGTTCTTAGATAAGAGGGGCTGGCCATTCGGCCATGCCTGGACCTTTCACTTATGTATTTTTAATGGTAGAGTTTCTACACTCCATAGATTAAAGTGTGGAGCTCTGCTGTTCCTCAAAGATTAATGCAAAGTACTACTGTTTTCTATTCAATTCATCTTATTTCGCTTCTAAGATATTCATTCGCACTTCAAGCTGAATGTGATGAACGTGACAATCATCATCATTCCCCATGAACGCGTTCCTGACAACCACTTCTGTTCTACTTTCGATTGAATGAGTGTCTCTTAGATCTCTTAACTAGAATCTTCGTGGTATAAGCTAGATTGATGGCGGCATTCAAGAGAATCTGGAAAGTCTAAACCTTGTCTATGGTATTCTGAGTAGGATTCAATGATTGAATGACTGTGACGAGCTTCAAACTCGCGATTGCTGGGCGTAGTGACAGACGCAAAAGGATAGTAAATCCTATTCCAGTATGATCGAGAACCGACAGATGAATAGTCGTGCCGTGATAGGGTGCGTTGAGCATGTTCACTGAGAGGATAGGATGTAACCATTGACAAGGGTGATGCCTCCAGACGATTAGCCGTGCCGTGACAGGGCATTTGGATCATTTTCCCGAGAGAAGACCGAAAGTAGCCATTGACAATGGTGATGCATTACATAAAGCCAGCCATGGAAAAGAGTAAGACTGATTGGATGAAGATAGCAGGAAAGCAGAGGTTCAGAGGAACGAAAGCATCTCTATTCGCTTATCTGAAATTCTCACCAATGATTTACATAAGTATTTCTATCACTATTTTATTAATTATTTTTGAAAACCCCATTACTATTTTATATCCGCCTGACTGAGATTTACAAGGTGACCATAGCTTGCTTCATACCAACAATCTCCGTGGGATTCGACCCTTACTCACGTAAGGTATTACTTGGACGACCCAATGCACTTGCTGGTTAGTTGTGCGAAGTTGTGAACCATGGTATTGGCATCATGTTTTTGGCGCCATTACCAGGGAAAGAAAGAGCGTTTTACATAATCAAAGTGCAGTCATAATTTCTGCGCACCAAGTTTTTGGCGCCGTTGCCGGGGATTGTTCGAGTTTGGACAACTGACGGTTCATCTTGTTGCTCAGATTAGGTAAATTTTCTTTTTGTTTTCTTTTCAAAAAATTCTTTCAAAATTTTCTCCTTTGTTTTCGAAAAAAAAAATTTTTAAAAAATAAAAATGTTTTCAAAAATAAATTATTCTATGGCTTCAAAACTTTCAAGAATGAATTCTAGAGTTTCATGGTAACATGTTGAATCCTATCTGGCTGAAAAGCCATA
>NC_029787.2:61166407-61174861 GCF_000816755.2 Arachis ipaensis | reverse complement strand
GAAGTTTGGTGTCTTGCATGTTTTCCTTGCATTAAAAATTTTTCAAAAATATGTTCTTGGTGTTCATCTTGACATTCATAGCATTCTTGCATGCATTCATTGTTTTAATCTAAAAATCTCATGCATTGCATCATTTTTCTTGTTTTTCTCTCTCATCATTAAAAATTCAAAAATCAAAAAAATATCTTTCCCTTTTTCTCTCTTAAAATTTCGAAAATTAGATTTGACTTTTTCAAAAATTTTTAAAATCTAGTTGTTTTTATGAGTCAAATCAAATTTTCAATTTAAAAATCAAATCTTTTTCATTTTTCTTAGTTATTTTCGAAAATTTCAAAAATATTTTTCAAAAATCTTTTTCTTAATTTTGTATCAAATTTTCTAAAATAACAATAATAATTAATGTTTTGATTCAAAAATTTCAAGTTTGTTACTTGCTTGTTAAGAAAGATTCAAACTTTGAGTTCTAGAATCATATCTTGTGATTTCTTGTGAATCAAGTCATTAATTGTGATTTTAAAAATCAAATCTTTTTCAAAAACTAATTTCAATCATATCTTTTCAAAAATATCTTCTTATCATATCTTTTTCAAAAAAAAAACTTGATTTCAAAATATCTTCTCTAACTTCCCAACTCCTTATCTTTTAAAAATTTGTTTCAACCAACTAACTAACTTTTTGTTTGTTTCTTATCTTTTTCAAAACTACCTAACTAACTCTCTCTCTCTAATTTTCGAAAATATCTCCCCCCTTTTTTTCAAAATTTCCTTTTAATTAACTAATTATTTCAATTTTTAAATCTTAATTTTCGAAAATTACTAACCTTTTTCAAAAAAAACCATTTTCGAAAATCACTGACTCTTTTTCTAAAAGTATTTTCGAAAATTCTCCCTCTCCCATCTTATTCTATTTATTTATTCATCTACTAACATCTCTCCCTCAATCTGGCGTTCAACGCCAGAACAGAGCATGGTTCTGGCGCTGAACGCCCAAAATGGGCAGCATCTGGGCGCTGGACGCCAGAATTGCACCCTGGAGAAAAGCTGGCGCTAAACGCCCAGAACAGGCATGGTTCTGGCATTCAACGCCAGAAATGGCCAACAAATGGGCGTTGAACGCCCAAAATGGGCACCAACCTGGCGCTGAACGCCCAGAGTTGTGTGCAAGGGCATTTTACATGCCTAATTTGGTGCAAGGTTGTAAATCCTTGAACACCTCAGGATCTGTGGACCCCACAGGATCACCTCAGGATCTGTGGACCCCACAGGATCATCTCAGGATCTGTGGACCCCACAGGATCATCTCAGGATCTGTGGACCCCACAGGATCCCCACCTACCTCCACTCACTTCTTCTCACCCCTCTTTCACACAATCCCATAAACACTCTTCCCCAAAACCCTTCACCAATCACCTCAATCCCTCTTCTCCATCACCTCTTCACCACTCACATCCATCCACTCTTCCCCATAAACCTACCTCATAAACTCCACCTACCTTCAAAATTCAAAATCAATTTCCCACCCAAACCCACCCATATGGCCGAAACCTTCCCCCCCTCCCTTCCCTATATAAAGCCTTCCATTCTTCACTGTGGATCGGGCCATCATGATTCATAGCATCATGATTGGAGAAGAGGTGGAATTTCATGAGATTATACCTCAAGAACTCTACAAGGTGGCTGACAAGTCCTCCACTATGGCAAGGTTAGCCTTTCCTCACCTCATTTGCCACCTATGCAATTCGGCTGGGATTGACATAGAGGGAGATATCCTCATTAAAGAGGACAAGCCCATCACTAAGAAAAAGATGGAGCAAGCAAGAGAGCCCATTCATGGAGCTCAAGAGGCGTATGAAGCTCATCACCATGAGATCCCGGAGATGCCTCAAATGCAGTTTCCTCCATAGAACTATTGGGAGCAAATCAACACCTCCCTAGGAGAATTGAGTTCCAATATGGGACAACTAAGGGTGGAACATCAAGAGCACTCCATCATCCTTCATGAAATAAGAGAAGATCAAAAAGCAATGAGGGAGGAGCAACAAAGGCAAGGAAGACACATAGAAGAGCTCAAGGACATTATTGGTTCCTCAAGAAGGAAACGCCACCATCACTAAGGTGGATTCATTCCTTGTTCTTATTTCTTCTGTTTTTCGTTTTCTATGTCATGTGCTTATCTATGTTTGTGTCTTTATTACATGATCATTAGTAGTTAGTAACTTTGTCTTAAAGTTATGAATGTCCTATGAATCCATCACCTCTCTTAAAAGAAAAATGTTTTAATTCAAAAGAACAACAAGTACATGAGTTTCGAATTTATCCTTGAACTTAGCTTAATCATATTAATGTGGTGACAATGCTTCTTGTTTTCTGAATAAATATATAATAGTTTATACTTTGCTCAAGTTTAGATGACGCAAACTGGCGTTCAACGCCAGCTCTCTGCCCAATTCTGGATTTCAGCGCCAGAAAGGGATCAAAAACCAGAGTTGAACGCCAGAAATGGATCAAAACCTGGTGTTCAACTCCACAAATGGCCTCTACACGTGGAAAGTTAAGGATCAGCCCAAGCACATACCAAGTGGGTTCCGGAAGTGGATTTATGCATCAATTACTTACTTATGTAAACCCTAGTGACTAGTTTATTATAAATAGGACCTTTTACTATTGTATTAGACATCTTTGGACGCCTGGTTCTTAGATCAGAGGGGCTGGTCATTCGGCCATGCCTGGACCTTTCACTTATGTATTTTTAATGGTAGAGTTTCTACACTCCATAGATTAAGGTGTGGAGCTCTGCTGTTCCTCAAAGATTAATGCAAAGTACTACTGTTTTCTATTCAATTCATCTTATTTCGCTTCTAAGATATTCATTCGCACTTCAACCTGAATGTGATGAACGTGACAATCATCATCATTCCCCATGAACGCGTGCCTGACAACCACTTCCGTTCTACTTTCGCATGTTTTTGGCGTCATTACCAGGGAAAGAAAGAGCGATGAATTTTACATAATCAAAGTGCAGTCACAATTTCTGCGCACCAACAGCTTAGCAATTTCTCCAACTTCTTGCATTCTTTCCACTTTTGCATGCTTTCTTCCCATCCCCCAAGCCATTCCTGCCTTATAATATCTGAAAACACTTAACACACATATCAAGGCATCTAATGGTAATAAGAGAGGATTAATATTAAGCAAATATAAGATCAAAGAAGCATGTTTTCAATCAAAGCACATAATTAGGAAGGCAATTGTAAAACCATTCAAATAATATGAATAAGTGGGTAAAGAGTTGATGAAAACCACTCAATTGAGCACAAGATAAACCATGAAATAGTGGTTTATCAACCTCCCCACACTTAAACACTGGCATGTCCTCATGCTAATCTCAAGAGAAGCTATAAAGAAATGAAGAGGAGTAGTAGAATGTATGAAATGCAACCTATGAATGGAACTACATGCAAAATGTTTCTACCTACTTGGTTAAAAGTAAACAAATCTTTTAAGAACAAATATGAATTGGATTTCACTAATTCAAATCATGAAAATAAAGTACAAATAGACTTGCAAGAAGAAAATAGCTCATGAAAGCAGGGAACAAGGAATTGAGCATCGAACCCTCACTGGTAGTGTATACACTCTAATCACTCAAGTGTTTTTTAGGTTCGATTCTCTCAATTCTCTACTAACCTTGCTTTCTAAGGCTTGCTCTTCATCTAACAATCAACATAAATTTAATGCACAGATACACATATCAAGAGGTCTTTTAAGGGTTGTAATGGGGTGAGGGTCAAGGTAGGATTGTATTTGGCCAAGTGGACTAAAATCTGAATCCTTAATTAACTTAAACATTCCACCTAACTTTAGACAATCCATGTAATCCTAATACAACATCTAACTATCCATTAACCATGTTTTCCACATATTCATGCATTCTAATTTCAAGTACAGTACATATGCATTGCTTTCACTACTTACTTTGGGGCATTTTGTCCCCTTTTATTATTTGCTCTTTTTCTTTTCTTTTTCTCCTTTATTTTTCTTTTTTTTTATATTATTTTTTTTCTTTTGTTTTTCTCAATACATATGATTAAAGTATTGAATGCATGAACATATTCTCAACATTCTTTCACATTTTCAGAAAATTCTAACATACTCAATTCTCAAACCAAATGTTTCCAAACCCACTTTTCCCACACTTAAATCATAAGCACTCTCACTAGTCTAAGCTAATTAAGGATTCAAATTAAGGACATTATTATTTTCTGCTTAGAGTTAATGATGTGCTAAATAAAAAGAACAAAGGGGGTACAATAGGCTCAAAATTGGTTTGCAAGGGATAATGAAAGGTAAGGCCATATGGGTATGTAAGCTCAGTGAAATAAAGGCCTCAATCATATAAGTGCATGTATACATCAAATTATGGAAATATATAATTAGGTAAGACAAAGATCACATTTTTTGAGAGAAAAACACATATAAAAATAAAATAGTGGTTGAAAAATGCAACCAATTCAAATAGGCTCAAAATCTCACAGGTTTTGTGTGTTCGAGCTCTAAACCATGTTCCAATATAATATTTCTTCAAACAAGTGTAACAAAAAAATTTTATTCAAATTAGTGAAATGCTCTAAAAGGTTTTTTGAAAAAGAAAATATTAATTCAACCAAGTGGTAAAATATGCAAAAAAATCAAACAAATATGCAATCAAACATGCAAATGCAACAATGAGCAAATAAATAAAATAAAAATTTTGGTGTTTGATGCCAGGGCATTTTGGCCAGTTTCACTGACCTTTTCTTTGCTGTTTTTAAGGTAGTTTCATGCATTTTCTTTGGAAATAAGCTAGTTTTGGGTGGATATTCACTTACATCTTGATTTAAGCAAACATTGAGCACTTTACATGATTTCATGAGAATTTTGCATGAATTATATGATAAATTGGATGATGCATGATTCCATGATTAAGAGCAAGACGTTGATGCACTTTGTTTGATTGATTTCAGGCCAAAAGAAGAAGAGAAGAGCCACATTAGTGGCTACGTTAGTTACACTAATGTGGGAACTAACGTGGAAGGAAGGAAAGCCACAACGTTAGTGAGAAAAGTTAGTGGCATTAACTTTGAAGAAAGGAAATGGAGCCAACGTTAGTGACACTTAACATTATCACTAACGTTGGACCAAGTTCATGAGTGGCCACGTTAGAGTCCACATTAACCTAGTTAACGTGGCCTCTAACGTTAAGAAGAAAGGGGGAAGCCAACGTTAGTGACACTTAACATTGTCACTAACGTTGGCCAAAGCATACAATGCCACGTTAACTCCCACGTAGGAGCTAACGTGAAGAGGCAAGGGTGGTCGACAACGTTAGTGACACCCAACATTGTCACTAACGTTGGAAGCAACCACAAATCCCCAAGAAGCCACGTTAACTCCCACGTTAACCTAGTTAACGTGGAAGTTAACGTGAAGAAGACAGGTTGTTGACAACGTTAGTGACACCAAACATTGTCACTAACGTTGGAAGCCAACACATGCCACAAAGAGCCACGTTAACTCTCACGTTAACTTAGTTAACGTGGAAGTTAACGTGGGCACAAGTCCCACCTGGCAGCCTGACCATGCCTTCTTCAAACACGCATAACTTGAGCCACAAAGCTCCAAATGAGGTGATTCCAGTGGCATTGGAAAGTAGGATTCCAGAGCTTTCCAAGCATATATGGCACTACTTGGTTGACACTAAATATGAGGGAGAAAATCTGCCCCGAAAGTGCAATAATGAACATGGTATCAGCCTGTATTTAGGCCAACTGACCTCTTCACCTTCCAAGAAGTAGAACTCGAGTTGTAGAGCTCCAAATGATGCGCTTCTAATAACATTGGAAAGTAGACATCTAGAGCTTTCCAAAAATATATAATAGTATGGGGTGGACACTAAGTTTGAGCTTCAGAAACATGAAAATCGCTGGCGTTATTGGCAATCAACATTTCCAGTAACGTTGGCATATATGCCAGCGACCATGTTCACTTCAAAGGATCATAACTTGAGTTACAGAAGTCCAATTGAGGTGATTCCAGTTGCGTTAGAAAGCTGACATTTAGAGATTTCCAACGATATATAATACGCTATAGTGGGCATGAAATTGGAGTACAAACAAGAGGCATCCTTTAAGCCCCAAAAACACCAACTGGGCAGCAAGTGCAACGTTAGCCACAATAACTTTAACACGAACGCCACACTTGTAGCGTTAGTTTGGTTAACTTTGGCACTAACTTTAGTACCTAGACCTCAACTTGACTCACTTCTCTCTCAAGCCCACTTCAAAGCTCAAGCAAGCAAGCCCACAATTGTCAACCAATCAAGGCCACAAGAAGCATCTAGAATAGGAATTTTCATTTAATTGTAATTTGCTTTCATTTTGTAATTTAGGAGAGCCTATATAAAGGCCTTAGTCTTTTAATTGAAAGGATCTTAAGCTAGACGGAAGGGAATTCTGGAATGAGGGATTGAAGAGGGGTCTTCGGACTCCCTCCCCTCACACACTTTTCCTTTTCTTTCCGAAGGGAGATTTGTTGTGAGACAAGTTTTCCGTGCATCAAGTTTATGGCACCGTTGCCGGGGATTAATTGTGATTAACAAACAACCGGTTGATTGATTTACTAGATTAGACACTTTTCTTTTGTCTTTGTTTTCTTCTGTTTTTTTATTTTCTTTTGCTAACCAACTGTTTGTGATATTGCCTCACTGGGAATTTCCTCATCTGTGACAATGGAGATTCCAATTTGTTTTGGTGAATATTGTTTGAGACAGAGCTTCCTGCAGAAAAGAAAGGAGCATCCATGATATTTTAGTCAATCAAATTTCATGGGAAACTCTCCACCACCACAGAATGATTCACTTTACTATGCTCATGGTGGGTGGGAGTATCAAGAACATGAAATGGGGTACTTTCCAGAGCCACAAAATGATCCATATTTTGGTGAAATTGATCACTACTCAAGTTGTGGCTGGGAAGATCATAATCAAAGAGATTTCACTCATTCATACCCCATTCATCAAGAGCCATCACCTCTCAATTATACAACCTCACCTCCAAGTTTTACATGCCTAAATTCTCCATCATTTGAGTATGCCTCAGCACAAAAGTCTTTACCAAATCCATACAACTCATTTCACCATCCACAAAACTCAATCTACTACCCACAAGAGTCATACCACTTTCAGAACACACAACCACAAAACAACCAATTCCATTCACAAACCAAACCCGCCCAAACATTATAACCTACCCAACCACCTTTGGATAGACTTGCTAGGATGGAACTCTTCATGGAAGAGCTCAAAAGAAGTAGAGAAGAAGAGAGACTCACTAGGATAGAACTTCTCGTTGAAAAAATAATAACTACAATCGAAGAGGAGAAAATAGCAGAAAGAGACCATGATGAAAGATTGAGACAGAATGCACAACTCTATTCTGAAGAACAATTCATTGAAGAGCTGAGATCACAAAGAGAGTCCACTTCACTCTCTTCAGAAATAGATGAATTCATTCAAAGGTCAGAAACAAGGGAGGAATCAGAAGAACAAGAAAAAGAGGAACCTATACCAAGTGAGGTTTCTATGAAGAAGGAGGAGGTTGTGAGAGTATATAAGCCCAAGACTCAATACCCACAGAGACTACTAGTGGTGACAAAGGAACATGCAAACTCACTCCCAAAAGACACACTGCAACATCAGGTAGAAGAAAGGGAGGAAGTCAATCAAGGGAGCCCACACTCCAATGAAATAGAGAGTTGCATAGAGGGTGAGTTCATTGAACCACCAATTCAAGAAGTTTTTGATGAAGAAGACCAGAGTAGAGTTCATACTATGGAATGAGTTCATGAGTTTGTGGTGTGGTCATAAGTTAGCTAAGTTGGTTCAACCACAAGGGTGGGAAGACAACTATCTGTCATGAATACTATGCTTGAGACAAACCCCATGAGACTAGCTAAATAAAAAGATCCTAATAAGAAAGAGGGAAAGAACAATGAAAGTGGAAGAATAAAAGAAAAAAAAAGTAAAGCAATAAGGCTAGGCACCAATGGTTTTAAATCTTGAAGCATGTGTCTGTGGTGCTCCTGTGTGAGGGATCTACTTGGATGAATAAGCTCTTTGGGGTGCTTTATCACTTGGTAACTTGGGTTAACTAACCCGGGATTATCAGCTGAAAGTCCACTATCAAGAGTAACCCTCACTACAGAGCATTTAGTAACCCAAAGAGGTGCTGGACACCAAGGTCTCAAGAAAAGAAAATAAATAAACCATATGCTTGTGGTGTGTATGTATGGGGGAGAGACTTAAGCAAGTAAGTCCTTAGGGGTGCTTCAACACCTGGCACCTTGAACCAACTGGTTCGGGAGTGTTGGCTGAAAGCTTATTTTAAAGAGTTGCCCCCTTACAGAGCACTTAGCTTAA
>NC_029787.2:61161459-61165941 GCF_000816755.2 Arachis ipaensis | reverse complement strand
CCAGTACTTGCTTAGGGACAAGCAAGCTTTAAGTTTGGTGTTGTGATGCCAGGGCATTTTGGTCAGTTTCACTGACCTTTTTTTTGCTGTTTTTAAGGTAGTTTCATGCATTTTCTTTGGAAATAAGCTAGTTTTGGGTGGATATTCACTTTACATGATTTCATGAGAATTTTGAATGAATTATATGATAAATTGGATGATGCATGATTCCATGATTAAGAGCAAGACTTTGATGCACTTTGTTTGATTGATTTCAGGCCAAAAGAAGAAGAGAAGAGCCACATTAGTGGCTACGTTAGTTACACTAACGTGGGAACTAACGTGGAAGGAAGGAAAGCCACAACGTTAGTGAGAAAAGTTAGTGGCATTAACTTTGAAGAAAGGAAATAGAGCCAACGTTAGTGACACTTAACATTATCACTAACGTTGGACCAAGCTCATGAGTGGCCACGTTAGAGTCCACCTTAACCTAGTTAACGTGGCCTCTAACGTTAAGAAGAAAGGGGGGAAGCCAACGTTAGTGACACTCCAACATTGTCACTAACGTTGGAAGCAACCACAAATCCCCAAGAAGCCACGTTAACTCCCACGTTAACCTAGTTAACGTGGAAGTTAACGTGAAGAAGAGAGGTTGTCGACAACGTTAGTGACACCAAACATTGTCACTAACGTTGGAAGCCAACACAAGCCACAAAGAGCCACGTTAACTCCCACGTTAACTTAGTTAACGTGGAAGTTAACGTGGGCAAAAGTCCCACCTGGCAGCCTGACCATGCCTTCTTCAAACATGCATAACTTGAGCCACAAAGCTCCAAATGAGGTGATTCCAGTGGCATTGGAAAGTAGGATTCCAGCGCTTTCCAAGCATATATGGCATTACGTGGTTGACACTAAATTTGAGGGAGAAAATCTGCCCCGAAAGTGCAACGATGAACATGGTATCAGCCTGTATTTAGGCCAACTGACCTCTTCACCTTCCAAGAAGTATAACTCGAGTTGTAGAGCTCCAAATGATGCGCTTCCAAAGACATTGGAAAGTAGACATCTAGAGCTTTCCAACAATATATAATAGTATGGGATGGACACTAATTTTGAGCTTCAGAAACATGAAAATCTCTGGCGTTATTGGCAATCAACATTTCCAGTAACGTTGGCATATATGCCAGCGACCATGTCCACTTCAAAGGTGCATAACTTGAGTTACAGAGGTCCAATTGAGGTGATTCTAGTTGCGTTAGAAAGCTGACATTCAGGGCTTTCCAACGATATATAATACGCTATAGTGGGCATGAAATTGGAGCACAAACAAGAGGCATCTTTTAAGCCTTAAAAACACCAACTGGGCAGCAAGTGCAACGTTAGCCACAATAACTTTAACACTAATGTCACACTTGTAGCGTTAGTTTGGCTAACTTTGGCACTAACTTTAGCACCTAGACCTCAACTTGACTCACTTCTCTCTCAAGCCCACTTCAAAACTCAAGCAAGCAAGCCCACAATTGTCAACCAATCAAGGCCACAAGAAGCATCTAGAATAGGAACTTTTATTTAATTGTAATTTGCTTTCATTTTGTAATTTAGGAGAGCCTATATAAAGGTCTTAGTCTTTTAATTGAAAGGATCTTAGGCTAGACGGAAGGGAATTCTGGAATGAGGGATTGAAGAGGGGTCTTCGGACTCCCTCCCCTCACACACTTTTCCTTTTCTTTATTTGTACTTTTCATTTATGAATTTGAAGTTCTATTTTCAGTTTTTATCTTCATCTTTACTCTTCTGCACTTTCTTTCTTTTCTATTTTTGTAGAGCAATGATCAACTAACTCTTTACATTGGGTTAGAGAGCTCTATTGTGATTCAATGGATTAAGTGTAGTTCTTATTCTTCTTCTTCTTTCTTTTCTCTTGATTTTACTTGAAAGCTTTCGATCTTCATCCAATTGGATAGTTATCTTGGAAAAGGAGCTATTCAGACTTGGATCTCTTTTGAACCTTGGAAGAGGAATGAAGAGATCATGCTAGAAATACTTGATTTGGGAAATGTGATTTGGATGGGTATGTGACTATAACCCTCTCAATACTTGATTTGGGAAATGCATGTGGTATAATCAGTGACCATACTTCATCTCATCTCATGAGCAATTGACCAAGGAATTGGCTATTGATCAAGATTTGAGAGATTGAATTACAAGAAATTGTAATTCGATCACTTAAGATTGCCAAGGAGATCAATGAGTGCATTGATTGAGGAAGAGATGAGAATGAACTTGATCCAGAGGATTGCAATATCTCTTGATCCCAATGTTCATTTTATTTTTAGTTCTTACATTTACTTTTCTTGCCATTTTACTTTTCTGCACTTTATTGCTTTCTTTACTTTTCTGTCAATTTACAATTTCTGCTGCTCATCATCCAAATCTGAATCGTCTAACTAGGAAAATCAATTAACCATTGATTGCTTAATCCGTTAATCTCTGTTTGATTCGACCTCACTCTTTTGTGAGTTATTACTTGACGACAATTCGGTATACTTGCCGAAGGGAGATTTGTTGTGAGACAAGTTTTCCGTGCATCAGTGTTGAGTCAGGAAATAACTAACCCATGGAGATCGGTATCGACCTCCCCACACTTAAAGATTGCACCGTCCTCGGTGCATGCTGAGATTTGTAGGTGGATGGGTTGTTTCAACTGACGCTTTTCTCATCAAACAATGTGCGTAGGAACTTGTTTGTCTCTCCCATGTGAACGTCTTCCGGTTCTCTTCTTGGTGGCCATTGGTGCACGAAATTGTGATCTCCAGGCTCGAACAAATCCTGGTAATGGCTCCAGAGCTTGGTGCTCTGATCTTAATTCATAATTGTCACAACTTCGATACAACTAACCAGCAAAGAGTAAGTATTTGATGTATAAATCCACTTCCATGGCCCACTTGGTGTGTGTTTGGGCTGAGCTTAAGTGTTGCACGTGCAGAGGCCAATTGTGGAGTTGAACGCCAGTTTTTGTGCCAGTTTGGGCGTTCAACTCTGGTTTTGGATCCTTTTCTGGCGCTGGACCCCAGATTTGGGTAGAAAGCTGGCGTTAAACACCAGTTTACGTCGTCAATTCTTGGCCAAAGTATGGACTATTATATATTGCTGGAAAGCCCTGGATGTCTACTTTCCAAAGCAATTGGAAGCGCACCATTTCGAGTTCTGTAGCTCCAGAAAATCCACTTTGAGTGCAGGGAGGTCAGAATCCAACAGCATCAGCAGTCCTTTTTCAACCTCTGAATCTGATTTCTGCTCAAGTCCCTCAATTTCAGCCAGAAAATACCTGAAATCACAGAAAAACACACAAACTCATAGTAAAGTCCAGAAATGTAAATTTAACACAAAATCTATTAAAAACATCCCTAAAAGTAACTAGATCCTACTAAAAACATACTAAAAACAATGTCAAAAAGCGTATAAATTGTCCACTCATCACAACACCAAACTTAAATTGTTGCTTATCCCCAAGCAACTGAAAATCAAAATAGGATAAAAAGAATAGAATATACTATAAATTCCAAACTATCAATGAAACAGAGCTTCTATTTTATTTTATTTTATTTTTTTTCGAAAACAAAAGAAAAATTTTTGAAAGCTTTTTGAAAAATCTTTGAAAACAAAACAAAAAGAAAATTACCTAATCTGAGCAACAAGATGAACCGTCAGTTGTCCAAACTCGAACAATCCCCGGCAACGGTGCCAAAAACTTGGTGCACGAAATTGTGATCTCCAGGCTCGAACAAATCCTGGTAATGGCTCCAGAGCTTGGTGCTCTGATCTTAATTCATAATTGTCACAACTTCGATACAACTAACCAGCAAGTGCACTGGGTTGTCCAAGTAATACCTTACGTGAGTAAGGGTCGAATCCCATGGAGATTGTTGGTATGAAGCAAGCTATGGTCACCTTGTAAATCTCAGTCAGGCAGATATAAAGTGATAATGGTGTTTTCGAATATTATATAATAAAATAGGGATAGAGTTACTTATGTAATTCATTGGTGAGACTTTCAGATAAGCGAATAGAGATGCTTTTCGTTCCTCTGAACCTCTGCTTTCCTGCTATCTTCATCCAGTTAGTCTTACTCCTTTCCATGGCTAGCTTTATGTGATACATCACCACTGTCAATGGCTACTTTCGGTCATCTCTCGGGAAAATGATCCAATGCCCTGTCACGGCACGGCTAATCGTCTGGAGGCATCACCCTTGTCAATGGCTTCATCTTATCCTCTCAGTGAATAATATGCTGACGCACCCTGTCACGGCACGGCTATTCATCTGTCGGTTCTCGATCATGCTGGAATAGGATTTACTATCCTTTTGCGTCTGTCACTAACGCCCGCACTCGCGAGTTTGAAGCTCGTCACAGTCATTCAATCATTGAATCCTACTCAGAATACCACAGACAAGGTTTAGACCTTCCGGATTCTCTTGAATGCCGCCATCATTCTAGCTTAC
>NC_029787.2:61141350-61161446 GCF_000816755.2 Arachis ipaensis | reverse complement strand
CCAGATTTGGGCAGAAGGCTGGCGTTGAACGCCAGTTTACGTCATCAATTCTTGGTCAAATTATGGACTATTATATATTTCTGGAAAGCCCTGGATGTCTAATTTCGAACGCAATTGGAAGCGCGCCATTTCGAGTTCTGTAGCTCCAGAAAATCCACTTTGAGTGCAGGGAGGTCAGAATCCAACAGCATCAGCAGTCCTTTTTCAACCTCTGAATCTGATTTCTACTCAAGTCCCTCAATTTCAGCCAGAAAATACCTGAAATCACAGAAAAACACACAAACTCATAGTAAAGTCCAGAAATGTGAATTTAACACAAAATATATTCAAAACATCCCTAAAAGTAACTAGATCCTACTAAAAACATACTAAAAACAATGTCAAAAAGCGTATAAATTGTCCGCTCATCAGCCATCCTGAAAGAAAAAGGGAAGGAAAGTAACCCAAAGCAAAGATAGAAAATAAATAAAACATCGGTTGGTTAATGCCAAAAGTGAGGGTCTCAATTACATGGTAGCTACAACATGCAAGTGAGAAAATAATAGAAGCACATGGCATACTAGTGGTGCAAAATATTGCAACAATGAGGGAGAGAGTGTGGGTAAGAAGAGATAATATAAATTCATATCAATGTAAAAGTAATACAGGTATAAAAAATTGGCATTGATTTAAATAATATTACTCAATCAGAATTAAAACAAGTCACTAAGCATCAAGAAAATACCAGAAAAGATGTAACAGTTGAATAAGAATATTTGAACACCAATAATAATTTTAGAAAAATAAAAATATGCAATGAATGAGAGTATGCAAATAAATTAAATAAACTAGAATGAGAGTGAGAGAAAATAAGAAAGGAAGAAGAAAGAAATAAGAAAAGATAAGAGAATAAGGATTCGGAGAAGAAAAGATAAGAAAATTGGCACTAATCTGGATAGGTTGTGCGACGCCGGCGACGCGGTCGCGTGGTGCGCGATAAGGTTGGGTGACGCGGACGCGTGGGGCACGCGATCGTGTGACTTGATTTGTGCTGGTAGCGCGAGTGCAGCCTGGCGGTCGCACAACTCTCTGTTCAAAACTCAGTATTGCCAAAATCCAGGGTGACGCGATCGCGTGGGGAACGCAATCGCGTGAGTGGCCATCATGGGGATGTGACACGGACGCGTGGGGCACACATTTGCGTGGTGAGGCTTGGGCTTTCAGCACGATTCCAGCCCAACTCCAGCTCAACTTTTGGCCATGCACCCTTTGACGTCGAAATCCAGGTCACGCGGCCGCGTGGGGCACGCGATCGCGTGGGAGGCCAGTATTCCCCTGCGACGCGGAAGCGTCAGCGATGCGATCGCATGGGACGAATTGTGCCACTGGCACGCCTCTAGCCTTGCTCCAGCGTGACTCTCTGTTCGTTTTTATTTTCTCTTCTCTCCTTGCGACGCGGACGCGTCGCTGATGCGGTCGCGTCGCGTGCTCGCTTCTCTCTCTTTTTTTTTTAATATGAAAAGATGCAGAATGCAGTGTTAATATGAATGTGATGCAAAACTCCAGGTTCAATATAACAAAATAAAATAAAATTCAAAAACAAATAAAACTAAATAAAAATAAAAAAGGTCGATCATACCATGGTGGGTTGTCTCCCACCTAGCACTTTTAGTTAAAGTCCTTAAGTTGGACATTTGATGAGCTTCCTGTTATGGTGGCTTATGCTTGAACTCATCCAGGAATCTCCACCAGTGTTTGTGATTCCAGTAACCTCCGGGGTCCCAAACTAGGCATGTAAAACCCTTGAGCAGCTTTAAAAATATTCTTAGGCTCCCGGGGTAACAAGTGTCAGAGCAGATTCCAGGATCCCAAATCTTGCTTTTACACCCATCCTTGTCGGGATCTGTATTTTTCCAGCCGGGTGAAAGGTGATCTGAATTCTCACTGCAGCGACTAGATAGCTTCCTAGACCCATTCAGTTGAGCTTTATACCAACCTTTGCGTTTGAACTTAAAGCTTCCAACCATGATGAACCTTGCTTGACAATTCTTATCACTGGCTATCTTCCTCTTACTCTTAATGCCACAAAGAGTTCTAAGTTGACCATCCGTCTCTAGTAGCCCATATTCAAGTGGGATTAGAAAGCTATGGGATATGAATTTTGCCCACTTGAATGTTGTGAAGGATGATGGCAACTTAGGGGGAGGTATTTTTAATGAAATTGCAAGCTCCACTCCCTTGTGCTCTTTTCTGATAACTACCACCTCTTTGCAAGCTTCTTCAATTTCAACCTCTTCCTTTTGGTAGCTCTCTTTTAATTCAATCTCCTCTTCATTGCTTTCCAAGGGCATGGGAGGTTGTGCTTCTTCTTCTTGAATCTCCATCTCTTGATCAACCTCTTCCAAGTCTTCAACTATGATATACTTTGGTGGTTGTACACCCTCCTCAGCATCAATTACAACCGTCTTGGAAGGAGGCTCTATGTCTTGACGTTTCCATGGAGGTTCTGCATCTCCTAAGTCTTCAACCACTTCTTCTTCTTGAAGAATGACAGCGTCTTCCACTTGTTCTAGTATGAATTCATTCTTTGTCTTGTCCACTGGGGTTTCTGGTATCTCCTTTATTCTACGCTCTTCACTAGACTATCCACATGGAGCTGTGGCTGATCCTTGTATATTTGAGCGCCTAGAAGCCCATTGAATTAATGTTTGCTCCAGTTGTTGAGTGGTTGCCTGAAATCGATCCACTGTTTCCTTGAAACGATCCTTTGTCTCTTGATGCACTCGGTTATCATAGGTAGGATCATAGTGCTCTTGGATTGATGGATATGGAGATGGCAAATATTGAGGTGGTAGTGGGATGGGGAGATCATTCTGTGATTGAAAAGGAAGTGCACTAGAGCTTGAGGGTTGATTGTTAAAGGTATTTGGTGGTCTGATTTGGGCGGCGAGAGCTCGTATAGTAGAGTTTAGATCGGTAAGTGCTCTCTCCATGGAGGTTTGGGGTGGATCTATGTATGGTTCATTTGGTTCATAAGGTGATTGGTATGGTGGATGTGGGTTAGGGTCATATGGAGGTGAATAGTGGAAAGGGGCTTGTGAGTTTGGTGGTCCAAAGTTATGTTGAGGAAAGGGTTCATAGGCATATGGTGGTGGTTGTTGATAATTAAAAGAGTGCTCACCATAACCATTGCCTTGATATGCATCACAGAATGGTTGTTGATGGTCCATTGGAGGTGGTTGTTGCCATGAGGGTTGATTAAATCCTTGTGGCTCCTCATCTTTGATTCTTCCAACTTTGATGCATATTTTCATTATAGTTTCCATTCCTAATAACAACATTGGAATCAAACTTGAAGCGAGAGGGGTGAGAATTCATAGTAGCAAAATAAAAATTAAAAATAAAAATAAAAATAAATTTAAATTAAAAGGTTATTTAAATTTGGAATTAAATTTTGAAATTTGAAATTTGAAATTTTGAAATTTGAAATTTGAAATAATTTTTTTAAATTTAAATTTTGAAAATTTTTAAATTTGAATTTTGAAATTTGATTTTTGAAATAAGATAAGATAAGATAAAAAAAAATTTTAAAAATAAAAATCTGAATTTTTTTTTTCGAAAAAATTAATTAAAAATATTTTTGAATTTAATGAAGAAAGAGAAAAACAATAAAATGACACCAAATTTCAAATTTTTAGATCAAAACGAAGAAAACAACTAAGAACAGCTTGAAGGTCAAGATGAACGTGAAGAACAACTTGAAGATCAAGATGAACACTAATAACAAATTTTTGAAAAAAAAAATTTTTTTCTTTTTTATAACTAAATAAAAACAAATAACCTCTTAATTTATGAAAAAGCAAAAATAAAAACAAAAATAAAAATAAATAAACAAGCAAAAATCAAAAAAATATTTACAATAACCAATAATAAGGCACACGTTTGCAATTCCCCGCCAACGGCGCCATTTTAACGTTGGGATTTTTCCCAGTAAAGAATGTCATAAAAACAGTCGCGTTGTTGATATAGTCTCTAAACCAACAGAAATCCCTTCGTACAAACGTTTTGGTTGTCACAAGTAACAAATCCCTTTGAAATTGATAACCGAGTATTCAAACCTCGGGTCGTCTTCTCAAGGAATTGCAGGGAAGTATGTTCTTATTATTGGTTATAAAGATTGTAAATTAGGGGTTTTGGAAGTTTGGGCAATGCGCACAGGTATATTTTCGAGCAATAAAAATAAATAAATAACTGTAAAATAAACTCTTGGCAAGGTATGAGAATCGGAAATCCTGTCCTTGTTATCCTTATCAGATGTGATGAGACTTGGATTTTAATCCCACTTAGTTAAGTCAAGTGGACTAATTAGCTTGATTCTCAAGTCCTAGTCAACTCCTGTGGAGAGACTAGTGTTAGAGCAATCCTAGCTAAAGCAAAATCAGCCAATTTCAACCACTCCTGAGTTTGACAACTCAAGTGTTACCAATTACCTAACCAAAGCCAAAAGGGAAGAAAGTCTACTTGAATGAAAATAATTTGGATATACACAGAGCATTAATAAATTAAAGAGAGCAATCATAAGTTTGAAATACCTCAAATAACATTAATTCAAAGAGTAATCTGTAACATAGAAGAATTCATAAATAAAATTGGGAAAATAATAAAAATAAAGAACCTGGGATTGAGAGCTACTCCTAAAACTAAGAGAAATCCTAAATCCTAATCCTAAGTGAGAGGAGAGAACGTCTCTCTCTAAAAACTACATCTACTCCTAAAAAATTGTAAATATGAGAGCCCTCCTATGAATGGATGCAATCCCCCACTTTATAGCCTCTAATCTGTGTTTTCTGGGCTGCAAACTGGGTCAAAAACAGTCCAGAATTCGCTGGTTTCGATTTCAGATTCGCTGATTTTTGTCACTTGCGACGCGGCCGCATGGAGCACGCGGTCGCGTTGCCTAGCGTTAGAGCAACTATGGCATATTATATATCAAATCGAAGCCCCGAATGTTAGCTTTTTAACGCAACTGAAACCGCGTCGTTTGGACCTCTGTAGCTAAAGTTATAGCTGTTTGAGTGCAGAGAGGTCAGGCTGGACAACTTAGCAATTTCTCCAACTTCTTGCATTCCTTCCACTTTTGCATGCTTTCTTCCCATCCTCCAAGCCATTCCTGCCTTATAATATCTGAAAACACTTAACACACATATCAAGGCATCTAATGGTAATAAGAGAGGATTAATAATAAGAAAATATAAGATCAAAAAAGCATGTTTTCAATCAAAGCACATAATTAGGAAGGCAAATGTAAAACCATGCAAATAATATGAATAAGTGGGTAAAGAGTTTATGAAAACCACTCAATTGAGCACAAGATAAACCATGAAATAGTGGTTTATCAAGCATCCCTTTCGATGAATGGAGATTCAAAACTGCATTCTATGAACTCGAATTTGAACGGATAAAGCTCAAAAAGATATTGCCTGAGTTAACATTCCAGTTCAATGAGGATGAGTGCCCACAGATTCGAGAGAAGATTGAACAAAGGGGTTGGCTAAGGCTCACGAACCCAGAAGCAAAGACAAACGTCTTCAAGAACTCAACCAACGGCAGCTAGCTCAGACGAAGGCATTTAATGAGTTCACCGTACTTAATGAAGGACGGCAACTACATAGGGAGGAGTTCAACATAAACACTCAAGCCAAGTTGAACTATATGTCTGGTCATATGGATAATCTACACTCTGCCCTAGGGATGATGTAGTCCAAAAAGATCTAACAGAACAAGAGGAAAGGAAGGTGAAACAGCAGAAGGAAACATTAAAAAAGAAGATGGAAGATGCTGGCTTCTGGAAAAAGTTGATTGGAAAAGGAAAGGGAAGTGGGAGTTCAAGCACTCAAGAAAAACACAAAGAGGACAAACAAGAGGGAGAGCATGAGCACTCCCATGAGTAAAAGGTGGTGGAGTTCCCTCTTTGTTCCATCTTTTTCAAAGCTTTAAATAAGGAAAATCATGTATGAAATAGAACACGTTTTCATAGTAGCTTAGGAATTTTCAATTTTGTCTTTAGTATTTTCATTGCTTAGGTCTATGCTTGCTGGTTCAAGTTACCTATCTTCATTTTCACCTTCCTTACTTGTATGCTTGTCTCTTAAGTCAAATAAAAAAAGAGATGTTATGAAAGACCAGAGTGATGATCAATTGTGGAGTAGGTTTTTAAGCTTGTGGTGTAGTAATCACTTAGCTAAGTTGGTTCACCAACAAGGTAGGAAGGCAACTATCTGTCCTGAAGTCATATGCTTGAAACACACCCCATGAGACTAGCTAAATAACAAGATCCTAATAAGAAAAAGGAAAAGACCAATAAGAGTTGAAAAAGAAAGAAAAGTAATAAGAAATAAGGCTAGGCACCAAGGGCTTGAATCTTGAGGGATGAGTCTGTGGTGCTCTTGTACCATGGATCTGCTTGGATGAATAAGTTCTTAGGAGTGCTTCATCACTTGGTAGCTTGGGTTAACTAACCTAGGATTATCAACTGAAAATCCACTATAAAGAGCAACCTTGCTACAGAACATTTAGTAACCCAAAGAGGTGCTAGACACCAAGGCCTCAAGGAAAGAAAATAACAAACCATGTGCCTGTGGTGTGCATGTATGGGGGAGAGAGACTTGAGGGAGTAAGTCCTTAGGGGTGTTTCAACACCTAGCACCTTGAACCAACTGGTTCGGGAGTGTTGGCTGAAAGCTTATTTTAAAGAGTCGCCCCCTCACAGAGCACTTAGCCTAAGGATACAATAAACCTTGAAAAGACAAAGGGATCAATAAATAAAAGTCTCAAAGGGTGCAATCAAGTGAGTATTCCAGGACATGATAAAGGTCTGAAAGCCAGTAGAGGAATGAACCTAAGTTGCTATGCATGAAACCCCATAAAACCAAGGACATGACTTCCACAATAATGATTCATTCCTCTTGTCACTCTTGTCACCATTCTCATGTTTCAGTACTTGCTTAGGGACAAACAAGCTTTAGTAGCCACG
This sequence comes from Arachis ipaensis, assembly GCF_000816755.2. NCBI lineage: Eukaryota > Viridiplantae > Streptophyta > Magnoliopsida > Fabales > Fabaceae > Arachis > Arachis ipaensis. The sequence continues at coordinate 61,154,434 of NC_029787.2, read as the reverse complement.
TTAGTCTAACTAACGTGACCACTAATGTGGAATGGGAGCTAGCTTGTAACGTTAATGAGAAAAGTGATCGCCAATAACGTCTTCGAAGCCATCATAGCCCACGTTAATTACCACGTTAACTACATTAACGTGGTAGTTAACTTGGAGGAAAAGGAAGCTCCAAGCGTTAGTGGTAAAAGTGAGTGCCACTAACGCTCCAAAAGGGTAATTGGCCACATTAAGAGTCACGTTAACTCAGTTAACGCGAACTCTAACGTGGAAGAGGAAAGATAATGCCAACGTTAGTGACACTCACCTTTGTCACTAACGTTGGAGATGGCAATCAACACCACGTTAGTGGTCACGTTAGTGCCACTAACGTTGAAGTTAACGTGGACCATTTTGGGTTAGGAATGTTAGTGAAAAAGGTGATTGTCACTAACGTTCTCGACCCCATATTTTCACTTAACGTTAACATCACTAACGCCCTAAGCTAAAGTCCATGCCTATTGCACACTTTCTCTGCAATTGAAGTTGAGCCCACTAAAGATGATAACTGTTTTAACTCAAGATCCAAAGGCCCATATCCAAGACTTGAAGAGCCAACTAGAAGATCAGAAGAGTAGTATAAATAGGAGTAGTTTTGAACTAGAGAGGAAGCTTTTGGATTGAGAGAACTACTCTCTGTATAATTTTACTTTCTCTGTAACTTCTAGTTTTAATTCTAGAATGCATTCTCCATCTTTGTTTTCCATTCCCAGAGCCATGAACAACTAAACCCCTTTCCATTATCCATCTTTCTTTTCTCTTGATTTTACTAGAAAGCTTTCAATCTTCATCCAATTGGGTAGTTGTCTTGGAAAAGAAGCTATTCATACTTGGATCTCTTCAGAACCTTGGAAGAGGAATGAAGAGATCATGCTAGAAATGCTTTCTCATGTTGGACCAAATTGGGGTTTGGATGGATATAGTGACATATAATCCTACCAACACTTTGAGTTGGAAATACATGTGGTATAATCAGTGACCATACTTCATCTCTTCTTATGAGCAATTGGACCAAGGAATTGGCTATTGATCAAGATTTGAGAGATTGAATTACCAAGGAATTGGAATTCAATCACTTAAGATTGCCAAGGAGATCAATGAATGCATTGATTGAGGAAGAGATGAAAATGAACTTGATCGGGAGAATGCAACATCTCCTAAGCCCAATGAATCCCCCATTTCTAATCTTACCCATTCTCTTTAATTTCTGCAATTTACTTCCATGCTAAATTCCCCATTCCCCATTTAAGATTCTGCAATTTACTTTCCGTCATTTATATTCAGCTCTTTATTCCCAGCATTTACATTTTCTGCTATTTACTTTCCGCCATTTAATTTCCTGCAACTCTCACATCAAATTCTGCTTAGCTCAACTAGAACATTCCTCTAATTAAAGTTGATTGACCAATCAATCCCTGTAGGATTCGACCTCACTCTATTGTGAGTTTTTACTTGACGACAATTCGGTACACTTGCCGAGGGAAATTGTTGAGAGACAAGTTTCCGTGCATCAGCCACCAAGAAAGGCAAGGAGAAAGCTACTCACAAACCACCAGCAAGGAGAGGAACAAAAAGAGCATTAGTGGCAGAGCCATCTTCAACAGCAGTGACACCCTCAACAAAACGAACCAAGAGGATCACCAAGGTCGATGAAAAAGAAAAAGCTTTTCCAGCAAAGGATACTACGCAGTTTCTTAACTGCTACTGTGAACAGATGTTCCCCATCCTGGCAGCAAGGAACTATAACAATGAGCACCTTCTTATCCTCCCAACCCATATTGCTGAATTTGTTGAGCCCCGCATTGAGCGAAGACAATGGGAATTCCTACAGAGACAGCCACGGCAAGTTAATCTTTCATGGGTAGTAGAATTCTACTCCAATTTTCACATGCCAACCATGCAGTTTGTTTACGTTCGTCAGAAGCAAGTCCCCATGACTGAAGAGGCCATTCAACAAGCTTTAGATCTTCCCCCTACTCCAGAAGGATTGGACGCATTCCAAGAAGCCTCACTCAAGCGCCAGACATACCAATTTGACTGGGACGCCATTCTCAGAGTCATCGCAGAACCTGGCAGCCTATGGATCTACGGGTCGGCTTCAGCACTTACCTTGGAGGCTCGAGTATGGGCACAGATTATGTCCCATTACGTCTTTTCGAGCACTCATGAATCCTCCTTCACTGCAGACATGGCTGTTTTACTCTGGTGTATCCTTACAGACCAGCACCTCAATTTACCAAGACACGTTCGGCATGCTATGGGACACATACAAATTGCGAGCAACTTACCTTTTCCCACCTTGGTTTCAGATCTAGTCTCAGCAGCCGGAGTTTCCTATAGAGCTGGGGATACCAAGGCCATGATCCCACGAGATGATCAACATGTCTCTAATGGGAAGTATATCAGACCTCCAGCAGCCACTATCAACCGAAGCACAGAACCAGCAGAAGACACCCCCTCTTCTTCCACACCACAAGCACCTACAATAAACTAACTGCTCCATCAAATACTTGAAAGGTTGGATCGGCAGGAACACAAAGCAAAGCTAATAGAGCGCCGTAACCAGCGCCGATTTACATACCTTAAGGAGCTATTTATGGGAAAATACAGATCTGACAAAGACCCAGACACCCCGGACTCCACTTCATTTACCAGCACAGGGAGCCATGATAGTCCTGATGGTGGAGATACTGCTACCAGCCCCCCTTTATTCCTGACAGATGGCACCGAGGACGGTGCAAAGCCTTAAGTGTGGGGAGGTCGGTCAGTACCTGACTTCCGGAGGTAAACTCTCTCCCCTAAACACCAATAAAATAGGATATTTAGTTAACTTTTTTTTTGTCTGGAATAGGATAGATTGCATAGAAATAGGTTATTTGCATTTATGTTCTACTTGATTGAAGATAATAAGTTTCTTCTAAGACCCCATTTTTGAAAAAATTTCACTAACTTAAAACTTTTCTGGTTAAATTTGTTTGAAGTTGTATTTAGAACATAGTTTAAAAAACTAAGAACACACAACCTGTGAGATTTGAGCTTAATTATATGGTTACATTATTTAACCATAAATATTTTATTACTGTGTGTTCACTTCTTTATGATTGTAACCTTTATTTTGTTTCATCCTATATGTCCAATGTTTAATGTGTTATATGCATGCATATGATTGAGGCCATTATTTGATTTTAGCTCACTTATCCCAAATAAGCCTACCCTTTAAATTACCTTTGTTAGCCACTTTGAGCCTTTTTTCCCATTTATTCTATATTTTACCACATTACTAGCCTTAAGCGGAAAAATAATTAAATATCCCAATTGAATCTTTAGTTAGCTTAAGATAGAAATTGTGTGTTAATTAAGTATGGGAAAATTGTGGGAACAAGGGTTAATAAGGGAATGTGTCATGATAAAATAATGGAAATTTAGGTACCTACTCATGTGAAACTATGAAAATTTAAAATTCATGTGCATTAATAAGCTATATTTATTTTCATATAAAAAAATCCAAAAATATCCAATAATTAAATAAATAAGGGGACAAAATTACCCCGATTCTAAGTTAAGTTAAGTTCTAAGATCAATGCATATGTGATAAAAATTAAAAGAAAGTTGATGCATGAGTGTGTAATGCAGAAGTGAAAATTTTTTGGTGGCTAGGCATGATTCTAGAGTTATATAGAGTGTATGTATGTTAGGTGAAAGCTTAGGTTAATTAAAGATTCAATTTATAGCTCACCTAGCCATATATATATATATACCCTTACCCTTACCTTAGCCCCATTACAGCCTTGAAAAGACCTCATGATGTTTGTATTGGTACATTAATTATTGTTGATTGGTTAGGTGAGAAACAAAGTTTAGAAAGAATGATTAGAGAAGAGTAGAGTGATTACCCTATACACTTGAGAGACTAGAGTGCAAATACACCATCAGTGAGGGTTCAATGCTTAATTCTATGTTCCCTGCTTTCATGAGCTATCTTCTTCCAATGTTACCTGTTTCTACTATATAAATTGAGTAAGTGAAAATTAAATTTATGTTTGTCTTGAAGAGCTTATTTATTTTAACCAAGTAGACAAGAACCATATAGTTGCCTTCATAATTATAGGTTGCATTGCGTTGCATGAGTTTTACATTTTCCTACTCATTTATTTTATCTCCTTAAGCTAAGCATGAGGACATGCTAATGTTTAAGTGAGGGGAGGTTGATAAACCATTATTTTATGATTTATATTGTGTTTAATTGTGTGGTTTTATCAAGTCCTTACCCACTTATTCATATGATTAGCATGTATTTACAATTCCTTCCCAAAATTGTTCCATGGTTGAAAACTTGCTTCCTAGAGATCTTTTAATTATGTATTTTTATCCTCCTTTATACCATTCGATGCCGTGATCCGTGTGTTAAGTGTTTCAGGCTTCATAGGGCAGAAATGGCTTAGAGAATGGAGAGGAAGCTTGCAAAAATGGAAGGAACACAAGAAACTAAGGAGATTACCAGCAAACACTGACGCGAGCGCATGGCTCACGCAAACGCGCAAAATGGAGAAATCGCCGCGACGCGAACGCGTGCCTGACACAAACGCGTGGATTGGAATCAGCACGAATGACGGGAACGCGTGGCAAGGAAAATCGTTGAGCGACGCGAATGCGTGGACGACGTGTACACGTGATCTACGTGATCTGCAGAAATTACATAATACACTGGGGGCGATTTTGGGCCACGTTTTACCCTAATTTTTGGCCCAGAAACACAGAATAAAGCGAGGTAACATGCAGAGACTCAACACGCATCCATACACATTCAGATTCATCACATTAGGATTACATTAGTTTTTAGATCTGAATTTAGATTAGTGTCACATTAATAGTTTATGCTTTTGCTTTGGATTGTGGATGTTGAAGAGCCATTACATCCGTGAAGACACTACTTTAGTTTGTTCCTTTATCCTTTACTCTTTTTAATTGATTATTGACTCTATTCAAATAAGTATGTTACATTTTGAGTTTATTAATATATAGAGTTATTTTTAGTTTTAATTAATTTTAATTCTCTATTTAATTTTATTCAATTATGTCTTCTTATATTTTTATGATTATTAACTCCATGTCAATGGAGTATGGAACTCATACTCTCAGTATTTTTTTTTCTAAAATTTGTGACAACCTTTTTTAAATTGGTGAGGAAGATCTTAGCTGGTTAAGAGCTATACGTGCAACGCTATTCTCTTATTTGAATTCTCTTAATTGGTTAACTTCTACCACGCATCAATGGCATTGATGCTACCCTTAGGGTTGGGTTGAGGTTGGGAGGGCAAACTACTTGAGGTTGAAGCTTGTTGGGTATTTTGTGCAGTTTGAGGAAGGAGAGTTAAATGGGAAAGGGCATCGGCTATTGTAGCCATATATGCTTCTTGTTTCTTGTGAAACTCTCGTTGTTCTTGCATGAAGGTGTGAATTGTGTCATTCATGTTAGGTTGGTTGGAGGGAAGGGCTTGGTTAACTTGAGGAGGGCTAGGCCTACTATGTGGGTGTTGGTACTTCCCTTGAGGTTGAGATTGCGGGGGTTGTTGGTATGGTTGTTGGTATTGTGGTTGACCTTGGGGTTGTTGGTAGTAGTAGACTTGGGTGTTTTGGTTGGAATGAGATTGAGGAGCTTGGTTCCACCTTTGGTTTGAGTTATCCCTCCACCCTTGGTTTTGATTTCCTCCATGTTGGTTGGATCCTTGGTTGTAATTTGGTTTTTGTGGGTAAGAGTTGGCTACCGCCAATGTAGCGTCCTCTTGGAGCTGAGGACACTCATCGGTGTAATGAGTGTTACATGCACAAACACCACATACCCTTGGTGGTCCTTTGATCCTTGGAGGTTGAGGTGGAGCACTTATCAAAGCTTGAGGATTTTGTTACCCTTGGGTGAGTTGTCGTAACAAAATTGTCATTTCACCAAGGGTCTTGGTCAAAATAGCATCTCCAGAGGGAGAAAATTCATTCACAGCTTTCGGTTGTGGACTCCTTGCCCTTGAGTGTTGAGTGGAGTCCGCCAAATCTGATATAACCTCCCATGGTTCCGCAACGGTCTTGTTCTTGGTCAATGAACCTCCACTCGCGGCATCTAGGAGAAGCTTGTATTGGTGATGCATTCCTTGATAGAAATAACTGATAAGAACCAACTCATCAATCCGATGGTGAGGACAAGCCTCCATCAACTTCTTAAATCTCTCCAAATATTCATACAAAGTCTCCCCATCCCGTTGCACAATGCAAGAAATCTCTCTTCGCAACTTGTCTATTTTCTGGGCAGGGTAGAACTTTTCCAAAAACTCTTTATGCAACAAGTCCCAGTTGGATCAACCTTCACCTGTCTGAGTATAAAACCACTCCTTCGCTTTTCCCTCCAAAGAGAAAGGAAAGGCGAAGACCAACACTGCAGCTTCATCGGCCCCTTGTCTTCTTGCAGTTGCACAAGTAACTTGAAAATCCTTGAGATGCTTCAAGGGATCCTCTCCAGGCAGTCCATTGTACTTGGGGAGCAAGTTTATCGTGCCAGACTTGAGCTCAAAATTTGGGTCTAAGGCTGGATACAAGGTTTGAAGTGGTTGCAAGTTAAGATCAGGAGCTCCGGCCTCCTTCAAGGTGATTCTTCTAGGTGGTTCCGCCATGTCAGTGTCACCTGAGTCACTCAAAGAGAATTCAGTACTCCCCACAGATGAATATAGAGTCTCCTCGTTAATTGGAGAATGATGGTCACGGATGGTTGGTGATAGTGAATGGGAGTGCTCCTCAAGAGAACCCGATTCACTATTCATAAAAGCTAGCCGGCACCGAGCTTGCCTTAAATGAGTTAAAGTTTTTTCAATTTTCGGATCAAAAGTGGCCAATCTCGGGTCTGGAAGCGACTGTGTCATTCAACTGAGGAGCAATAAAACTATGCAATTATGAAGGGAAAAACAAAAGTAAACAAGTAAACAAGAACAAACTCAACAATCAAAGACTACTAAAGTTAACTAAAGAGGAATGTGGTATCTACAATTAGAGCTAAGTAGCAAACCAAAATCAAGTATTCACAATATTCACATATTTACAACAACCAAAATAGTAGCACTCATTGCACATAAAGTGAACTCCCCGACAACGGCGCCAAAATTTGATGTTGATGAGGGGTAGGTGATGAGCAGATAATTTATACCCTTTTTGGCATTATTTTTACATAGTTTTTAGTATGTTTTAGTTAATTTTTATTATATTTTTATTAGTTTTTATGCAAAAATCACATTTATGGATTTACTATGAGTTTGTGTATTTTTCTATAATTTCAGGTATTTTCTGGCTGAAATTGAGGGACCTGAGCAAAAGTCTAATTCACAGGCTGGGAAAGGACTGCAGATGCTGTTGGATTCTGACCCTCCTGCACGCGAAATGGATTTTCTAGAGCTACAGAAGCCCAAATGGCGCGCTCTCAATCGAGTTGGAAAGTAGACATCTTGGGCTTTCCAGAAATGTATAATAGTCCATACTTTTTCCGAGATTTGATGGCCCAAACTAGCGTCTAAACGCCAGCCAAAGACCCTTTTCTGGCGTAAAACGCCAGAACTGGAGTTAAACGCCCATACTGGCATCCAGGCTGGCATTTAACTCTAGAAATGGCCTATGCACGTGTAAAGCTCAATGGTCAGCCCAAGCACACACCAAGTGAGTCCCGGAAGTGAATTTCTGCACTAACTGCAATTAGTTACTTATTTTCTGTAAATCCTAGTAACTAGTTTAGTATAAATAGCACTTTTACTATTGTATTCGTAGACTTTGATGGTTGGAAACCCTCTTTTCATTTTATGTTCACAATTGGGAGGCTGGCCATTTGGCCATGCCTAGACCTTTTTCTCTTATATAGTTTCTATGGTGGAGTTTCTACACCTCATAAATTAAGGTGCAGAGCTCTGCTGTTCTTCATGAATTAATGCAAGTACTATTGTTTCTCTTTCAATTCACGCTTACTTCTCCAAGATATACTCTTGTACTTAATTCAGTTAAGTCAGAATGAAGGGGTGACCCGTGACAATCACCCACTATCTTCATTACTCGCTTAGCCAAGATCCGCGTGCTTGACAACCACAAGCGCTCTACATGATGTTCAACGTAGTGATTGGACGACAGCCGGAGTATATTCTCTTGGGTCTCTAATCCACGGACCGAGTCCGTGATATTGGATCTTCGTGGTATAGGCTAGAACCAATTGGCAGCATTCCTGAGATCCGAAAATTCTAAACCTTGTCTGTGGTATTTCGAGTAAGATCTGGGAAGGGATGACTGTGACAAGCTTCAAACTTGCGAATGTTGGGCGCAGTGACAGTGTGAAAAAGGATAGAGAGATCCTATTCCGACGCTGGTAAGAATCAATAGATGATTAGCTGTGCGGTAGCTGTACCTGGTATTTGTCATCCGAGACGAGAAATCCGACAGTTGATTAGCCGTGCAGAAACCGTACCTGGTATTTTTCATCCGAGAGGATCATACAGCTTGCCATGGAAGGGAGTACGCGTGATTGGAAGAAGACAATAGGAAAGCAGAGGTTCAGAAGCAACGAAGCATCTCCAAACGCTTATCTGAAATTCCCACCAATGAATTACATAAGTATCTTTATTTCTTTTTATGTTTTATTTATCTTTTAATTATCAAAACCCTATAATCATTTGAATCCGCCTGACTAAAATTTACAAGATGACCATAGTTTGCTTCAAGCCTACAATCTCCGTGGGATTGACCCTTACTCACGTAAGGTATTACTTGGACGACCCAGTGCACTTGCTGGTTAGTTGTGCGAAGTTGTGAAAAGTGTGATCACAATTTCGTGCACCAAGTTCCTGGCGCCGTTGCCGGGGATTGTTCGAGTTTGGACAACTGACGGTTCATTTTGTTGCTTAGATTAGGTAATTTTATTTTATGTTTAAGCCTTTTATTTTTTATTTTCAAAAAAACAAAAAAAATTGTTCTTCAGAGTTTTTAAGAATGAATTCTAGAGCTTCATGAGATATGTTGAAGCCTGGCTGGCTGTTAAGCCATGTCTAATCTTTTGGACCGAGGTTTCCACTTTCCATTATAGAAAGGACATGTCTATATTTGTTATGCTGAAGCTTGGCTAGCCATTTGGCCATGTCTAATTCCTTTGGACCGAAGCTTTAGACTAACATTACATGAATCCTGGAATTCTTATTAAAAATTTTGAACTTTTCTATTTTCTTTTTCCAAAATAAATTTTCAAAAAATATACAAAAAAATTTAATAAAACAATAAAAACCAAAAAAAAAATTTATGTTTCTTGTTTGAGTCTTGTGTCAGATTTTAATTTTGGTGTCAATTGCATGTTTTAATTTTTCTTAAATTTTCGAAAATATATACATTGTGTTCTTCTTGATCTTCAAGTTATTCTTGATGATTTTCCTTGTTTGATCTTTAATTTTTCTTGTTTTGTGTCTTTTCTTATTTTTCTTGTGTATTTTCGAATTGTTAGTGTCCCTAGTACAAAAATTTCTAAGTTTGGTGTCTTGCATGTGTTTCTTTTCTTAAAAAAATTTTCAAAAATATGTTCTTGATGTTCATCATGATCTTCAAACTTTTCTTGGTGTTCATCTTGACATTCAAAGTGTTCTTGCATGCATTATTTGCTTTAATCTTAAATTTTTATGTCTTGTGTCATTTTGTTGTTTTTCTCTTTCTTCATTAATTCAAAAAAATAATATCTTTCCCTTATTTTACTCATAAATTTCGAAATTTTGGGTTGACTTAGTCAAAAAATTTTAAAATTTAGTTGTTTCTTGTTAGTCAAGTCAAAATTTCAATTTAAAAATTTTATCTTTTCAAATCTTTTTCAAAAATCAAATCTTTTTCATTTTCCTTTTTAACATTTTTGAATTTTTTAAATAAATTTTCAAAATCTTTTTCTTATTTTTATTTCACATTTTCGAAAATTTTACTAATAATTAATGCTTTGATTAAAAAATTTCAAGTTTGTTACTTTTCTGTTAAGAAAGGTTCAATCTTTAAATTCTAGAATCATATCTTTTAGTTTCTTGTTAGTCAAGTCATCAACTTTAATTTTAAAAATCAAATCTTTTTAAATTTCTTTTTCAAATATTTTTCAAAATAAATTTCAATCATATCTTTTTCAAAATTTAATTTGAAAATCTTTTTCTAACTTCTTATCTTTTCAAAATTTATTTTCAAATCTTTTTCAATTAACTACTTGACTTTTTGTTTGATTGCGGCGGCGTTGGGGTGGTGGTGTGGCGGCTGGCCGGCGGTGGCTGGGAAGAAGAAGAAGAGAGAAGGAGAAGAGGGTTGGGGTGAAAGGGGAGGGGCTCGCAACTGATAGGGTTCGCGGGCTGGGGGTTATATTTTCGAATCCACGCGGCCACGTGGGGCACGCGGTCGCGTGGTTGGGACGAAAATGGGAGTGACACAATCGCATGGGGTGCGCGATCGCATGAGACGGGGGGGAGAAGGGTGACGCGATCGCGTGGGTCGCGCGATCGCATCGTTGGAATTTGTGCTAAACGCACGACTCCAGCACCATTTTAGCGCAACTCTCTGTCTCCTTTTGGGGTGATGTGCAATCCATGCGATGCGATTGCGTCGCTCACGCGGTCGCGTGGGATTGGTATTGTGCAAGTGACGCGGTCGCATGGGGTATGCGATCGCGTGGGCCAATTTGTGCAAAACGCACAGGGGCCGCACGATTCCAGCCTAACTTTCTGTTCGTTGGATCCTTACGCCGATATATATATCACACGGCCGCGTGGGTCACGCGGTTGCACGGGTGGTATTTTCCGCGATATGACGCGATCGCATGGGGCATGCGGTCGCGTCGTGCATCCCCTTTTTTTTGTGCATGAAAAATGCAGAATGCAATGATTAATAAGAATGTTATGCATGATTCCAAGTTTAATAAATTAAAATGAAAAAGAAAAAATGAAAGCAATTAATAAGAAATAAATTGAAAAAGAAGCGACCATACCCTGGTGGGTTGTCTCCCACCTAGCACTTTTAGTTAAAGTCCTTAAGTTGGACATTGGAGGAGTATCTTGCTATGGTGGCTTATGTTTAAATTCGTCCAAAAATCTCCACCAGTGCTTGGAATGCCAATGGCCTCCGGGGTCCCAAACTAAGCACGCAAAGCTTTCGAACAACTTTAAATATATTGTTAGGCTCCTGGGATGACAAATGTCAGAATAAACTCCAGGATTCCAAGCCTTGCTTTTAAATCCGCCTCCGTTTTGAATTGCAAGTTTCCATTCGGGCGGGTTAAAAAGTAGAATCTCACCGTGGTGACCAAACGTTCTCCGTGATCCATGCAATTGAGCATGATACCAATCCGTGTACTTTGAGGTGAAGCATGGAACCTTATTGAACCTGGTGCACCAGTTCTGAGTACGAGCCAATTCCCTCTTACTCTTAAAGCCGTAGAGAGATCTAAGTTGGCCATCTGTTTCAAGCAAACCATATTCAAGTGAATAAGTAAAATTATAAGTTAAGGATTGTACCCACCTGAAGCTTGTATTAGGTGGTAATGGCCTTGGGATAGGTGTTTTTGGTGGTTCTACAAGTTCCGTTTCCTTGTGCTCTTCTGTGAATTCTTCCACTTCCTTGCAAAGATCTTCAATTGTATCTGTATCCTGGTCAAAGTCTTCTATGTCTTCCTCATCACTCAAGTCATAGATTGGAGGTTGAGAGAAATCTACCTCCGCATCATCTTCATATTCACTTGGGGAAAATCCTTCGATCTAAGAGAATTCACTTGCGGACGCAAGTTCATCACTAGGAGAACTAGACTTGTGACTATCATCATCAAGGAAATTTGCTTCTTGCATTATTCCGTCTGATTCTTCGTAAACGACTTGCCTTGGAGATTGTACGGTATCCTCCTTAGCATCAATTGTAGCATCTTGGACGGAGTTTTCCTCAATTCTGGATTCCCAAGGAAGTTCAGCATCTCCTAGATCTTCAACCAACTCTTCTTCTTGAACAATGACAGCTTCTTCTACTTGTTCTAGTACAAATTCATTCTCTGTCTTATCCAATGGAGTCTCTAGTATTTCTTTCATGCTACGCTCTTCATCGGGCTGTCCACATGGAGCTGTGGTTGATCCTTGTATATTTGAGCGCCTAGTGGCCCATTGAATTAGTGCTTGCTCCAGTTGTTGAATGGTTGTTTGAAATTTAATTACTGTTTCTTTTAGGCGATCCTCTGCTTCGCGGTTTGCCAGACTTGGACATGATACAAAGGAAAGTGGTAATGATTGGGAACGATTGGATTGGTATTGGGGTAAGGAAGGATCATATGATGGCGAATGGTGAAGAGAAGCTTGTGAGTGTGGTGGTTCGAGGTTATGTTGAAAGGATGGTTCATATGCACGGGGTGGGGCTTGTTGGTAGTTACAAGGTTGTCCACCATGTCTTTCAGCTGGGTATGCACGGTAGAATGGTCTTTGTCCAGGATATCTCGGAGGGTGTTGCTGCCAAAAGGGTTGATTAGATCCTCTTGGTTCCATCCATCCTTGATTGGTCTGACCTTGATGCACATTCCTACTGTAACTTCTATTTCCTTTAACAATATTAGAACCAAACTCAAAGCGAGGGGGGTGAGAGTTCATAGTAGCAAATAAAGATAAAAAGAAAAAATAAAAATAAATAAACAAGCAAAAGAAAAATATTTGCAATAACCAATAATAAGGCACACGTTAGCAGTTCCCTGGCAACGGTGCCATTTTGAAGAACTAAAGATTGATGGTTTAGAGGTTATAGTAAAATCTCGTTGTAAGTATAGTTACTAAACCAAGCAATCAACCTTTCTTACAAATGTTTTGGTTGTCACAAGTAACAAACCCCTTAATAATTGTTAACCGAGTATTTAAACCTCGGGTCGTCTTCTCAAGGAATTGCAGGGAGGTATGTTCTTATTATTGGTTATGGATATTGTAAATTTGGGGGTTTGAGAAATTTGGAGTTTGGGCAATGTGCACAGTTATATTTAAATGACAAGTAAAATAAATTAACAATAATAAAA
>NC_029787.2:61067008-61137949 GCF_000816755.2 Arachis ipaensis | reverse complement strand
TCTGTCTTGTTCACTGGAGTCTCTAGTATTTCTTTCATGCTACGCTTTTCATCGGGCTGTCCACATGGAGCTGTGGTTTATCCTTGTATATTTGAGCGCCTAGTGGCCCATTGAATTTGTGCTTGCTCCAGTTGTTGAATGGTTGTTTGAAATTTAATTACTGTTTCCTTTAGGCGAGTCTCTGCTTCTTGGGTTGCTGGACTTGGACATGATACAAAGGAAAGTGGTGATGATTGGGAACGATTGGATTGGTATTGGGGTAAGGAAGGATCATATGGTGGCGAATGGTGAAGAGAAGCTTGTGAGTGTGGTGGTTCGAGGTTATGTTGAAAGGATGGTTCATATGCACGGGGTGGGGCTTGTTGGTAGTTACAAGGTTGTCCACCATGTCTTTCAGCTGGGTATGCACGGTAGAATGGTCTTTGTCCAGGATATCTCGGAGGGTGTTGCTGCCAAAAGGGTTGATTAGATCCTCTTGGTTCCATCCATCCTTGATTGGTCTGACCTTGATGCACATTCCTACTGTAACTTCTATTTCCTTTAACAATATTAGAACCAAACTCAAAGCGAGGGGGGTGAGAGTTCATAGTAGCAAATAAAGATAAAAAGAAAAAATAAAAATAAATAAACAAGCAAAAGAAAAATATTTGCAATAACCAATAATAAGGCACACGTTAGCAGTTCCCTGGCAACGGTGCCATTTTGAAGAACTAAAGATTGATGGTTTAGAGGTTATAGTAAAATCTCGTTGTAAGTATAGTTACTAAACCAAGCAATCAACCTTTCTTACAAATGTTTTGGTTGTCACAAGTAACAAACCCCTTAATAATTGTTAACCGAGTATTTAAACCTCGGGTCGTCTTCTCAAGGAATTGCAGGGAGGTATGTTCTTATTATTGGTTATGGATATTGTAAATTTGGGGGTTTGAGAAATTTGGAGTTTGGGCAATGTGCACAGTTATATTTAAATGACAAGTAAAATAAATTAACAATAATAAAATCTCTTGGCAAGGTATGGAGAACTGGAGGTCCTATCCTAGTTATCCTTATCAATTGTGATGAGAATTGGATTCTTCCCCCACCTTATTAACCTCTAACTATGAAAGTAAGTTAAGTGGATGAATTAATCTTTGAAGAATTCAAATTCTCAATCAACAATGAGTTTGATAACTCAAGAGTTACCAATTATTTAACCAAAGCCAAAAGGAAGAAAATATGTAAGTTAAATTGAGAGTACTTATAAATAAAGCAAAGCAGAATTAAATCTGAAATTACCTCGAATTGCATTAATAATAGAAGATCAATCTAAACATAAATTAAATTGGAAAAATAAACAAAAATAAAGAACCTGGGATTGAGAGTCACTCCTAAAACTAAGAGAAATCCTAAATCCTAATCCTAAGAGAGAGGAAAGAACCTCTCTCTCTCTAAAAACTACATCTACTCCTAAAATTGTGAATGTGAGAGCCTCCCTATGAATGGATGCAATCCCCCACTTTATAGCCTCTAATCTGTGTTTACTGGGCCGCAAACTGGGTCAAAAACAGTCCAGAATTCGCTGGTTTCGAATTCAGATTCGCTGATTTTCGTCACTTGCAATGCGGCCGCATGGAGCAAGCAGTCGCGTCGCCTAGTGTCAGAGCAACTATAGCATATTATATATCAAATCGAAGCCCCGAACGTTAGCTTTCTGACGCAACTGAAACCGCATCGTTTGGACCTCTGTAGCTAACGTTATAGCCGTTTGAGTGCAGAGAGGTCAGGCTGGACAGCTTAGCAATTTCTCCAACTTCTTGCATTCCTTCCACTTTTGCATGCTTTCTTCCCATCCTCCAAGCCATTCCTGCCTTATAATATCTGAAAACACTTAACACACATATCAAGGCATCTAATGGTAATAAGAGAGGATTAATAATAAGCAAATATAAGATCAAAGAAGCATATTTTCAATCAAAGCACATAATTAGGAAGGCAAATGTAAAACCATGCAAATAATATGAATAAGTGGGTAAAGAGTTGATGAAATCCACTCAATTGAGCACAAGATAAATCATAAAATAGTGGTTTATCAGTCCTTCTGACATGCTTTCAGAATGGAGCATCTTTTGTATATTCTATGATGGTCTGTCTGAATTGTCCAAGATGTCATGGGACTACTCTGCTGGCGGAGCTCTTCATCTGAAGGAAACACCTGCAGAAGCCCAGGAACTCATTGAAATGGTTGCAAATAACCAGTTCATGTATACTTCTGAAAGAAAACCTGTGAATAATGGGATGACTCAGAAGAAAGGAGTTCTTGAGATTGATACTCTGAATGCCGTATTGGCTCAGAATCAAATATTGACTCAGCAAGTCAATATGATTTCTCAGAATCTGACTAAAATCCTGGCCTAAGCGGCTAAATCAAGCTATCCATAACCATGTGCTTGTGGCGTGAAGGTGTCAAGTGAAAAGCTTGAGACAGAGCGGTTAAAGTCGTGGTCCAAAGCAAAAAGAGTGTGCTTAAGAACTCTGGGCACCTTTAACTGGGGACTCTAGCAAAGCTGAGTCACAATCTAAAAAGGTTCACCCAGTTATGTGTCTGTGGCATTTATGTATCCGGTGGTAATACTGGAAAACAAAGTGCTTAGGGTCACGGCTAAGACTCATAAAGTAGCTGTGTTCAAGAATCAATATACTAAACTAGGAGAATCAATAACACTATCTGAATTTTGAGTTTCTATGGATGCCAATCATTCTGAACTTCAAAGGATAAAGTGAGATGCCAAAACTATTCAGAAGCAAAAAGCTACTAGTCCCGCTCATCTAATTGAAACTAATCTTCATTGATATTTTTGAGATTTATTGTATTTTCTCTTCTTTTTATCCTATTTTGTTTTTAGTTTCTTGGGGACAAGTGATAAACCACTATTTTATGGTTTATCTTGTGTTTAATTGAGTGGTTTCATCAAGTCTTTACCCACTTATTCATATGATTTGCATGATTTTATAATCCCTTCCTAGTTTTGTTCTATGATTGAAAACATGCTTCCTAGAGATTTTTAATTTGTGTATTTCAATTCTCCTTTATACCTTTCAATGCCGTGATCCGTGTGTTAAGTGTTTCAGGCTTTATAGGGCAGGAATGGCTTAGAGAATGAAGAGGAAGCTTGCAAAAATGGAAGGAACACAAGAAACTAAGGAGATGACCAGCGAGCACCGACGCGCACGCATGGCTGACGCGAGCGCACGGAATGGAGAAATTTATAGCGACGCGTGCGCGTGCCTGACGCGTACGCGTGGATTGGAGTCTGTACAAAAGACGCGTACGCGTGACAAGGAAATTTTCCAAATGACGCGCATGTGTGACTGACGCGTACACGTGACATGCGCGATCTGCAGAAATAACAGAAAACACTAGGGTTAATTTCGGGCCGCGTTTTGACCCAGTTTTTGGTCCAGAAACACAGAATAAAGCCAGGGAACATGCAGAGACTCAATATACATTCACATATTCTCATTAGGATAGTTTTAGGATTTTTAGATCTAAATCTAGGGAGAAATCACTCTTCCTCTAAGTTTTCTTTACATTCACAGTTTCATAGTCTATTGCTTTTGCTTTTGGATATTGAAGAGTCATCACCTCCGTTGAAGATACTATTCTAGTTTGTTTTCTTAATTCTTTTATTTATTCCATATTCTTAACTCTTGTTTAGAGTTACAATTAGATTATTTTCATGGATTGTTAATGAAAAGGATTACTTTTACTTTTAATTAATTTGAATCTCTATTTTATTTAAATTATCATGTCTCTTTTATATTCCAAACTCCCAATAACAAAGATGGTATCCATGTCAAGAGAGTAGATTCCCTACATGACATGGGGGTTGATTTAGAGGAGACACTTGAGTTGGAACGCTCAAGTTGTTAGTTAAATTGGAAGTTGTTGGCTAATTCTGTATTTACTAACGCTAGACCTTCCCAAGGGAGAGGACTACGATTTGCGAATACGAGTTAGCTCAATCACTTGACTTTCCTTTATTTAGTAAGGGTTAACTAAGTGAAAATAACAACCTCTTTATACTACACTTGAGAGAATTCCAACAAGGATAGAACTTCCAATTAATCATTCCCCCAATCAAGGCTTTTTATTATGAATAATATAAATCCCTTTTAATTTTTATTGCACTTAATTACATTTATTTATTTTCTGTCATTCAACTCTCAAAATTCTCGGAAAACTCCTTATTAATAACTTAGCACCCATTTTAGCAACTCGTTGGGAGACGACCTGGGACTCATACTCCCAGTATTTTTATTCTAAATTTTTGTGACAACCTTTCTAAATTGATGAGGCGGATTTTTGCTGGTTAAGAGATATACTCGCAACGCTGTTCTATTATATTATAATTTCTTAATTGGTCTAACTTCTGCCACGCATCAGTTTTTGGCGCCGTTGCCGGGGAGTTGCAATTGTGTGCTGAATTATTAATTAGTGTACATATTTTTTTTATTTGCATATTTTATTTTATTTTATTTTATTACCATGAACTATATGTTTCTTTCATTGAATGACGCGTTCACTCCCTGATCCGAGCTTAGCTGCAATTGATCCTGAAATTGAAAGAACTCTTTCACGTATTAGGCGAGCTCAGTGCAGGTTATCCTCAGAGGGTGGTGAAGTGATTGTTATTGATTCACCAGTCTCATTTGAGGGTGAATCTGAACCGTTATCTGAGGGAGAAACAAGCTCCTTTACTACTGATTTAGTTGATTCACGTGCAGATAGAATGGTAGCACCTAGGAGGATTACTCTCCAGGAAGCTGGAGCTCCAGATTTTACACTACAGCCATATCAAGTGCATCATGCAACTCTGGCTGCAGATTTTGAGCTGAAGACTGCATTAATCAACTTGATGCCCATGTTTCATTGCTTACCTGCTCAGGAGCCTATCAAGCACCTAAGGGATTTCCAGACAGCCTGTTCTACTGTAAGGCGTCATGCTGCAAATGAAACTTCTATTCTGTTAACCGCCTTCCCGTTTTCTCTTGAGGGAAAGGTGAAAGAGTGGTACTACTCCCAACCTGAAGCAACTGTCACCAACTGGGATACGCTCAGGAGAGAATTCCTGGAAAAATACTATCCAGCTGAAGTTACAGATAGATTGAGAAAAGAGATCTCCTGCATTGTCCAAGGAGGATCAGAGACTCTTTGAGTACTGGGAGCGCTTTAAGAACCTTCTGGATGCATGCCCCCATCGCATGATTGACAGGTTAGTGTTGATCAGCTACTTCACTCAAGGGATGAAGCCTCAGGATAAAACTACACTAGATGGTGCTAGCAATGGTTCTCTGAAAAGTACAAGACCGCAGATGAAGTATGGCAACTGATCAGCGACTTAGCTGAGTCCACTAGGAATCACAGGCACAGGAACAGCCACTCAAAGACTGTTGTAGAGGTTTCCTCTAGCAGTGAGATTACTGCTCTTACATAGAGTATATGTGAAATGACCAAACTACAGAAGCAGATGCAGTTGAATCAACAATAAACTCAGCCTTCCCCACCACAACAAGGCCAACAGTTAGTTCCCCAAAGAGTATACAGAATCTGTGCTGATTATAGTCATTATACTGATGAATAACTACAGCTCCAATAAGAAGACAACACTGTGGCAGCTACTCATAACTTCTATTACCGCTCGAATCGAGGATACAATCAACAAGGCGGCAACTACAACCAAGGTGGGAACTACAACCAATGATGGCAGGACAACTCCAACCAAGGTTGGAGAGATAATTCCAACCATGGCTGGAGGGACAACTATAATAGAGGAGGCAGAGATAATAATGGAAATCAGAGGTGGAATAACAACAACAGACAGTTGATGAGCGGATAATTTATACGCTTTATGGCATTGTTTTTAGGTAGTTTTTAATATGTTTTAGTCACAATTTATTATATTTTTATTAGTTTTTAATTAAAAATCACATTTCCAGACTTTATTATGATTTTGTGTGTTTTTTTGTGATTTCAAGTATTTTCTGGCTGAAATTGAGGGAGCTGAGCAAAAATCTGATTCAAGCTGAAAAAGGACTGCTGATGTTGTTGGATTCTGACCTCCCTGCACTCAAAGTGGATTTTCTGGAACTACAGAACTCCAAATGGCGCACTCTTAATTGCATTGGAAAGTAGACATCCAGGGCTTTCCAGAAATATATAATAGTTCATACTTTGCACGAAGATAGATGACGTAAACTGGCGTTCAACGCCAGTTCCATGTTGCAGTCTGGCGTTCAGCGCCAGAAACAGGTTACAAGTTGGAGTTCAACGCTAGAAACAAGTTACAACCTGGCGTTCAACTCCAGAAACAGCCCAGGCACGTGAGAAGCTTAAGTCTCAGCCCCAGTACACACCAAGTGGGCCCCAGAAGTGGATTTTTGCACTATCCATCTTAGTTTACTCATTTTCTGTAAACCTAGGTTACTAGTTTATTATTTAAACAACTTTTAGAGACTTATTTGGTATCTCATGACATTTTTAGATCTGAATTTTATACTCTTTGATGGCATGAGTCTCTAAACCCCATTGTTGGGGGTGAGGAGCTCTGCAGCGTCCCAATGAATTAATGCAATTATCTCTATTTTCTATTCAAACATGCTTGTTCCTATCTAAGATGTTCATTCGTGCTTCACTTTGAAGAAGGTGATGATCCGTGACACTCATCACCTTCCTCAATCCATGAACGTGTGCCTGACAATCACCTCTATTCTATATTAGATTGAATGAGTATCTCTTAGATTCTGTAATCAGAATCTTTGTGGTATAAGATAGAATTGATGGTGGCATTCATGAGAATCCGGAAAGTCTAAACCTTGTCTGTGGTATTCTGAGTAGGATTCAAGGATTGAATGGCTGTGACGAGCTTCAAACTCGCGATTGTTGGGCGTAGTGACAGACGCAAAAGAATCAATGGATTCTATTCTGACATAATCGAGAACCAACAGATGATTAGCCGTGTTGTGACAGAGCATTTGGACTATTTTCACTGAGAGGATGGGAAGTAGCCATTGACAATGGTGACACCCTACATACAGCTTGCCATGGAAGGAGCCTTGCATGTGTAAAGAGGAGTACAAGAGAAAAGCTGAAATAAAGAGGATAAAGCATCTCCAAAACTCCAATATATTCTCCATTGTTGAGTAACAAGTATTTATTTTATGCCCTTTGACTTTTTACAATTAAAACTAAAAATTATTATTGATATTATATCCTGACTAAGAGTTACAAGAGAACCATAGATTGCTTCAAACCAACAATCTCCGTGGGATTCGACCCTTACTCATGTAAGGTATTACTTGGACGACCCAGTGCACTTGCTGGTTAGTAGTACGAGTTGTGAAAAGTGTGATTAGACTAACAAAATAGCTGGCCGAATTTAAGGAAATACTACAAGACACAAGAATGGCTAATCTAAATATGGAAGTACAGTTGAAGCAAATAGAAAAGAAGTTATCAAAACAAATAACAGAAGAGTGCCAAGCAGTTCAATTAAGAAGTGGGAAAACATTAAATACCTCACTTCAAGGCAGCAGGAAGCCAAGAAATGAACAACCGGCTATCCAAAATCCCTCTGAGGATAGTAAGAGCTCAGAGAGGAATAACTCTGGCGTTCAAACGCCAGAAATAGGCAAGGAGTTGGCGTCAAATGCCCACTGGAAGCTCAGTTCTGGCGTTCAAACGCCAGGAACAAGTAAGGAGTTGGCGTCCAACGCCACTCCAGCTTCCAACCCTGGCTTTCAAATGCCAGTGAGGGATCAGACACCTGCAAGTGCTGATAATAAATCCCTCAAGAAGGCTTCTCAACCTGCCTCTGTAGGAAATAAACCTGCAGCAACTAAGGTTGAGGAATACAAAGCCAAGATGCCTTATCCTCAAAAACTCCGCAAAGAGGATTAGGATAAGCCATTTGCCCTCTTTGCAAACTATCTCAGGACTCTTGAAATAAAGATTCCGTTTGCAGAGGCACTTGAGCAAATACCCTCTTATGCCAAGTTCATGAAAGATATCTTGAGTCATAAGAAGGATTGGAGAGAAACTGAAAGAGTTCTCCTCACTAAAGAATGCAGTGCAGTCATTCTGAAAAGCTTCCCAGAAAAGCTTAAAGATCCTGGGAGCTTTATGATACCATGCATATTAGAGGGTAATTGCACCAAGACAGCTTTATGTGATCTTGGGGCAAGCATCAACCTAATCCCTGCATCCACTATCAGAAAGCTTGGCTTGACTGAAGAGGTCAAACCAACCCGGATCTGTCTTCAACTTGCTGATGGCTCCATTAAATACCCATCAGGCATAATTGAGGACATGATTGTCAAGGTTGGGCCATTTGCCTTCCCTACTGACTTTGTAGTGCTGGAAATCGAGGAACACAAGAGTGCAACTCTCATTCTAGGAAGACCATTCCTAGCAACTGGACGAACCCTCATTGACGTCCAAAAAGGGGAGATAACCCTGAGAGTCAATGAGGATGAGTTTAAGTTGAATGTTGTCAAAGCTATGCAACATCCAGAGACATCAGACGACTGCCTGAGCGTTGATATTATTGACTCCCTAGTGGAAGAGGTCAATATGACTGAGAGTCTCAAATCAGAGCTAGAGGACATTTTTAAAGATGTTCAGCCTGATCTGGAGGATTCAGAGGAATTGAAAGAGCCTCTGAAACTTCCTCAAGAGGAGGAAAAACCTCCTAAACCCGAGCTCAAACCATTACCACCATCCCTGAAATATGCATTTTTGGGAAAGGTGACACTTTTCCGGTGATCATAAGCTCTGCCTTAAATCCCCTGGAAGAGGAAGCGCTACTTCAAGTGCTAAGGACACACAAGACAGCTCTTGGGTGGTCCATAAGTGACCTTAAGGGCATCAGCCCAGCAAGATGTATGCACAAGATCCTATTGGAGGATGATGCTAAGCCAGTGGTTCAACCACAGAGGCGGCTAAATCCAGCCATGAAGGAAGTGGTGCAGAAAGAGGTCACTAAGTTACTAGAGGCTGGGATTATTTATCCTATTTCTGATAGCCCCTGGGTGAGTCCTGTCCATGTTGTCCCTAAGAAGGGAGGTATGACAGTGGTTCATAATGAAAAAAATGAACTGGTTCCTACAAGAACAGTTACAGGGTGGCGTATGTGTATTGACTACAGAAGGCTCAATACAGCCACCAGGAAGGATCACTTCCCTTTACCATTCATAGACCAGATGCTAGAAAGACTAGCAGGTCATGAATACTACTGCTTTTTGGATGGCTATTCAGGTTTTAACCAAATTGCAGTAGATCCACAGGACCAAGAGAAAACAGCATTCACATACATGTCCTTCTGGAGTATTTGCCTACAGATGGATGCCTTTTGGTCTGTGTAATGCACCTACAACCTTTCAGAGGTGCATGCTCTCTATCTTCTCTGATATGGTAGAAAAGTTTCTGGAAGTCTTCATGGATGACTTTTCAGTATTTGGAGACTCATTCAGCTCCTGCCTTAACCATTTAGCACTTGTTCTGAAAAGATGCCAAGAGACCAACCTAGTTTTAAACTGGGAAAAATGTCACTTTATGGTGACTGAAGGGATTGTCCTTGGGCATAAAATTTCAAACAAGAGAATAGAGGTGGATCAAGCTAAAGTTGAAGTAATTGAAAAATTACCACCACCTGCCAATGTTAAGGAAATCAAAAGCTTTCTGGGGCATGCAGGATTCTATAGGAGGTTTATAAAGGATTTTTCAAAAATTGCAAAACCTCTGAGCAATCTTCTAGCTGCTAATATGCCATTTGTGTTTGACACAGAGTGTCTGCAGGCGTTTGAGACCCTGAAAGCTAAGCTGGTCATAGCACCAGTTATTTCTGCACCAGACTGGACATTACCATTTGAACTAATGTGTGATGCCAGTGACCATACCATTGGTGCAGTACTGGGACAGAAGCATAACAAGCTTCTGCATGTCATTTATTATGCTAGCAGTGTTTTAAATAATGCCCAGAAAAATTTCACAACCACAGAAAAAGAATTACTTGCAGTGGTTTATGCCATTCACAAGTTTAGATCATACTTAGTAGGATCAAAAGTGATTGTGTACACTGACCATGCTGCTCTTAAATATCTACTCACAAAGCAGGATTCAAAGCCCAGGCTCATAAGATGGGTGTTGCTTCTGCAAGAGTTTGATATAGAAATAAGAGACAGAAAAGGGACAGAGAATCAAGTAGCTGATCACATGTCCCGGATAGAACCAGTAGCAGGAGTATCCCTCCCTCCTACTGAGATCTCTGAAACCTTTCCGGATGAGCAATTGTTTGCTATTCAGGAAGCTCCATGGTTTGCAGACATTGCAAACTATAAGACTCAAGGTTCTCCTTCTGTAACCTTGGAGAGGAAGCATAAAAAGCTTCTCTCACTGCAGAGTCAACCAAAGCCTCCACAGTCAAACTCTATGTTTGGTGTTGGGAGGCCACAACCAAACTCTAGGTTTGGTGTTGGAAGGTCCCAACCTTGTTCTGATCATCTGTGAGGCTCCTTGAGAGCTCACTGTCAAGCTATTGACATTAAAGAAGCGCTTGTTGGGAGGCAACCCAATGTTATTTAATTATATCTATTTATTTTCCATTGCTATTTTATGTTTTCTTTAGGTTGATGATCATGTGAAGTCACAAAAACAAATGAAAAATCAAAAACAGAATGAAAAACAGCATGAAAAATAGCACACCCTGGAGGAAGATCATTCTGGTGTTTAAACGCCAGAAACAAGCATCTGTCTGGCATTTAACGCCAGAAACAAGCACCAAGCTGGCGTTTAACGCCAGAAACAAGCATAAGTCTGGCGTTAAACGCCAGAAACAGGCTACATTTGGGCGTTTAACGCCAGAAACAGGCAGCAGTCTGGCGTTAAACGCCAGGATTGCACAGTAAGGGCATTTTGTACGCCTAATTGGAGCAGGGATGCTAAATCCTTGACCCCACTGGATCTGTGGACCCCACAGGATCCCTACCTACCTTACCATTCAAATTCAAACCATTCCCCTCCCAAACCCACCCATTCACACACTTCCATCTCCTCCATCTTCTCCACTTCTTTCTTCTTTTGCTCGAGGACGAGCAAACCTTTTAAGTTTGGTGTGGTAAAAGCATTGCTTTTGTTTTTCCATAATTCAGTGGTAGAGCAATTGACTGCAGATCAAAGAGCTATGAGGAAAGAGCAACAAAGGCAAGGAAGAGACATAGAGGAGCTCAAGAGCACCATTGGTTCTTCAAGAAGAGGAAGACGCCACCCTCATTAAGGTGGACCCATTCCTTAATCTCCTTGTTCTTATTTTCCTGTTTTTTGTTTATTATGCTTCATGTTTAATTATGTTTGTGTCTTTACTATATGATCACTAGTATCTAAGTGTCTATGTCTTAAAGATATGAATGTCCTATGAATCCATCAACTTTCTTAAATGAAAATTGTTTTCTGAAAAAGAAAAAGAAGTACATGAATTTCGAATTTTAAAATAGTTTAATTATTTTGATGTGGTGGCAATACTCTTTGTTTTCCGAATGAATGCTTGAACAATGCATATGTCTATTAAATTTGTTGTTTATGAATGTTAAAATTGTTGGCTCTTAAAATAATGATGAAAAAGGAGAAATGTTATTTGATAATCTGAAAAATCATAAAAATGATTCTTGAAGCAAGAAAAAGCAGTGAAGAACAAAGCTTGCAGAAAAAAAATGAAAAAAAAAAGAGAGCAAGAAAAAGAAAAAGCAAGCAGAAAAAGCCAAAAGTTCTTTAAACCAAAAGGCAAGAGCAAAAAGCCAATAGCCCTTAAAACCAAAAGGCAAGGGTAATAAAAAGGATCTAAGGATTTGAGCATCAGTGGATAGGAGGGCCTAAAGGAATAAAATCCTGGCCTAAGCCGCTAAACCAAGCTGTCCCTAACCATGTGCTTGTGGCGTGAAGGTGTCAAGTGAAAATTTGAGACTGAGCGGTTAAAGTCGAGGTCCAAAGCAAAAACAGAGTGTGCTTAAGAACCTTGGACACCTCTAATTGGGGACTTTAGCAAAGCTGAGTCACAATCTGAAAAGGTTCACCCAGTTATGTGTCTGTGGCATGTATGTATCCGGTGGTAATACTGGAAAACAGAGTGCTTAGGGCCATGGCCAATACTCAGAAAATAGCTGTGTTCAAAAATCAACATACTGAACTAGGAGAATCAATAACACTATCTGAATTCTGATTTCCTATATATGCCAATCATTCTGAACTTCAAAGGATAAAGTGAGATGCCAAAACCGTTCAGAAGCAAAAAGCTAATAGTCCTGCTCATCTAATTAAGACTGATCTTCATAGATGTTTTTGGAATTCATTGTATATTCTCTTCTTTTTATCCTACTTTGTTTTTAGTTGCTTGGGGACAAGCAACAATTTAAGTTTGGTATTGTGATGAGCGGATAATTTATACGCTTTTTGGCATTGTTTTTAGGTAGTTTTTAATATGTTTTAGTCACTTTTTAGGTAGTTTGTGTGTTTTTCTGTGATTTCAGGTATTTTCTGGCTGAAATTGAGGGAGCTGAGCAAAAATCTGATTCAAGCTGAAAAAGGACTGCTGATGCTGTTGGATTCTAACCTCCCTGCACTCAAAGCGGATTTTCTGGAGCTACAGAACTCTAAATGGCGCGCTCTCAATTGCGTTGGAAAGTAGACATCCAGCGCTTTCCAGCAATATATAATAGTCCATACTTTGCGTGAAGCTAGATGACGTAAACTGGCGTTTAACGCCAGTTCCATGTTGCAGTCTGGCGTTCAGCGCCAGAAACAGGTTACAAGTTGGAGTTCAACGCCAGAAACAGGTTATAACCTGGCGTTCAACTCCAGAAACAGCCCAGGCACGTGAGAAGCTTAAGTCTCATCCCCAGCACACACCAAGTGGGCCCCAGAAGTGGATTTTTGCACTATCCATCTTAGTTTACTCATTTTCTGTAAACCTAGGTTACTAGTTTATTATTTAAACAACTTTTAGAGACGTATTTGGTATCTCATGACATTTCTAGATCTGAATTTTATACTCTTTGACGGCATGAGTCTCTAAACCCCATTGTTGGGGGTGAGGAGCTCTACAGCGTCCCGATGAATTAATACAATTATCTCTGTTTTCTATTCAAACACGCTTGTTCCTATCTAAGATGTTCATTCGTGCTTCACTATGAAGAAGGTGATGATCCGTGACACTCATCACCTTTCTCAATCCATGAACGTATGCCTGACAACCACCTCCGTTCTATATTAGATTGAATGAGTATCTCTTAGATTCCGTAATCAGAATCTTCGTGGTATAAACTAGAATTGATGGCGGCATTCATGGGAATCCGGAAAGTCTAAACCTTGTCTGTGGTATTCCGAGTAGGATTCAAGGATTGAATGGCTGTGACGAGCTTCAAACTCACGATTGTTAGGCGTAGTGACAGACGCAAAAGAATCAATGGATTCTATTCTGACATGATCTAGAACCAACAGATGATTAGTCGTGCTGTGACAGAGCATTTGGACCATTTTCACTGAGAGGATGGGAAGTAGCCATTGACAACGGTGACACCCTACATACAGCTTGCCAAGGAAGGAGCCTTGCGTGTGTGAAGAGGAGTACAAGAGAAAAGCTGAAATAAAGAGGACAAAGCATCTCCAAAACTCCAACATATTCTCCATTATTGAGTAACAAGTATTTATTTTATGCTCTTTGACTTTTTACAATTAAAACTAAAAATTATTATTGATATTATATCCTGACTAAGAGTTACAAGATAACCATAGATTGCTTCAAACCAACAATCTCCGTGGGATTCGACCCTTACTCATGTAAGGTATTACTTGGACAACCCAGTGCACTTGCTGGTTAGTGGTACGAGTTGTGAAAAGTGTGATTCACAATTCGTGCACCAACAGCAGAATCAGAACCAGCCTTACAGAACACCTCACCTTAGGCAATCCCAAGGACCCCAGCACAATCAACAACAGACTCCTCAGATCACTTATCCTTCTTCTTCATCAAATGACGAGATGCTTCGTTCTCTTGCACAAAGACAACAAGACATGCAGACTACACTAAACTCTACTCTAAACGGTCTGAATGCCACTTTACAGGCTCTCGTCTCCTGAATAGATTCATTACCTGCTTCCACCAACCAGACTTCATCACTTTGAGGTCCCGAACCACACCGCAAGAGAGAAATCATGAGGAGCTAAGGCCACTAGAACACACCCCAGTTGAAGAGGAAGAAGCTGAAGAGGAAGATGAAGTACAAGACAAGGTTGAAAAAGAAGTAGCTCAGCCAAGGAATGGAGCACCAAAGGATGCAGAGGCTGCAAGTGGCGCCAGTCCTATCTCATTTCCACACCTTGCATACATAAAGATAAAATTAATGAATTAGAAACTATTCCTTTAGGTAGTTCTATATCTGCCTTAATGGGAAGTATACCTGAAAAATGTAGTGACCCAGGTTCAAGCATGGTTAACTATACCATTGGAGGTGTAATATTTTTTGACTGTATGTGTGATTTAGGAGCATGTGTTAGTATAATGCCATTGTCTATATATGATGCTCTGAGGCTCCCTCCCTGAAAAAGGTCGGCAGCTCATTTTGTGTTAGCAGATAAAAGCATTATTACAGTAGTTGGAATTGCTGAAGATGTATTAGTGAGCATTAAGGGGCTCACATTTCTCATTGACTTCTATATCCTGGAAATGCCCCCTAATGACTCAGGAAGACCATCATCAATCCTGCTTGGAAGACCATTCCTAAAGACTTCGAAGTTCAAGCTAGATGCATTCTCAGGAACTTACTCCTTTGAGATAGATGTCAGAACAGTGAGTTTTAGTTTAAATGAAGCTTTGAAGCACCCTCCGGAAGATCATTCTATCTTCCAGTGCGACATCATTGATGAAAATATAGCTGAAGTTCACCAAGAAAAAGTAGAAGAAAAGCACATGGAACAAGGTTGAAGTGTGGGGACACTCTCTGAACACAATGAGGACACTTTGCCATTATCACTAGCCCCGGATGATCCAGAGCCTAGCCATGAGTAGAAATTGGAATTGAAGCCCCTTCCTCCACACCTCAAGTATGTTTACCTTGAGGATAATAAGAAGTTCCCAATTATCATTGCAAGGAAACTCACTTCCCAACAGGAGGAGCAGCTGCTTAGTGTGCTGAGGAAACATAAGAAAGCAACTGGGTGGAGATTGTGATAAACCCCAATTTTTGTGGTTTATATTGTGTAGAATTTGGGGGGTTTTGTCAATATTTCTCACACTTATTCACAGGAAATGCATGGTTTTGTGTTCACTTCCTAATATTGCCCCATGATGAAAAACATGCTTATTTTGCCACAAAATTGCCATATTTTTATCCTCTTCTATTGCCATTCGATGCCGTGATGTATTTGTTGAGTGATTTCAGGAATTATAGGGTAGGAATGGCCTAGAAGAGAGAAATAAAGCATGTACAAAAGGGAGGAACATGAAAACTTGAAATTTTGGAAAAAGCAGCATTGGCGCTCCCGTGCACTCCACGCGCACGCGTGGATGAGGTTGGCCAGCAGTGGCGCGCAAGGATGGACGCATCCGCGTGGATCAGAAGATTCCTATTGACGCGCACGCGTGGATCGCAAAAGCAATCGGCGTGCACGCCCGCATGGCACGCACGCGTGGGAAGATGCACGTGACATCATTAAAGGAAATCGTGCCTGGCAATTTCTGAGGCCCATCAGGCCCAATTTCAAGCTGTTTCTACATGGAAAAGACCCAAGGATGCTAGGGGGAAAAGGGGGGATCAACCATTTTACACTAAGACACAATTTTAGCTAGTTTTTGGTTCTTTGTTCTTCTAGAGAAAGCAACCCTTGTTCCTCTCTAGATCTAGTTTTAATTTGATCTTCCCTTGTTGAATTGTGAATTGGATCTTATCAATTACTAGTTTTAATTGTTCAATTTGAATTTCCTAGTATAATTTTGCTTATATCTTGTGATAGTTTTATGAATTTTTGTCAATTGTCATTTTTATACCCATTTCATGAATGTTGTGAATCTTGACTTGTTGATGTCATATTGATGATTTCTATGTTTAATTGTGTTGTTTGGATAATTGTATGTCGATAATTGTTAGTGGGTACTTGTTGATTTCAATTTAATTGTTATTTTGAACATGTCTTTTGTTAATGCTTACCATGTGTTTGATAAAATGTTTACTTTGATTATGGAGTAGTTATCTTTACTCTTGGCCTAGGCCAAGGGAATTGGGTAAAATTGAATCATTAGGTCTAATGGATTTGATGATTTGGGAGTCCTTAGTGGTCAATTTGATAACCATTGACGCTAACCTTCTACTAAGTTAATTAGTAGTGAGATTAGAAATTATGGATTGATGTTGACCAAATCATTTGACGTACCTCAAGTATAGAAGTAGACTTAATGAGTTTGGTTCCTCATAATTGTCATGATATGGTTATTAGACAAGGATGGTGACCCCAATTCCTATGCCTAGCCAAGAGTTGTTTTTATTATTCATACTTGAAAACTAAAATTCCCAATCATTTGCCTTAGTTATAGTTACTTGTTTTGCTTAGAATAGAATCATATTGAATGTTACTTTGTTAGTTTGAAATCACTTATATCTTTCTTAATTGATTGAATTTGTTTCTTGCAATCTAAGATTACTTGCTTGTTAAGATTCTCATTTATTTTTATGCTCATAACTCACAACCCCGGATTTCTTACCAATGTTGAAGCACATGTTTGCCCATTCCTTGTGAGACGACCCGAGGTTTGAATACTTCGGTTATATCTATTGGGGTTGAACTTGTGACAACCAAATCCCTCATCTAAATTTGACACCAGAGGATTGTTGTTGGTAGAGGTATACTTGCAACGCAGTTTCATTAAAGGAAAATCTTTACCAATACACCCTTGGGTGACCATCAAATTTTTGGCGCCGTTGCTGGGGAATGGTTGCAACATATGCCTTGATATTGGTTATGTGAATATGTGAATATTGTAGATACTTTAATTGTTTTCAATACTTAGCTATAGTTTAGATTTCTTTTATATTTGTGCTATGACTCTCAAGTTTGATTACTCGGTCTCAACCGAATTCTAGCTTAGCCAATTTTGATCCCGAGATTGAAAGAACTTTGTTACATACTCGGCAAGCTAGACGGCGGTTGGATTATACGGCTAGTACTTCGACCTCTCTTGAGGAACATACCGAATCACTAGGCGGCACCGAGAATGACTTGGAGTCCGCTAATTCCTATTCTTCTGTTGGCACTAATAACACATCTTTACATCCTACAGGTGAGCCACACATGGCGGAGCCAGGACGGATCACTTTGCAAGAGCAAGGAGCTCCGGATATCATACTTCAACCGTTGCAAGCAAGGTATCCTAACCTTGATCCAAACTTTGAATTGAAGGGTAGCTTGATACATCTACCTCCTAAATATCATGGGTTTCCAGGCCAAGACCCCATCCGACATCTAAGAGATTTTCAAGTTGCTTGTTCTACGGCTCGAAGGCATGGAGTCGATGAGGTGGCTATCATGGTTTTTGCCTTCCCTTTTTCTCTTGAAGGGCAAGCAAAGACATGGTTTTATTCGCTACCAGATGAGATTTCTACTAATTGGGATTTCTTGAGAAGAGAGTTTCTAGATAAATTCTTTTCACCGGAGAAGACCGACTACATCCGGAATGAGATTTCGGGCATAATGCAAAGAGACTAAGAGAGTTTGTATGAGTATTGGTCTCAGTTCAAAAGGCTATTGGAATCTTGTCCGAATCATGGAATGAACACTCACTTGCTCATTAGCTACTTCACCGGAGGTCTTTGTGTGGAAGATAGAAGATTTCTTACCACTTCTAACGGTGCTTCCCTTTCAAAAAACAAGACGGAGGGAGAAGCTTGGAATTTGATAAAGGATGTTGCCGAGACTACATGACACACAAGGGTGAGAAGGCATTGGGGCGTGCCACTTGAGCTCGTGGCGTGGCACGCCAAACAGAGGACCCACTCACTCACAAAAGGGGCATGGCACGCCAGACCCTGGGCGTCCCACGCTAGTTCAACTTTCCAGAGAAGCCTAGCCAAGCATGAAACAAGGGCGTGGCATGCCAGACCTTGGGCGTGGCACGCCAGTACAAGTTTCCATAGGCAAAGAGAAGTGAGAAAGGCAAGGGGCGTGCCACTTGAGCTCGAAGGCGTGGCAAGCCAACACAAAAAATCCACTATGGTGTGCCACTTGAGTTCGAATGCATGGCACGCCAAGGTTGAGAGAGGGACGAGCGTGCCACTTGAAGGAGTAGGCGTGGCACGCCAAGCTGGAAATGAAGGGCACGTGACACGCCAGAGAAGCGCCAACCACACGCCAGCTAAGAAGTCATGCCTATTGAGTGTTTTGTTTCCCTCCAAAATGTAATTTTCCTTTTTCACTTCTGTAATTCTTTTATTTTACTAGGAGTAGCATAAATACCCCCAAGGAGTACTGAAGAAGGGGGTTAAGCAGTTAGTTTTAGATCCACTTTTACACTGCACTTTTGAGTACTTTTTGAGCTATGAGTAGCTAACTTCCCTCTCATTGAGAGAGGGAGCTTTGTTGTACTTGATGGATTGATAATAGTGAAATTCTTCTTCTCTTCATCTTCTCTTTGATTTTCTAGATGGTATTTCGTTCTTAATGCTTAGTATTCAATTATCTTGGGAAGGAGATTGAATGCAATTGGGTTTCATGGGAACCTTGGGAAAGGAAACATGAAACCATGCTTGAAATCCCTTCTCACACTAGAGTAGAATCTGGTTTTTGGTGTTTGGATATGTGACATATAATCCTCCCTCTACTTGGACCTATAATGGTGTGTGGTATAATCAGGGACCAAGCATATCTCTCTTCATGAGCAATTAGACCAAGGAATTGGCTATTGATCAAGATCTGAGAGATTGAGGATTGAGTCGATTGGGGCTCAATCAATCATGATTGCCAAGAGGTCAATGAGTTGCATGTTTGAAGAGGATATAAGCTAGATTTGATCCAAAGAGACAACATCTCCCAATCTTAATGAATTTCCCCATTCTTATCTATCCATTTCATTACTGCTTATTTTTACATTCAGCAATTCCCCATTCCTATTTACATTCAAGTCATTTATGATTCTGCCCTTTACTTTCTGCCATTTATATTTCTGTACTTTATTGCTTTTCTTTACTTTTTACCATTTATATTTCTGCACTTTATTACTTTTCCTTACATTCTAGCCATTTACATTTATGTCATTTACAATTCTGCACTCTACAATCCTATTGATCCACTTGACTAATTCATCAATTGATTAAAACTGCTCGAATTTGCCAATCTCTGTGGATATGATCCCACTCCACTATGGGTTATTACTTGACGATAATTTTGGTGCGCTTACCAAAAGGACTAATTCATCAATTTTGAATGGGGTGTGAATTCCGGTCATCAAGTGTTATGGCGCCGTTGCCGGGGATTGGCTTAAATTTGACAGTGATTAAATCAACTGGAGAGCTAGATTAAGCAATTTAAATTCCTTGTTATTTTATTTTATTTAGCACCTTTTATTTTCTTTTATTTTGAGTTCTATTTCTTTCTTATTTGAGTATTTTTTTTTACATATTTCCAGTCTTCTAACTGTTTGATTAATTGCACCACTCACACTAACATCCACTCTAACAAGAGTAACTTCTTCATTCAATTTTTCTTTTTCTTTTCTTATTTTTGCCTTGTTGGTTGTATGACAGGTAGAAGAAGCGGTGGTTTAACTTTTTTTGATTCTGAACCTGAGAAGACCTTCCTTAGATTAAGGAGGGAAGCAAGAGGGAAAGGAGTCGTTGGTGCTGAGAAAGAGGAAGAGTATTTTGAAACAAACATGGAGGAGAACATGGAGAACCACCATGAAGAAGAAGCTCACAATGCTAGAGGAGGCCCAGTAAAT
Organism: Arachis ipaensis; assembly: GCF_000816755.2. Lineage (NCBI taxonomy): Eukaryota > Viridiplantae > Streptophyta > Magnoliopsida > Fabales > Fabaceae > Arachis > Arachis ipaensis. The sequence continues at coordinate 61,117,940 of NC_029787.2, read as the reverse complement.
CATGATGGGCAAGAAAGGAGAGTCTTAGGCTCCTACATCAACCCAAACCCAGGAAATTGTGGCAGCAGCATCCTCAAGCCAACAATTCATGCTAATAATTTTGAGCTGAAACCTCAGCTCATCACACTTGTTCAGAACAATTGCTCATATGGAGGAAGTGCCCAAGAAGACCCTAATCAACATCTCAGCATATTCTTGAGGATATGTGATACTGTAAAGTCCAATGGGGTACACCCCGACATCTACAAACTACTCTTGTTCCCTTTCTCACTCAGAGATAAGGTAGCAAAGTGGTTGGAATCATTCCCCAAGGATAGCCTAACTACATGGGAGGAGGTCGTGAACAGATTCCTTGCAAGATTTTACCCCCCATAAAGAATCAATAGGCTGAGAGCTGAGGTGCAAACTTTCAGACAACAAGATGGAGAAATACTCTATGAGGCTTGGGAGAGATTCAAAGATCTGACAAGAAGATGCCCACCAGAAATGTTCAATGAATGGGTACAACTACGCATCTTTTATGAGGGACTATCCTATGAAGCAAAGAAGGTTGTGGATCATTCTTCATGAGGCTCACTCAACAAGAAGAAAACCATTGAAGAAGCCATATATGTCATTGAGACTGTAGCTGAAAATGAATATTTCTATGCTTCAGAAAGGACTCAGAAGAAGGGAGTGCTAGAGCTCAACTCCGTAGATGCTTTGTTAGCTCAGAACAAAGCAATTGCAGCTCAAATAGCAGCTCTAACCAAAAGGATGGAGGCCAACCAAGCCTCAGTCATTCAAGACCAAACTCCTCAACAAGAAGAGAATGCACCAGAATCTGAAGGTGACTGGGAACAAGCAAATTATGTGAACAATTCATCCAGACCACCATATGACCCACACTCTAAGACATACAACCCAGGTTGGAAGAACCACCCAAACTTTGGGTAGAAAAATCAACAAAACCACAACCAGGACCACAACAAGCCTTATTCATCAAATCAGCATTTTAACCACAACCTCAACCATCAAATAGGAAACCATAGATCCTACCACAACTCACAAAACAGATCATACCATAGTAACCAACCCACACACAATAACCTCAATCAAGATACACCATCCTCAACTATGCAACCATGTGAAATCAAGAGCAACTTTGAGAGAATGGAAGCTGCAATAGCATAACTGTCCTCATAAATAACAGGAGCAGTCTCCATCCTCATGGACAAGCACAAACTGACAGAAGAATAGATGCTAATCAAGAGGAATACAGGTCAAATATGAAAAATCAAGGCGCAGCAATCTCAAAGTTGGAAGCACAAGTGGGGATTTTGTCCAAGAAAATCACACTTCCCACACACACATTTCCTAGTGATACCATGGCTAACCCAAGAGGGGAATGCAAAGCTATTACTCTAAGAAGTGGGAAGGTTGTAGAAGATGGAACCCCAAGCAAAGACAAGCATGAAGAAGTTGCAGCAAAGAATGAGAACAAGGATGAAGAAGAAATCCATGCTCCACCAAAACCAGTTTTGAAGCCTTATGTACCAAGGGCACCATACCCACAAAGACTGGGAAAAGATGGGAAGGATGGCCAATTTTCCATGTTCCTAGAGATCTTCAAGAGGCTCCAAATCAACATACCATTTGCTGAGGCATTAGAACAAATGCCACTATATGCTAAATTTTTAAAGGAGCTTATAACCAAAAAGAGGAACTGGGAAGTGAAAGAAATCATAATTTTGACTGAAAAATGCAGCGCCATCATACAGAAGAAGCTGCCTCAAAAGCTGAAAGACCCAGGAAGTTTCAAAAATCCCTGCATCATAGGGAACATCACCATTGAGAAAGCTTTGTGTGATTTGGGAGCTAGCATAAATCTTATGTCCATGACTATGATGAGAAGGATGAAGATTGAAGAAGCCTAGCCAACAAGAATGTCACTCCAATTGGCTGACAGAACATTTAAGTTTCCACATGGGGTAGTGGAAGACTTGCTAGTGAAAGTAGGAGAGTTCATCTTCCCTGCTGATTTCGTTGTGCTGGATATGGAAGAAGAGGCCAACACGTCAATTATTCTAGGAAGACCATTCCTAGCTACTGCTGGAGCCATCATCGATGTGCAAAAAGAGGAACTAGTCTTGAGGTTACATGAAGAGAAAATGGTCATCAATGTCTTCAAAGCAATGAGTTATCCCAAGGAATCCATAGGAGAATGCATGCTGGTAGACACCATGGAACAAATAGTTCAAGAAGTTTAGGAAGAAGAATAATGTGGAAGAACCATAGAGCTGGAACAAGCACCAGATGGGGAATCACCACAAGCAACCAGGGGAAACCCAATCATGCCAACCATTACAAGCAACAAAGATGCAGAGTCACCAAAGCTAGAGCTGAAAGCATTACCACCCAGCTTGAAATATGCATATATGGGTGCTAACAACACCCAACCAGTGATCATAAATTCAAGTCTAAGTAAGAAACAAGAAGAGGAGCTCATCCAAGTGCTGAGACAATACAAGGATGCCATAGGCTGGATACTTGCAGATTTAAAAGGGATCAGTCCTTCAATGTGCATGCATAAGATCTTACTTGAAGAAGATGCCAAACCTTCAAGACAACAACAAAGGAGGCTGAACCGAACTATGAATGAAGTGGTTCTGAAAGAAGTGTTGAAATTATGGCAAGCAAGGGTGATCTACCCCATCTCAGATAGCCCATGGGTAAGCCCGGTGCAAGTAGTCCCTAAGAAAGAAGGGATCACTGTTGTGGCAAATGAGAAGAATGAATTGATACCCACAAGGACAGTGACCGGATGGCGTATGTGCATTGACTACCGGAAATTTAATGAAGCCACCCGGAAGGACCACTTTTCCTTACCTTTCATGGACCAGATGCTTGAAAGATTGGCAGGACATGAGTACTATTGCTTCCTAGATGGGTATTTGGGCTACAATCAAATTGTTGTAGACCCCAAGGATCAGAAAAAAACTTCATTTACTTGTCCACATGGTGTCTTTGCTTATAAGAGAATGCTCTTTGGATTGTGCAATGCACCTGCAATATTCCAAAGGTGCATGCTCTCCATTTTTTCAGACATGATTGAGAAGTTCATAGAAGTATTCATGGATAACTTCTCTGTATTTGGGAACTCATATTCTGATTGCCTATACCATCTTGTTCTTGTGCTAAAAAGGTGTCAAGAAACCAACCTAGTTTGAAACTGGGAAAAGTGCCATTTTATGGTGATTGAATGGGTGGTTCTTGGTCACAAGATTTCAAAAGATGTCATAGAAGTGGACAAGGCAAAAGTGGAAGTAATTGAAAAATTACCTCCACCTTGCAATGTCAAAGCAATCAGAAGTTTTTTGGGACACACTGGGTTCTATAGGAGGTTTATGAAAGATTTTTCAAAGATTGCAAAACCCCTTAGCAACCTACTTGTCTCAAATACTCCCTTTGTTTTTGATAGAGAGTGCATGATAGCCTTTGATGAACTTAAGAAGAAACTCTCCTCTGCACCTATTATAGCACCACCAAGCTGGGATCTCCCCTTTGAACTAATGTGTGATGCATCTGATTTTGCTGTTGGTGCTGTTCTAGGACAGAGAAAAGACAAGCTAGTACTTGTTATTAACTATGCTAGCAAGGTTCTTAATGAAAATCAAAGGAACTATACCACCACGGAGAAAGAATTTTTAGCCATAGTTTTTGCTTTTGACAAGTTTAGATCATATCTTATTCGCTCAAAAGTAATTGTGTTCACTGATCATGCAGCACTCAAATACTTGCTTACGAAACAAGAATCTAAGCCCAGACTAATAAGGTGGATCTTGTTGTTCCAAGAATTTGATATTGAGATTAAAGATAGGAGTGGAGTAGAAAACAAGGTAGCTGACCACCTCTCAAGGATCCCACAAGAAGAAGAGATGCAGTAAGTAGTAGTCAATGAAAGCTTTCCTGACGAGCAATTGATGATGATTCGAGTAGCTCCTTGGTTTGCAGACATAGCCAATTTCAAGGCTATTGGGGAACTACCAACCAACATCAATAGGCACATGAGGAGGAAGCTAATTAAGGATGCCAAACACTACATCTGGGACGATCCTTATTTGTTCAAAAAATGTGCTGATGGAATCCTAAGAAGGTGTATACCCCATGAGGAAGGACAAGAAGTATTATGGCAGTGCCATGGATCCGCATATGGAGGTCACTTCAGTGGAGAAAGGACAACAGCAAAAGTGCTTCAATCTAGATTTTACAGGCCAACAATGTTTAAGGATGCCAAGGAAATGGTGTCAAGGTGTGATAAATGCCAAAGAGCTGGTAATCAAACCAAGAGAAATGAGATACCACAGAAATTCATACTAGAGTTGGAGCTATTTGATCTATGGGGATTGATTTCATGGGACCCTTCCCAACCTCCTACTCTAATAGCTACATATTGGTGGCTGTTGATTATGTCTCAAGGTGGGTAGAAGCCATAGCCACTGCAACAAATGACAACAAGGTTGTGATAAGCTTCTTGAGAAGGAACATCTTCAGCAGATTTGGAGTTCCCAGAGCTCTCATTAGTGATGAAGGGACACACTTCTGCAACAAACAACTCGAGACACTCCTTCTCAGATATGGAGTAAAGCATAAAGTGGCAACTCCATACCACCCACCAACCAACGGGCAAGCTGAAATTTCCAACAGAGAGCTGAAAAGAATCCTAGAAAAAACTGTTGGAAGCTCAAGAAAGGATTGGTCTAAGAAGCTGGATGATGCACTATGGGCCTACAGGACAGCCTATAAGACTCCCATTAGGATGTCTCCATACCAACTGGTATATGCAAGGCTTGTCACTTACCAGTTGAACTTGAGCATAGAGCATTTTGGGCTCTAAAGATGTTAAACTATGATGAGCAAGCTGTTGGAGAAAAGAGATTAATGCAACTCAATGAGTTGGAAGAGTTTAGGAATCAAGCATATGAGAATGCAAAAGTCTACAAAGAGAACACAAAAAGGTGGCATGACCAAAAGATAGCAAGAAGGGAGTTCACTGAAGGACAGAAGGTGTTACTCTACAACTCAAGACTCAAGTTCTTCCCTGGAAAACTGAAGTCTAGATGGTCAGGACCTTTCACCATACTCAAGGTGTTTCCCTATGGTCATGTAGAGCTCATGGAGGACAAGACTCAGAGAACTTTTACTATCAATGGCCATAGACTCAAACACTACTTGGAAGGCTCCTTAGAGGAGCAGGGAGTGAGCTACAAGCTCAGCTGAAGATGAAGGAATGTCAAGCTAATGACAAAAAAGAAGCGCTAGTTGGGAGACACCCCAACACTTTATCCTTTTTTGATTTAGTTACTTTTCTTAGAAGTAGTTTAAAAATTCGTTGCATTAGGTAGTTTAATTTTCAGTCTCTCATTTATCTTACATTACCATATTAAGGATTAGTTTACAATTTCAGATTAAAATGTTTGATTTTAGCTTTGGTAGCTAGACTTTCTTTACATTTTTTTCTGGAATTGCAACTTGATGAAGGAATAGATCATGATGAGTGATTGGGCTGAGGACTAGCTAAATTGCTAAGTTTGGTATGGCCTCTCACCAACTTAATCTAGGCGTACAAATAATTTATATCTTGATTTGAAGAGTAAGCCCAAAGATTAAGTTTGGTGTGGCCACCACCAAGAATCATCTAGTAGCCCAAGTCACCCAATTTGAAAGCACTTAATGCTTTGGGTAAGAACATGAATGTGGTTTAATGAGTTCAGAGGAATTGGAATCAAAAGAAAATGAAAAGATTGATGTTATTCCACTCTTATGAACACATTAAATACACAATGATGAAACTAATTTATTAAGATGCCAAAGAATTAAGTTTGGTGTCCCAAGGGACACCCATCAGTTGCAATCCAATTCACTCTTGATGAGAAGGAATGTGAAAGGGTTCTTTTGTCATTACTAATGGGTTCAGTTTCATTTCAGGAGAGAAGATGGGGCCCACATGGTAAACAACTCACAAAGCAAGGAAGTCAAAGTGTAATTATACTTTGGAACTCAACACACGCAGAAGACACAGTGAGAAAAGAGTTGGCGCCTCTTCCCACGCTAGGCGCCACTCCCCAAGTAGGAAAACATTTAACCCTTTTTATTCCCCACCCTTCCCACCACAACATTCACCCATTATAAAAGCCTCACTTCACCATCTCCAATTCCATTTCAACAACCCCAATCATACACGAAGAGCATACAGCCCTCACCTTCCTTTCTCTGTTCATCTTTTACCATCTCTTTCTATACTTTCTTTCTTTTTTTTTCTTGATTGGGACAATCAAGTCCTAAGTTTGGTGTTAGAGCAAAATCTTGTTTTGCTTGCTTTTTCTTGCAACCCCTATTTCACTCTCAAACACACTCTCTCAACCTCATGGCACCACCAAAAAGCTCAGCCTCAAAGAAAAAAAATGTCAAGAAACCAACCTCTGGATCCTCAAGTTCCTTCAATATCTATAAGTTCCTCTCTGCATTCAACCAAAATCAATTCTATGGTTGGGTGAGTGAGAGGGAGATCATTCCAGAAGTTGGGTTCCAATTAGGGAGGAACGAGCACATTGAAATCAACATTGAGATCAACAATAGAGGTTGGTCACTTCTATACAACCCACCAAGAAAAGTGGTAGAAAGCTTGGTGAGGGAATTCTATGCCAACGCAGTGCCTCAACCAGGGCAACAATATGGCTACATTAGCTATGTAAGGGGGAAGTCCATTGACTACAGTCCCTCTAGCATACAAAGAATGCTAATGGTGAAGAGGACAAGCTCCACTCGGAGTTATGAAGAAATAATGAAGCAGCAAGACCTTGGGTTTGATGAGATCCTAATCCCCACATCCAACACTTCAGAGGTGACCAAGGAGAGAGCTGTACTCATCTACAACATCATGAAAGGAAAGAACATCAACGTGGGGGAGATGATTGCCAACAACATTAACAAAGTGCTAAAAAGCACCAGTGACAACACAAGGTTGGCATTCTCCAACATTATACAGAGGCTATGTGATGAGGCTGGAGTTGAAAAGATCATTGATGAAGTGCTCGTGAAGCAAGACAAGTTCATAACTGCCAAAAAGATGGCCAAAGTGGTGGCTGTTCACCCACTCCACAGGGCCAGAGAACGAAGAGCTCATGCCCATGAACAACAACAACAACAACAACAAGAGGAGGCAGAAGAGCACCCTCAATTCCTGGAACTTCAACCACCACCACAATACCAATATCAGCAATTTCCAGAGGGATTTAATTGGGAGCAATTACAAGGAGATGTACACCAAATGAAGGGAGATCTACACCACTTGAGGGAAGATGTCAACCAACTCAAGGAAACTCAACAACAACAATGGAGCCAAGTCAACCAAAACATTCAACAACTCCAAAGGAATTGGGAGCATATGAGGAAGGAGCAGTAAGAACAATTTGACTGGGGAGAGGTGCGAAGTGCACTAGACAAAATAGTAGAGCAAGGCAAATGGCAACAGAGGAACTTGGCCGAATTCAGACATCTCTATGATGCCAGAACCATATCCAGGAGACAGTATGACATCAACACACAAGCGAAGCTGAATCACTTGTGTAACGTCATAGCAGTTCTAAACCCAGGATACCCAACCTTCATGCAAGGAATGGAAGAGCTAAGTGCAAGACAAGAGGAAATCCTAGCCAAACATAAGGAGGATGAAAGGAATTATATGAGAAGGGTAGGATTTTGGAAGTCCAAGGACGCCAAAGCACAAGAAGGTTCCTCCAAGTCAGATGAAGGTGGCTCTTCCCCCTCCAAGAAGAAGGACAAAGGGAAGGGGCCAATGAACTAAAGATGAAGCTGCTAAAGGTTGTTGAGTCCCATGGTTGACACTTTCCAACTTCTGAAATCTTGTTTAAGTTTTGCTTTATTTACTTTTTGAATAAATAGTCATGCTAGGATAGTTTATGCTTTATGCTTAGTTTTAATTCCTGTTTGAAGTCTTTATGAGTTCTTCTTTTCAAGAAAGAAAATGCCATGTATTTCAAGTCTTCATTTCAATATAAATAAAAGTAGAGTTTGTCCCCATAAGAGTCACTGTGAGTTGTGCAAAAACAATGAGAGAGACTAAGGCCAAGATGGATTATCAAACAAACTAAGAAATAAGAAACTAAGTATAGAACCTTGGATGAACTAAAAAGAAAATGAGTTATGGGAGAGCAACTAGTCCTAGAAGGTATAACCAGGGAAGGCCAAAGGGTGTTCCTTGAATATCCATAGAACCAAGAGGTAGTAAGCAATAAAGACCCAAGGATCTGAGCATCAACTACTAGGATAGAAAAAGAAACATTAAAAAACTCAAAAAGAATTAAAGATCTTAGTAGATGCTTGTGGTGAAGATGTGTCAAGAAGAGACCTGGGTAAGTAAATTCTTAGGGGTGTCTCAACACCTAGTACCCTAAAACCAACTGGTTTAGGAGTGCTAATTGAAACCTTAAATAAAAGGTTGTCTTGAGACAAAACACTTAGAGTCATGGTCAAGAAAGCAAAACAATCCTTACTACTTCAATGTGACAATCAATAGAAAGGACCCCTAAGGCCTATACCTGAAAGAACCCTCAAGGATCCAAGAGCTTCCCATGACATTAAAACATTCATACATGTGTTGAACACTTAGTCTTAATCTTAGTTGTATTGCAATCACTCAAAGCCAAGACCTCAAGTTATAAAGGTTTACTCATATTGATTTGCTTGGGAGAAGCAAAACTTAAGTTTGGTGTTGTGATGACTTGCATCATCTACCTTTCTTTCTTGCATAAAGAAGACTATAAAAGAGCATAAATCTCATTCAATCAGTACAATTCATGCATTATTTGATGAATATTATGGTACACTACTTTGAGATGAGTTGTGCTAAATTTCAGGTGAGAAAAGCATCAAAAATTGGATAGAAGACAAACAAGAAGCTGGGTATGTGAAACTGGCGTGCCACTTGAAAGAAACGCCACAAAAATGCACTGCCGTGGCACGCCAGGAGCTGGACGTGGCACGCCAGTACTAAAGTCCAGAGAAGAAGTTCAAGCATGCATGTGGGCGTGGCACGCCAGAGACTGGGCGTGACACGCTAATATAAAATTCCAGAGAGCTACAATGGAGGACACAAAAGGGGCGTGGCACGCCAAGCTGGGCGTGGCACGCCTGACCCATCAACTACTATGGCCGTGCCACTTGAGCAAAGGGGCATGGCACGCCAACTCACTATTCCAAGAAGAACCTTCACTATGGCGTGCCACTTGGTGTCGAAGGCGTGGCACGCCAGCCCCAAGAAGTCATTTGGGCATGCCACTTGAGAACCCAGGCGTGGCATGCCAAGCTTGAAGAGTTCACAAATCCATGAGCGTGCCACTTGAGCAGCATGGTGTGGCACGCTGGTACAACAATCCAGAGAAAGGGCTGAAGGCAATTGAAGACTGGGCGTGCCACTTGAGCAACCAGGCGTGGCACGCCAATGCACAAAGGACCAAAAGCAAGGACTGGGCGAGCCACTTAGTATCGAAGGCGTGGCACGCCAACCTTAGCATTTCACCATGGCGTGCCACTTGAAGACTAAGGCGTGGCACCCCAACTACTGGAACCAAGACAAGATCATGGGCGTGGCACGCCAGCCTCTAGGCGTGCCACGCTGGTATAAGTTTCCAGAGAGGATGAAGGAGGCCGATTACATGGGGCATGCCACTTGGTATCGAAGGCGTGGCACGCCATTCACTATTCTTCATTTAGGCGTGCCACTTGAGCAACCAGGCGTGGCACGCCAGTGTTATTCAAGAGAGAAGCATTGGGGCGTGCCACTTGAGCTCGTGGCGTGGCACGCCAAACAGAGGACCCACTCACTCACAAAAGGGGCGTGGCACGCCAGACCCTGGGCGTGCCACGCTAGTTTAACTTTCCAAAGAAGCCTAGCCAAGCATGAAGCAAGGCCGTGGCACGCCAGACCTTGGGCGTGGCATGCCAGTACAAGTTTTCAGAGGCAAAGAGAAGTGAGAAAGGCAAGGGGCGTGCCACTTGAGCTCGAAGGCGTGGCATGCCAACGCAAGAAATCCACTATGGCGTGCCACTTGAGTTCGAAGGCGTGGCACGCCAAGGTCGAAAGTGGGATGAGCGTGCCACTTGAAGGAGTAGGCGTGGCATGGCAAGATGGAAACGAAGGGAACGTGACACGCCAGAGAAGCGCCATCCACACGCTAGCTAAGAAGTCATGCTTATTGAGTGTTTTCTTTTCTCTCTAAAATGTAATTTTCCTTTTTCACTTTTGTAATTCTTTTATTTTACTAGGAGTAGTATAAATACCCTCAAAGAGTACTGAAGAAGGGGGTTAAGCAGTCAGTTTTAGATCCACTTTTACACTCCACTTTTGAGTACTTTTTGAGCTGTGAGTAGCTAACTTCCCTTTCATTGAGAGAGGGAGCTCTGTTGTACTTGATCGATTGATAATAGTGAAATTCTTCTTCTCTTGATCTTCTCTTTGATTTGCTTGAAGGAATTTCGTTCTTAATGCTTAGTATTCAATTATCTTGGGAAGGAGATTGAATGCAATTGGGTTTCATGGGAACCTTGGGAAAGGAAACATGAAACCATGCTTGAAATCCCTTCTCACACTAGAGTAGAATCTGGGTTTTGGTGTTTGGAGATGTGACATATAATCCTCCCTCTACTTGGACCTATAATGGTGTGTGGTATAATCAGGGACCAAGCATATCTCTCTTCATGAGCAATTAGACTAAGGAATTGGCTATGGATCAAGATCTGAGAGATTGAGTTACCAAGGGATTGGGGCTCAATCAATCATGATTTCCAAGAGGTCAATGAGTTGCATGATTGAAGAGGATATAAGCTAGATTTGATCCAAAGAGACAACAACTCCCAATCTCAATGAATTTCCCCATTCTTATCTATCCATTTCTTTACTGCTTATTTTTACATTCAGCAATTCCCCATTCCCATTTACATTCAAGTCATTTATGATTCTGCCCTTTACTTTCTGCCATTTATATTTCTGTACTTTATTGCTTTTCTTTACTTTCTGCCATTTATATTTCTACACTTTATTGCTTTTCTTTACATTCTAGCCATTTACATTTATGTCATTTACAATTCTGCACTCTACAATCCTATTGATCTGCTCGACTAATTCATCAATTGACTAAAAATGCTCGAATTTACCAATCTCTGTGGATACGATCCCACTCCACTGTGGGTTATTACTTGACGATAATTTTGGTGCGCTTGCCAAAAGGACTAATTTATCAATTTTGAATGGGGTGTGAATTCCGATCATCAAGGAACATGCTCTTGTAGTAGCCAATGTGAATTACAACAACCGTCCGCCCTACCCTTCTCAAAGCCAAAATAATTACCATCAAGGTGGTAATCAACTTCAAGGGTGGAGGGATAATGCACAAGGAAGCAATCAAAACCAAAGATGGAACAACTCTTCTTCTCCCCACAACAACAACCAATCTTCATCCCAATACCACCATAACAACACCAACTACCAAGCCAACCAAGGCCACTCCAACCAAAACCAAAACAACTACACCAAGTACCAAGCACCATACCATAGACAACAAAAACAAAACCAAACTCCTCTATCTTCCAACAATCAAGTTGAAGAGCTTAGAGCCACCATGGAGAAGCGAGATGAGAGCAACAAAGCTCAATTCGATGCCTTGGGCGCTCAATTGGCTAACCTCACCAACATGCTCTCAAAGATGACCATGTCCAACCAAACACCAACTCCCAACAACAACACCAACCAACCCTTAAGTTCTTCCAACCTTCCATCCCAACCCCAACAAAATCCAAAGGGCGGTCTCAACGCCATCACTCTACGGTCGGGAACTAAATTAGAGGAGATACCTCCAAGAATCATGAGAGATATTCATGAGGAAGAAATGATTGTTGAAGCTAAACATGAAGAGGAGGTGGTAGACAAAAGGCATGAGGAAGAAGGAGTAAACCTCAAGGAACCCAAGAGGAAAGCTATAGTGGATGAGTCCATTCCTATTCCATTCCCTTCCATGGTGAAGAAGGCGAAGAAAACACCGGAATTTGATTTGAACATGCTTCAAGTGTTCAAGAAGGTTGAGGTAACTATACCCCTTCTTGATGCTATTCAACAAATTCCGATGTATGCAAAATTTTTGAAAGACTTGTGTACACACAAAGATAGGATAGGAGAATTGGAGACATTATCTTTGGGTAGTTCAATTTCTTCCTTGATGGAACCTATTCCAAAGAAATGTGGTGACCCTGGACCTTGCTTAGTGTCTTGTTGTATTGGTGGACGCACTTTTCATGATTGTATGTGTGACTTGGGAGCTTGTGTAAGCATCATGCCACTTTCTATCTATGTGCGGTTGAATTTGGCTCCATTAAAGAAGTCGGCGGCAAGGTTTGCCTTAGCCGATAAAAGTGTGATCACAGTGATGGGAATAGTGGAAGATGTACTTGTGGTGATCAAGAATTTGGTTTTTTCGATTGACTTTTACATCGTTGAAATGCCCCCAACAGAAAATAGAAGCTCATCTTCCGTTCTACTTGGTAGACCCTTCCTCAAGACCTCTAAATTCAAGTTAGATGCCTTCACCGGCACATATTTCTTTGAGGTTGGAGACAAAACTATCAAGTTCAATTTAGAGGAAGCCATGAAACATCCTTCTGAAGAACATTCCGTGCTCCGATGTGATGTAATTGATGAAGTGGTAGCGGAAGTACAAGAAGAAGACCACAACAAGTTGTGCTACCCTATTGTTGAGGAGACGGATGACCAAGAGGATAAACATGAGAAAGTTGTCAAGAATGAACTCCATGAGTGGTGCACGAATTGTAAATCACACTTTTCACAACTCGTACCACTAACCAGCAAGTGCACTGGGTCATCCAAGTAATACCTTACGTGAGTAAGGGTCGATCCCACAGAGATTGTCGGCTTGAAGCAAGCTATAGTTATTTTGTAATTCTTAGTCAGGAAATCAATGATAAGAGTGATTATATTTATGAAGAGTAAAAAGCATAAATTAAATAGTACTTGTTATACAGTAATGGAGAACAGATTGAGGTTTTAGAGATGCTCTGTCTTCTGAATCTCTGCTTTCCTACTGTTTTCTTCTTCACGCACGCAGGTCTCCTTCCATGGCAAGCTTTATGTTGGTGGATCACCGTTGTCAATGGCTACCATCCGTCCTCTTAGTGAAAATGGTCCAAATGCACTGTCACTGCACGGCTAATCATCTGTCGGTTCTCACTCATGTTAAAATAAGATCCATTGATCCTTTTGCGTCTGTCACTACGCCCAGCACTAGTGAGTTTGAACCCCGTCATAGTCATCCCATCCCAAATCCTACTCGGAATACCACAGACAAGGTTTAGACTTTCCGGATCTTAGGAATGGCCGCCAATAATCCTAGCCTATACCACAATGACTCTGATCATGAACCAAGAGGCTAAGAGATACACACTCAATCTAAGGTAGAACGGAAGTGGTTGTCAGGCACACGTTCATAGGTTGAGAATGATGATGAGTGTCACGGATCATCAGATTCATCACGGTTAAGTACAAGCGAGTATCCTAGAATAGAAACAAACGTGATTGAATAGAAAACAGAAGTAATTGCATTAATTCATCGAGACACAGTAGAGCTCCTCACCCCCAATCATGGGATTTAGAGACTCAGGACGTCAGAAATACAATATGAAATATGTAAAATGTCATGATGACCAAAAGAAATCTCTAAAAGTTATTTAAATACTAAACTAGTGACCTAGGTTTACAGAAAATGAGTAAACTATGATAGATAGTGCAGAAATCCACTTTCGGGGCCCACTTGGTGTGTGCTGGGGCTGAGACTTGAGCTTTACACGTGCCTAGGCTGTTTTTGGAGTCAAACGCCAGGTTATAACCTATTTCTAGCATTTAACTCTGCTTTGCAACCTGTTTTTGGCGTTTAACTCCATAATAGGGCAGAAAGCTGGCGTTGAATGCCAGTTTTCGTCGTTTATCTTCAAGCAAAGTATGGACTATTATGTATTTCTGGAAAGCCCTGGATGTGTATTTTCCAACGCAATTGAGAGCGCACCATTTGGACTTCTGTAGCTCCTGAAAATCCACTTTTAGTGCAGGGAGGTCAGAATCCAACAACATCTACAGTCCCTTTTCAGTCTCTGAATCAGATTTTTGCTCAGGTCCCGCAATTTCAGCCAGAAATTACCTGAAATCACAGAAAAACACACAAACTCATAGTAAAGTCTAGAAATGTGATTCTTATTTAAAAACTAATAAGAATATAATAAAAAGTGACTAAAACATATTAAAAACTACCTAAAAACAATGCCACAAAGCGTATAAATTATCCACTCATCACAACACCAAACTTAAATTGTTGCTTGTCCCCAAGCAACTAAAAACAAAGTAGGATAAAAAGAAGAGAAGATACAATGAATTCCAAAAACATCTATGAAGATCAGTCTTAATTAGATGAGTGGGGCTATTAGCTTTTTGCTTCTGAACAATTTTAGCATCTCACTTTATCCTTTGAAGTTCAGAATGATTGGCATCTATAGGAACTCAGAATTCAGATAGTGTTATTGATTCTCCTAATTCAGTATGTTAATTCTTGAACACATTTACTTTATGAGTCTTGGCCGTGAGCCTAAGTATTTTGTTTTCCAGTATTACCACCGGATACATAAATGCCACAGACACATAACTGGGTGAACCTTTTCAGATTGTGACTCAGCTTTGCTAAAGTCCCCAATTAGAGGTGTCTAGGGTTCTTAAGCACACTCTGTTTTTGCTTTGGACCTCGACTTTAACCTCTCAGTCTCAAGTTTTCACTTGACACCTATACGCCACAAGCACATGGTTAGGGACAGCTTGGTTTAGCCGCTTAGGCCAGGATTTTATTCCTTTGGGGCCTCCTATCCACTGATGCTCAAAGCCTTGGATCCTTTTTATTACCCTTGCCTTTTGGTTTTAAGGGCTATTGGCTTTTTTCTCTTGCCTTTTAGTTTTAAGAGCTCTTGGCTTTTTCTGCTTGCTTTTTCTTTTTTTCGCCATTTTTTGCCATTTTTCTTTTCTTTTTTTTTTTGGAAGCTTTGTTCTTCACTGCTTTTTCTTGCTTCAAGAATCATTTTTTTTATTTTTCAGATTATCAATAACATTTCTCCTTTTCCATTATTCTTTCAAGAGCCAACAATTTTAACATTCATAAACAACAAATTCAAAAATATGCACTGTTCAAGCATTCATTCAGAAAACAAAAAGTATTGCCACCACATCAAAATAATTAAACTATTTTAAAATTCGAAATTCATGTACTTCTTTTTCTTTTTCAGAAAACATTTTTCATTTAAGAAAGGTGATGGATTCATAGGACATTCATATCTTTAAGACATAGACACTAGACACTAATGATCATGTAATAAAGATACAAACATAGATAAAACATAAAGCATATAAATCGAAAAACAGAAAAATAAATAGACAAGGAGATTAAGGAATGGGTCCACCTTAGTGAGGGAGGCGTCTTCTTCCTCTTGAAGAACCAGTGGTGCTCTTGAGCTCCTCTATGTCTCTTCCTTGCCTTTGTTGCTCCTCCCTCATGGCTCTTTGATTTGCAGTCGAACGCTCTACCACTGAACTATGGACCCTTGAGATGAACCTCTCCATCTCTCATGACTCGGGGGTGGAAGCAACTGCCTTCCTTTTCCTCTTTCTAGAGGTTTCTCCGGCCTTAGGTGCAATAAATGGTTATGGAAAAACAAAAAGTAACGCTTTTTTTCTACACCAAACTTAAAAGGTTTGCTCGTCCTCGAGCAAAAGAAGATAGAAGGGAGTAGAAAGAGAAGTGGAGAAGAAGGAGGTGTGTGAATGGGTGGGTTTATGAGGGGAATGGTTTGAATTGGAATGGTGAGGTAGGTGGGGATCCTGTGGGGTCAAGGACTTAGCATCCCTGCTCCATTGAGGCATGCAAAATGCCCTTAGTGTTCAATCCTAGCGTTTAACGCCAAACTGCTACTTGTTTCTGGCGTTAAACACCAGCTTTTCCCCTTTCTTGGCGTTGAACGCCAACTTGGTGCTTGATTCTGGCGTTTAACACCAGCTTGATGCTTCTTTTTGGCGTTAAATGCCAGTCTGATGCTTCTTACTGGCGTTTAAACGCCAGTAAGCTCTTCCTCCAGGGTGAGATGTTTTAATGCTATTTTTAACTTTGCTTTGAGTTTTGTGACTCCACATGATCATCATCCTAAAGAAAACATAAAATAAAAATGGAAAACAGAAAATTAACATAGATAAGGAAAAAATGGGTTGCCTCCCAATAAGCGTTTCTTTATTGTCTTTAGCTGGACCTTGCTGAGCTTTTAATCTAGCCTCAGCCTTGAGCACTCTTGCTCAATATTGCCTTCAAGATAATGCTTGATTCTCTGTCCATTAACAATGAACTTCTTATCAGAATCAATGTCTTGAAGCTCCACATAGCCATATGGTGACACACTTGTAATCACATATGGTCCCCTCCACCCGGATTTCAGTTTACCGGGGAATAGCCTGAGCCTAGAGTTAAACAACAGAATTTTTTGTCCTTGTTCAAAGACTCTAGATGACAGCTTTCTGTCATGCCATCTTTTTGCTTTCTCTTTGTAAAGCTTGGCATTTTCAAAAGCAGTGAGTCTGAATTCCTCTAGCTCATTCAGCTGGAGCAATCTTTTTTCTCCAGCTAATTTGGCATCAAAGTTTAGGAATCTGGTTGCCCAGTAGGCCTTATGCTCCAGTTCCACGGGCAGATAACAGGCCTTACCATACACAAGCTGGTATGGAGAGGTCCCTATAGGATTCTTGAATGTTGTTCTGTAAGCCCACAGAGCATCATCCAAGCTTCTCGCCCAATCCTTTCTACGGGTACTTACAGTCTGTTCTAGGATTCTTTTTATTTCTCTATTAGAGACTTCAGCTTGCCCATTTGTCTGTGAATGATACGGAGTTGCCACCTTGTGACTAATTCCATATCGGACCATAGCAGAGTAAAGCTGTTTGTTGCAGAAGTGAGTGCCCCCATCACTAATTAGTGCTCTAGGGACACCAAACCTGCTGAAGATATGTTTCTGGAGAAACTTCAGCACTGTCTTAGTATCATTAGTGGGTGCAGGTAGTACTTTGCATCAGTAATTAATTTTTTCTTTTGTTGCTTGCTGTACTCCTTCGATATGAATCTTGCAGCTTTATAGTTTGCAATGTCTGCAAACCATGGTATTTCCTGGATGGCAAACAGTTGCTCATCCGGAAAGGTTTCAGAGATCTCAATAGAGGGGAAGGACGTCCCTTCTACTGGCTCTATCCGGGAAGATGATCAGCCACTTGGTTCTCTGTCCCTTTTCTGTCTCTTATTTCTATATCAAACTCTTGCAGAAGCAACACCCATCTTATGAGCCTGTGTTTTGAATCCTGCTTTGTAAGTAGATATTTAAGAGCAGCGTGGTCAATATACACAATCACTTTTCATCCTACTAAGTATGATCTAAACTTGTCAATGGCATAAACCACTGCAAGCAATTCTTTTTCTGTGGTTGTGTAATTTTTCTGGGCATCATTTAAAACGCGGCTAGCATAATAAGTGACATGCAAAAGCTTGTTATGCGTCTGTCCCAGTACTACACCAATGATATGTCACTAGCATCACACACTAGTTCAAATGGTAATGTCCAGTCTGGTACAGAAATAACTGGTGCTGTGACCAGCTTAGCTTTCAGAGTTTCAAACGCCTGCAGACACTCTGTGTCAAACACAAATAGCGTGTCAGCAGCTAGCAGATTGCTCAGAGGTTTTGTATTTTTTGAAAAATCCTTTATAAACCTCCTATAGAATCCTGCATGCCCCAGAAAGCTTTTAATTGCCTTAACATTGGCAGGTGGTGGTAATTTTTCAATTACTTCCACTTTAGCTTGATCCACCTCTATTCCCTTGTTTGAAATTTTATGCCCAAGGACAATTCCTTCAGTCACCCTAAAGTGACATTTTTCCCAGTTTAAAACTAGGTTGGTCTCTTGGCATCTTTTCAGAACAAGTGCTAAATGGTCAAGGCAGGAGCTGAATGAGTCTCCAAAGACTGAAAAGTCATCCATGAAGACTTCCAGAAATTTCTCTACCATATTAGAGAAGATAGAAAGCATGCACCTCTGAAAGGTTGCAGGTGCATTGCACAGACCAAATGGCATCCTTCTGTAGGCAAATACTCCAGATGGACATGTGAATGCTGTTTTCTCTTGATCCTAGGGATCTACTGCAATTTGGTTGTAGCCTGAATAGCCATCCAAAAAACAGTAATAATCATGACCTGCTAGTCTTTCTAGCATCTAGTCTATGAATGGTAAAGGAAAATGATCCTTTCTGGTGGCGGTATTGAGCCTTCTGTAGTCAATGCACATGCGCCACCTTGTAACTGTTCTTGTAGGAACCAGTTCCTTTTTTTCATTATGAACCACTGTCATGCCTCCCTTTTTGGGGACAACTTAGACAGGGCTCACCCCGAGGAACTATCAGAAATAGGATAAATAATTCCAGCCTCCAGTAACTTGGTGACCTCTTTCTACACCACTTCCTTCATGGCTGGATTTAGCCGCCTCTATGGTTGAACCACTGGCTTAGCATCACCCTCCAATAGGATATTGTGCATGCATCTTGCTGGGCTGATGCCCTTAAGATCACTTATGGACCACCCAAGAGCTGTCTTGTGTGTCCTTAGCACTTGAAGTAGCGCTTCCTCTTCCAGGGGATTTAAAGCAGAGCTTATGATCACTAGAAAAGTGTCACCTTCTCCTAGAAATGCATATTTTAGGGATGGTGGTAATGGTTTGAGCTCGGGTTTAGGAGATTTTTCCTCTTCCTGAGGAAGTTTCAGAGGCTCTTTGAATTCCTCTGAATCCTCCAGATCAGGCTGAACATCTTTAAAGATGTCTTCCAGCTCTGATTCGAGACTCTCAGCCATGTTGATCTCCTCTACCGAAGAGTCAATAAGATCAACTTTCATGCAGTCTTTTGGTGTGTCTGGATGCTGCATGGCCTTGACAGCAATCAACTTAAACTCATCCTCATTGACTCTCAGGGTTACTTTCCCCTTTTGGACATCAATGAGAGTTCGTCCAGTTGCTAGGAAAGGTCTTCCTAGAATGAGAGTAGCACTCTTGTGCTCCTCCATTTCCAGCACTACAAAGTCAGCGGGGAAGGCGAATGGCCCAACCCTGACAATCATGTCTTCAATCACACCTGATGGGTATTTAATGGAGCCATGAGCAAGTTGGAGACATATCTGGGTTAGTTTAACTTCTTCAGTTAAACCAAGCTTTCTGATAGTGGATGCAGGTATTAGGTTGAGGCTTGCCCCAAGATCACATAAAGCTGTCTTGGTGCAATTACCCTCTAATATGCATGGTATCATAAAGCTCCCGGGATCTTTAAGCTTTTCTGGGAAGCTTTTCTGGTAAGCTTTTCAGAATGACTGCACTACATTCTTTAGTGAGGAAAACTCTTTCAGTTTCTCTCCAATCTTTCTTATGACTCAAGATCTCTTTCATGAACTTGGCATAAGATGGTATTTGCTCAAGTGCCTCTGCAAACGGAATCTTTATTTCAGCAGTCCTCAGATAGTCTGCAAAGTGAGCAAATTGCTTATCCTGCTCCTCTTGGCGGACTTTTTGAGGATAAGGTATCTTGGCATTGTATTCCTCAACCTTGGTTGCTGTAGGTTTATTTCCTACAGAGGTGGTTGGAGAAGCCTTTTTAGAGGGGTTGTTATCAGTACGTGTGTGTGTCTGATCCCTCACTGGCGTTTGAATGCCAGGGTTGGAAGCTGGATTGGCGTTGGACGCCAACTCCTTACCTGTTTCTGGCGTTTGAACGCCAGAACTGAGCTTCCATTGGGCGTTTAACGCCAACTCCTTGCTTGTTTGTAGCGTTTGAACGCCAGAACTGAGCATGGGTTGGGCGTTTAACGCCAGCTCTTCACCCTTTTCTGGCGTTTGAGCGCCAGAATTATTCCTCTCTGGGCTCTTACTGTCCTCAGAGAGATTTTGGGTAGCAGTTTGTTCATTTCTTGGCTTCCTGCTGCTTTGAAGTGAGGTATTTAATATTTTCCCACTTCTTAATTGAACTGCTTGGCACTCTTCTATTATTTGTTTTGATAACTGATGTTTTGTTTGCTTCAACTGTACTTCGTTATTCATATTAGCCATTCTTGTGTCCTGTAGTCTCTCCTTGAATTCGGCTAGCTGTTTTGTTAGAAAATCTAATTGATGATTGAATTCAGTAACTTGTTCTGCAAGACTGAGTTCAGCAGTTACTGTTTTAGCCTCTTCTTTCATGAAAGACTCACTACTTAGGTACAAATGCTGATTTCTGGCAACTGTATCAATGAGCTCTTGATCTTCTTCAATTGTCTTTCTCATGTGTATAGATCCACCAGCTGAGTGGTCCAAAGACATCTGAGCTTTCTCTGTAAGCCCATAATAGAAGATGTCTAACTGCACCCACTCTGAAAACATTTCAGAGGGGCATTTTCTTAGCATCTCTCTGTATCTCTCCTAGGCAAAATAAAGAGATTCATTATCTCCTTGTTTAAAGCCTTGGATGTTCAGCCTTAGCTGTGTCATCCGTTTTGGAGGAAAATATTGATTCAGGAATTTTTTTGACAGCTGTTTCCATGTCCTTATGCTAGCCTTATGTTGGTTATTTAACCACCTCTTAGCTTGGTCTTTTATAGCAAATGGAAACAGTAATAATCTGTAGACATTCTGATCTACTTCCTTATCATGTACTGTGTCAACAATTTGTAAATACTGTGCCAGAAACTCTATAGGTTCTTCCTGTGGAAGACCGGAATACTGGCAACTTTGCTGCACCATGATAATGAGCTGAGGATTCAACTCAAAACTACTGACTCCGATGGAGGGTATACAGATACTACTCCCATATGAAGCAGTAGTGGGGTTAGCATATGACCCCAGAGTCCTTCTGAACTGTTCATTTCCACTTAGGTCCATGATGGAGAAAGGGAGATGTTGTGAATTGGAGATTCAAATAGTATTAAAATTTTTTTTTGGAAAACAGAAATTAAAACATAAAATAAAATAAAATGAAAAATGGGTGAGGATTTTCGAAAAATGAAGAGAGAGAAAAAGTGGTTAGGAGGTTTTGAAAAAGATTTGATTTTTGAAAAAGATATGGTTGAAAAGATTTGATTGGAAAAGATATGATTGAAAAAGATAAGATTTTTAAAATTCATGACTAATTTAATGCTAAATTTTCGAAAATTATGACTGGAATAAGAAAAAGATATATCTTAAAATTGAAGATATTTGTAGGAAAATAAGTAAGAGAAAATATTTGAAAAAGATATGATTTTTAAAAACTTGACAACTAAGATATGATAAGTTAAAATTTTGAAATTGAAATCTGAATTTTTTTTTTTTGAAAAATTTCGAAATTTTTGCTAAAAAATAGTTAGAGAAGATATTTTTTTTTTTTGAATTTTATGATGAAAGAGAAAAACACACAAAAGACACACAACTTAAAATTTTTAGATCTAACGCATCTTATTTTTGAAGATTTTGGAGGGAAAACACCAAGGAACACCAAACTTAAAAATTTTAAGATCAAAACACAAGGAAGACTCAAGAACACCTTGAAGACTCACAAGATTTTTAGAAAACCACAATGAAATTTTCGAAAACTAAAGGAAAATTAACAAGAGAACACCAAAATTAAAAATTCACACAAGATTTAATCAAAGAAAAATTATTTTTGAAAAAATTTTTTTTAAAAGGAAGATACCCAATTACCAAGAACATAGGCACAACGTTCTAATCAATTGAGCTACAAAATTAACGTATTTTAATAAGGTATTTAATAAATAAATTTTTGAAAAGGTTTTAGAAAGAAAGACTCAAAGGAGCAACTATTCACAAGAACATAGACACATTCAACAAATGCGTGGACTAAACAAAATTATTGAAAAGTATTTTTGAAAAATTGAAGGGAAATAACAAGCATGTAGTTTGAAAATTATGAAAAAAAATTTTTGAAAGGAAAAATATGAGATGCAATCCTAATGACTCTAAACACAACAAAATAAATTATTCATAATCTAAGCAACAAAATAAACTGTTAGTTGTTCAAACTCAACAATCCCCGGCAACGGCGCCAAAAACTTGGTGCACGAATTGTAAATCACACTTTTCACAACTCGTACCACTAACCAGCAAGTGCATTGGGTCGTCCAAGTAATATCTTACGTGAGTAAGGGTCGATCCCATGGAGATTGTCGGCTTGAAGTAAGCTATGGTTATTTTGTAATTCTTAGTCAGGAAATCAATGATAAGAGTAATTATATTTATGAAGAGTAAAAAGCATAAATTAAATAGTACTTGTTATGCAGTAATGGAGAATAGATTGAGGTTTTGGAGATGCTCTATCTTCTGAATCTCTGCTTTCCTACTGTCTTCTTCTTCACGCACGTAGGTCTCCTTCCATGGCAAGCTGTATGTTGGTGGATCACCGTTGTCAATGGCTACCATCCGTCCTCTCAGTAAAAATGGTCCAAATTCGCTGTCACCGCACGGCTAATCATCTGTCGGTTCTCACTCATGTTAGAATAGGATCCATTCTTTTGCGTCTGTCACTACGCCCAGCACTCCTGAGTTTGAAGCTTGTCACAGTCATCCCATCCCAGATCCTACTCGGAATACCACAGACAAGGTTTAGACTTTCTGGATCTCAGGAATGGCCGCCAATAATCCTAGCCTATATCACGAAGACTCTGATCATGAACCAAGAGGCTAAGAGATACACACTCAATCTAAGGTAGAACAGAAGTGGTTGTCAGGCACGCGTTCATAGGTTGAGAATGATGATGAGTGTCACGGATCATCAGATTCATCACGGTTAAGTACAAGCGAGTATTTTAGAATAGAAACAAACATTACTGAATAGAAAATAGAAGTAATTGCATTAATTTATTGAGACACAGCAGAGCTCCTCACCCCCAATCAGGGGGTTTAGAGACTCATGCCGTCAGAAATACAATATGAAATATGTAAAATGTCATGATGTCCAAAATAAATCTCTAGAAGTTGTTTAAATACTAAAATAGTGACCTAGGTTTACAGAAAAAGTAAACTATGATAGATAGTGCAGAAATCCACTTCTGGGGCCCACTTGGTGTGTGCTGCGGCTGAGACTTGAGCTTTACACGTGCCTAGGGTATTTTTGGAGTCAAACGCCAGGTTGTAACCTGTTTCTGGCATTTAACTCTGCTTTGCAACCTATTTCTGGTGTTTAACTCCAGAATAGGGCAGCAAGCTGGCGTTGAACGCCAGTTTGCGTCATTTATATTCGAGCAAAGTATGGACTATTATATATTGTTGGAAAGCACAGAATGTCTATTTTCCAACGCAATTGAAAGCGCACCATTTGGACTCCTATAGCTCCAGAAAATCTACTTTGAGTGCAGAGAGGTCAGAATCCAACAGCATCTGCAGTCCTTTTTCAGCCTCTGAATCAGATTTTTGCTCAGGTCCCTCAATTTCAGCTAGAAATTACCTGAAATCACAGAAAAACACACAAACTCATAGTAAAGTCCAGAAACGTGATTTTTATTTAAAAACTAATAAGAATATAATAAAAAGTGACTAAAATATATTAAAAACTACCTAAAAACAATGCCAAAAAGTGTATAAATTATCCGCTCATCAATGAGCTTGATGAAAAGGAACCCCAGCTTGAGGTATAAAGTGAACTAAAGCCCTTTCTATCTCATTTGAAGTATTCTTTCTTAGAGGACAACCAAGGGTTTCTGGTCATTATTGTTAGTGAGCTTTCAAGTGAAGAAGAAGAAAGACTCCTAGATATTCTAAGAAAGTACAAGAAAGCAATAGGATGGAGCCTAGCGGATATTGTGGGAATTGACCCCCGCAAATGCATGCATAGGAGATATCTCCAAGATGGAGCTAGGCCGGTTAGGCAACCGCAAAGGAGGCTCAACCCGACCATCCTCGATGTAGTGAAGAAAGAGGTCACCAGATTACTGGATGCGGGTATCATATACCCAATTGCCTTCAGTGAGTGGGTGAGCCAAGTTCAAGTTGTCCCCAAGAAGTCGGGCATCACAACGGTCAAGAAGGACGACGGTGAAATGGTCACTAAAAGAGTACAAAAAGCGTGGCGAGTATGTATTGATTACAGAAGACTGAACGCCGCTACACGGAAGGACCATTATCCCTTACCCTTCATCGATCAGATGCTAGACCGCTTGGCAGGTAAATCTCACTACTGTTTCCTTGATGGATTTACTGGCTACTTCCAGATACATATTGCTCCTGAATATCAGGAGAAGACCACGTTTACTTGTCTGTTTGGCACCTATGCCTATAAAAGGATGCCATTTGGACTATGTAATGCACCTGCTACTTTTCAGTGGTGCATGACGAGTGTCTTCTCCGTTCTAATGGAGACTTGTTTGGAAATCTTTATGGATGACTTCAGCATTTACAGTACTTTATTTGATTGTTGTCTGGAGAGCTTGGCCAAGGTCTTGGCTAGATGTGTTAACACTAACCTTGTCTTAAATTTTGAAAAATGTAACTTCATGGTACGACAAGGCATATTGTTAGGGCATGTAGTATCTCATGAAGGCATTTCTGTAGACCCGGCCAAGGTCGATGTTATCACCACTTTACCTCACCCCTCATCTGTGAGGGAGGTTCACTCGTTTTTGGGACATGTAGGATTCTATAGGCGCTTTATCAAGGATTTCAGCAAGATTGCTTTGCCATTGTCGTGCCTACTCCAAAATGATATGGATTTTGAGTTTGATAGTGAATGCGTGAAAGCTTTTGAAGAGCTAAGGAGAGTTCATACCATGGCACCAATTGTGCGAGGCCCCAACTGGACATTGCCATTTGAGATAATGTGCGATGCGTCAAACCATGCTGTAGGTGCCGCGCTTGCACAGCACGATGGTAAACTCCCTTATGTCATTGCTTACTCTTCTAAAACACTAGATGCAGCACAATCCAACTATACCACTACTGAAAAAGAACTCTTAGCTATTGTTCATGCTTTGGATAAATTTAGATCTTATTTGCTAGGGTCAAAGATAGTGGTATACACGGATCATGCAGCTTTAAAGTACTTATTGACAAAGAATGAGTCAAAGCCTAGACTCATACGTTGGATCTTGCTTTTGCAAGAATTCGACATTGAGATTAGGGACCGGAGTGGATCTCAAAACCTAGTTGCAGATCATTTAAACCGCATTGAGAATTTAAAATTTGATCTATTCCTAATCAATGACTCATTCCCATTGGATAGTTTGCATGCTGTGTCGGATAGCTTTCCTTGGTTTGCCCCAATGGCAAACTACTTGGTTGCAAAAATCTTTCCTCCCAACTTTTTGAAAAACCAAAAGGGACAAGTTGAGGAGTGATCCCAAATACTATATTTGGGATGACCCTCACTTGTGGAAGAGAGGCGTGGACCAAGTAATTCAAAGATGTATCCCAGAATCTGAAACCCAACCAATTGTTGAAGCTTGTCATTCGTCCGAATGTGGTGGCCACTTTGGCCCACAAAGGACCGCTAAAAAGTGTTGGATTGTGGATTCTGGTGGCCAACCTTATTCAAGGATGCTAACCGGTTATGTGTGTCTTGCCATCAGTGTCGGAGGTCGGGAAACACATCCCAAAGGGATGAAATGCCTCAGCAACCTATGTTGTTCTGTGAGATATTTGATGTATGGGGCATTGACTTTATGGGACCGTTTTCCAACTCTAGTGGGTATCTGTATATTCTGTTAGCGGTTGACTACGTGTCAAAGTGGGTAGAGGCCATACCTACCCGCCTTGACGACACCAATGCCATTGTTTCTTTTATTAGGAATCACATTGTGTGCCATTATGGGTCGCCACGAGCAATCGTGAGCGACCAAGGATCCCACTTTTGTAACAGAAAGGTAGAAGCATTGCTCAAGCGCTATGGAGTGTCACATAAGGTTGCTACTGCTTATCATCTGCAAACAAATGGACAAGCAGAAGTGTCCAACGGGGAAATTAAGAGGATTTGGAGAAAGTGGTTAATCCACAAAGAAAGGATTGGAGCCTCCGGTTAGGAGATGCACTATGGGCATATAGAACGGCCTACAAGACTCCGATAGGAATGAGTCCCTTTCGGATCATCTATGGTAAGGCATGCCATCTTCCAGTGGAGATTGAGCATCAGGCCTATTAGGCGGTAAAGCAGTGCAACATGGATTTAGCCAAGGCGGGTGAAGCTAGGAAGCTACAACAAGAGAAGCTTGAGTGTTTGAGGAACGAGTCATATGAGAATGCCCGGATCTATAAAGAGAAGACCAAAGCATTTCATGATCATCACATCCGGAAGAAGGACTTTCAAGAAGGTGATGAAGTCCTCCTCTACAACTCAAGGCTTCGATTTATGCCTGGCAAGCTCTGCTCTAGATGGGAAGGACCTTTCAAGGTGAAGGAGATAAAGCCATATGGAGTGGTGGAGTTGCTTGATCCCAAGAGTGAAGCAACTTTCAAAGTGAATGGACATAGAGTGAAGAAGTATCATGGTTACAAGCCCCCAAAAGAGCTAGAGGTGTACCTATTGGAGGATGCACCAAGGAGAGAAGAAGCTTAAGAAAAGGACCGTCTAACTTAAGGACGTTAAAGAAAAGTGCTAGGTGGGAGGCAACCCACTGTGGTAAGATCTTCCTTGTTTATACCATCTCGTTTGTAACCTTCAATTTCATGTGAATTTTGTGATTTTTTTATGATTGATTGATTGCATAGGAATGTTAGTTTTATTCTTCTTGTTGAATAGTTAGAATGTTAATGTAGTTTTCCTCATTATGGTATGGATGAAGTAGTGAAGTAGGGAGAATGCTATGCTTTGGAATTGTGAATGATATTGTGAAGAATTCTGTTTGGCTACTAGCTTAAGCACCTACCAAGAATGTGTAGAATAGGTCTTGTTATACTGAAAAAAAAAAAGAAAAAGATAGAAAAATGAAAAATGGGCACCGACGCGCCGGAGCACTTTGCGCGCGTGCGCCGGTGGTACAATTCCATCTCTTGGGCCAAATACCTGAGAGTTATGCCCATTTCGTGCCCAGCTCGCACCAGGCACTCACGCATCCGCGTACTTGCCGTCTGAGCGCATCATTGCAATTTTACCATCGACGCGCAAGCGCACCGTGTAACGACCTAATTTTCAGTACGCTAGGACATACCAGAAACTGAGTGCTACCAATTTGTCATCCTAATTATTATCTATTCTTTATTATATGAGCCTGATTCGTTGTTAGAAGCGTAGTTAGTTAGCGAGGTACTTTTTTTTTTAAATATTTGGATTAATGAACAGAATCATTTATAATCAATTCACAAGTAATAACAGATAAAATAGTTATAAACAACCACACATAAATGCATCACAAGTAGTTGACAACATTCGGTGATTCAGCCTTTATTAGAATATAGACTGTTAGTTAGAACATCCCTAGATATAGCTAAATAATATATATATACATATATATAAACAAAACATCCCAGGTCCTGACCTGTTCAAAAGGTCCCTAAGCTGGCACCTAGGCTAGCCTAGACTTTATACTCACCTAGTCCCTCTAAACTACTAAAGCGAGGGAAAGTACATTCTAAGTCTTCAAAACTCAAGTAAGGTGGAACGTCATCAAAAGGTAGAACGTCATCTGCTACTCCTCTGCACGATCAGACATTGCTATAGGATGTCTCTCTGGTACCTCATCTAGTAGCCACACAATAGGAGTCTCGTACACAGGATTTAGATTAAAGTTCACGTACAAACGGCGTGTAGACATCGGTTGGTCTCACAGTATATACATATAAATAGAGAACGATATTCTCCCTAGACTCAGAAGATTACCTAGAGTGGAATCCTTTTTACAAACGGTCGTCAGCGAACTACAGAAAGGAACTCTTGCTTCCATCCGAAGGGGGAAGGGAGAGAGAAGGGGTAAAAACTGGGGAGTTCTTAGTAGGGTCAGGGTTATTAGTTAAGTTCATTAATTATATGTTGTTTTGCAAACTAATGGCAAAATACAGAAAGCAGTAAATATAAGATGAAGATAAATAGAGGAAATAGAGAAATAGAAAATAGAACACAAACAGAAGGATACAAGAAAATACAAAACAGACACAGAGAAAAGAATACAAACAAGGAAAGCATACATTCATACAACAATCATAACAAAGGAAATGCACAACCAAGTATGATGCATGTCTAGCCCTAGCGCAGGTAATGAGCTCATTTTTCGGTTACAGACCCGCTCCTGACGTTACCCGGAGTCCTTTGACAAGGTAAGGCTTTCCTGTTGGAAACACCCATCGCAAGAGTCCTTTGACTTGCGAGGCAAACCACCGCAAGAGTCCTTTGACTTGCAGAGTGGCACTAGCTACCCACTACAAGAGTCCTTTGACTTACAAGAGCACACACACACTCACTCACTGTAAGAGTCCTTTGACTTACAGGAGCATATGCTAGTTGTGTTTTCTCGATACCTCTGTAAGAGTCCTCTGACTTACAGAATAGCATTATAGCTAAGTATCACAGGATAGCACTCTCAGTGGTCGTACCACCATCTATCTGACTGCCTTCACGCAGCAGATCATCACATAATCATTCTCATTATCATCATTCATTATCATTCTCATTATTCATCATCACTTTCACATTCATATGCCGTTCCTCTTTCTTTCTCTGTTCAATCATGGTATACAAACTTTACAGCTTGTACTTTTACAACATCGTAACTCAAACCATTTCTCTTTATCACATTACTCTTTTCTCTTTGTCTTTTTACTCTGCTCTGATTACTCTTTTCCCTGTATCTCTTTACTTTTCTCTGGTTACTCTGTTTTCTGTGTTTCTTTACTCTGCTTTGATTTCTCTTCATATCATATGTATTTAAAGCTTATGTAAATTTCGATATGAATAGTTAGCCTGTCCCAAGTATAGGTTCATTAAGTCTATACTGAAACAGTTTAACTTTTCATATAACACCTAACCCTAGTCACAACTCAAGTACTAACTAAGTTGCCCTAGTTCGTTCAGTAGTCTCTGTCTGTTTTTCTGTCATTAAAATTTTACAGACTTTTTCTTTGGTTTTTATCTTTTCTTTAACTTTTTATCTTTTCTTTATCTTTGCCTCAATATCATGTTATTACCACTCCCTAAGTGTTTTATGAAGGTAATTATGAGATTCTGCACTTAAAGTTGTCTTTCTAAAGCTTATACAGAAAACTGTCTTTTTCGCATTATTTTATTATTTTTATTAAAATATTATTTTTAATTAAATATTATTGTTTAATATTTTATTATTATTTATTATTTTATTAATATATTTTCAAAAATTACCTTCCTTTAACCTTTTACTTTATAAATTCACTTTTTACCACCCGTAACGTGCCGGTGCTAAGCTGCACCAGTAAATTGTGAACCCGGTTAAACTGATTTTCTGTTTTTAACTAAAACAGACCAGGTAACTTTATAATATCATTCAAGCATCTTCTAATACTAATATAATGATAATATTATACTATTATCTCTCTTCTCTAATGAGTCGAGTCCGGTTCGTCAAACTGAGACTATTTAAAAAAACTAGAATCAGAACTCCTAACCGATATGGTTCAAAAACTAGGTTCTTCGTGATTGCGTTGTCGGGCTCGTCTCAACTAAGGTCCTGAGTTAAAGATAATATAATGACAATAAGGATTGAGATACTTTTTGATATAGAGGAGGTGTTCCCTTTACTGATTTTCTGTCGAAATCCGTGCATTCGGAAAAGATCTCGCATACTCGAAAAGCAGGGTTGTTACATTCTACCCTCCTAAAAGAAAGTTTTGCCCTCAAAATTTCGGCCACGTGCAAGAAATCCATCTTTAAGCGGTCTATTTCCTTCAAGCCATCCTGACAAAGATATCAGTTCGTTCCTTACAGCATCTAAATATCACATAGCCATGGCCATGGAGATCATAACAGCTATAAGAATAGTTGTGGCTCTCACGAATTTGTCGTTCGGAACTCGATTAAACCATGCCTATTCACAGTCATTAAGGTCTTATCTGCACCAAACAATCAATATTAAGGTGATCAGTCTTAATATCTCAAGTTAGGCACGAACATTCCCAAAATGAGCACTCATAGACATTCATGCGCAATGTATCTTAAAGATACCCTAACAGCATGAGACACACAAGCAGAGTATGCAGCAAAGCATAGTCAATCTACTCCCCAGGCTCTATTGGGAACGAACTGCTCTGATACCAAATTATAATGACCCGATTTTTAGTACGCCTAGGACATACCAGAAACTGAGTGCTACCAATTTGTCATCCTAATTATTATCTATTATTTATTATTTGAGCCTGATTCGTTGTTAGAAGCGTAGTTAGTTAGCGAGGTACTTTTTTTTTTAAATATTTGGATTAATAAACAGAATCATTTATAATCAATTCACAAATAGTAACAGATAAAACAGTTATAAACAACCACACATAAATGCATCACAAGTAGTTGACAACATTCGGTGATTCAGCCTTTATTAGAATATAGACTGTTAGTTAGAACACCCCTAGATATAGCTAAATAATATCTATATACATATATATACATACAACATCCCAGGTCCTGACCTGTTCAAGAGGTCCCTAAGCTGGCACCTAGGCTAGCCTAGACTCTATACTCACCTAATCCCTCTAAACTACTAGAGCGAGGGAAAGTACATTCTAAGTCTTCAAAACTCAAGTCAGGTGGAACGTCATCATCAAAAGGTAGAACGTCATCTGCTACTCCTCTGCACGATCAGACATTGCTATAGGATGTCTCTCTGGTACCTCATCAAGTAGCCACACAATAGGAGTCTCGTACACTCGATTTAGATTAAAGTTCACGTACAAACGGGGTGTAGACATCGGCTGGTCTCACAGTATATACATATAAACAGAGAACGATATTCTCTCTAGACTCAGAAGACTACCTAGAGCGAAATCCTTTTTACAAACGGTCGTCAACGAACTAAAGAAAGGAACTTTTGCTTCCATCCGAAGGGGGAAGGGAGAGAGAAGGGGTAAGAACTGGGGAGTTCTTAGTAGGGTTGGGGTTATTAGTTAAGTTCATTAATTATATTTTGTTTTGCAAACGAATGGGAAAATACACAAAGCAGTAAATAGAAGATGAAGATAAATAGAGGAAATAGAGAAATAGAAAACAGAACACAAACAGAAGGATACAAAAAATACAAAACAGACACAGAGAATAGAATACAAACAAAAAAAGCATACATTCATACAACAATCATAACAAAGGAAATGCACAACCAAGTATGATGCATGTCTAGCCCTAGCGCAGGTAATGAGCTCATTTGTCGGTTACAGACCCGCTCCCGACATTACCCGGAGTCCTTTGACCAGTTAAGGCTTTCCTGTTGGCAATACCCATCGCAAGAGTCCTTTGACTTGCGAGGCAAACCACCGCAAGAGTCCTTTGACTTGCAAAGTGGCACTAGCTACCCACTACAAGAGTCCTTTGACTTGCAGAACGGAGCTAGTCTGCCCAACACACTCACTGTAAGAGTTCTTTGACTTACAAGAGCACACACACACTCACTGTAAGAGTCCTTTGACTTACAGGAGCATATGCTAGTTGTTTTTTCTCGATACCTCTGTAAGAGTCCTCTGACTTACAGAATAGCATTATAGCTAAGTATCCCAGAAAAGCACTCTCAGTGGTCGTACCACCATCTATCTGACTGCCTTCACGCAGCAGATCATCACATAATCATTCTCATTATCATCATTCATTATCATTCTCATTATTCATTATCACTTTCACATTCTTATGCAGTACCTCTTTCTTTTTCTGTTCAATCATGCTATACAAACTTTACAGCTTTTACTTTTACAACATTGTCACTCAAACCATTTCTCTTTATCACATTACTCTTTTCTCTTTGTCTTTTTACTCTGCTCTGATTACTCTTTTCTCTGTATCTCTTTACTTTTCTCTGGTTACTCTATTCTCTGTGTTTCATTACTCTGCTTTGATTTCTCTTCATAACATATGTATTTAAAGCTTATGTAAATTTTGATATGAATAGTTAGCCTGTCCCAAGTATAGGTTCATTAAGTCTATACTGAAACAGTTTAACTTTTCATATAACACCTAACCCTAGTTGCAACTCAAGTACTAACTAAGTTGCCCTAGTTCGTTCACTAGTCTCTGTCTGTTTTTCTGTCATTAAAATTTTACAGACTTTTTCTTTGGTTTTTATCTTTTCTTTAACTTTTTATCTTTTCTTTATCTTTGCCTCACTATCATGTTATTACCACTCCCTAAGTGTTTTATGAAGGTAATTATGAGATTCTGCACTTAAAGTTGTCTTTCGAAAGCTTTTACAGAAAGCTTTTTGACAACCTCTAGGATAGTGGGGTTCAGTCTTCTCTGGGGTTGACGGACAGGTCTTGCTCCCTCTTCTAAAAATATTCTATGCTCACAGACTTGACGGTTTATGCCTACTATGTCTGCCAAACTCCAACGAATTGCCTTCTTGTGCCTCCTTAGTACACTATGTAGCTGCTCTTCCTGTTGAGAAGTGAGTTCCCTTACATTGATAACCGGGAACTTCTGCCCGTCTTCAAGGTAAGCATATTTGAGGTGTGGAGGAAGGGGTTTTAATTCTAACTTCTGATCATGTTAAGGCTTTGGATTGTCTGGAGTTGGTAACAGTGGTAAGGCACTGTCATTGTCCTCTGAGAATGTCCCCACACTTGGGCCTTGTCCTGTGTGCTTCTCTTCAAATTCCTCCTGATGGACTTCAACCACGGTTTCATCTATAATGTCACACTTGAGGATAGAGTGATCCTCCAGAGGATGCTTCATAACTCTATTCAGATTGAAGATCACTACTCGGCCATCTATTTCAAAAGAGTATGTTCCTGAGAAAGCATCTAATTTAAACTTTGAGGTTTTCAAGAATGGCCTTCCGAGTAGAATTGATGATGGCTTGTCTGAGTCATTTTGGGGCATTTCTAGGATATAAAAATCAGTGGGGAATGTGAGTCCCTTAATGCCTACTAGTACATCTTCAGAAACTCCAACCACTATAATAATGCTTTTATCTGCTAACACAAAATGAGCTGCCGACCTTTTTAAGGGAGGGAGCCTCAAAATATCATATATAGACAAAGGCATTATACTCACACATGCTCCTAAATCACACATGCAATCAGAAATTATCACACCACCAATAGTACAATTAACTATACAAGGACTGGGTCACTACATTTTTCAGGTAAACCTCCCATTAAAGCAGATATGGAACTTCCTAAAGGAATAGTTTCTAATTCATTAATTTTGTCTTTATGTATACATAAATTTTTTAGAAACTTAGCATACTTAGGTACCTGTTGAATAACATCAAATAGAGGAACAGTTACCTCAACCTTTTTGAATATCTCCACCATTTTTGGATCAGGTTCCAGCTGCTTCCTGGGCTTCCTTGCAAGTTGTGGAAATGGGATGGGAGTGGCGTTTTCTGCAGTGTCTGTGCCTTTTAGTGCTTCCTCCTGTGGTTGCACTTCTTCTTCTTCAGCCACGTCCTGTATGTCCTCTTCTTCTTCGACATCTTCTATTTTCACTACCTCTTCAGCTGAGGCGTGTTCTGGTGGGCTTGTCTCCTCATGATTCCTCTCCTGCAGTGTGGTTCCGGACCTCAGGGTGATGGCATTAATGCCACCCTTGGGATTGGGTAATGGTTGAGAGGAAATTCTACTAGAGCTCAAAGGTTGGTTATTGGAGTTGTTCATTGATCCTATCTGGGAGACAAGAGCCTGCAAAGTAGCGGTCAGACCATTCAGAGTGGCATTAATATTGTTTTCCATGGTCTGCTGTCTCCGATCAATAGATTGTACTAAGTCATCATTGGCAGATGCAGAAGGATAGGTAATTTGAGAGGTCTGCTGTTGGGTATTCTGTGGTCCTTGGGATTGCCTTAGGTGAGGTGCTCTGTAAGGCTGATTCTGATTCTGCTGCCTGTTGTTGTTGTTATTCCACCTCTGATTTCCCTGATTATCTCTGCCTCTTCTGTTGTTGTTGTCCCTCCAATTCTGGTTAGAATTGTCTTGCCATCCGTGGTTGTAATTACCACTTTGATTGTACCCTTGGTTGGGGCGGTCATAGAAGTTATGAGTGGCTGCCACGGTGTTGTCTTCCTGCTGGAGTGATGGGATATTTTCGTGGAAGAAACGAATTTCTCCAAAACACCCAAAACTAACCGGCAAGTGCACCGGGTCGCATCAAGTAGTAATAACTCACTTAGAGTGAGGTCGATCCCACAGGGATTGATGGATCAAGCAACTTTAGTGGGTGATTAGTTTAGTCAAGCTAACATTGAGTGAATTGTGTGAAGTTGAGCAACAGAAGGTAAAAATTGCAGGGAAATTAAAGTTGCGGAATGTAAATGGGAAGAAGCTTAAAGAGCAAGAAATGTAAATTGTAGAAACTTAAATAGCAAGAAATGTAAATTGCATGAAATGTAAAGGGGAGAGGGTGCTGGAAATTAAAGAGAGCAATAGATCAAAGCTTAGAGGAAATTTAACTTGCAGGAAAGAAAAGTGTAGCAGAGACTTATAGAAACTGAGATTTCAGAAAACTGAATTCAAAATTTGAAAATGATAATTGCAGAAAAGTGTATCAAAGGGGACATTCTATTCTACCCTACTCCTAATGCTCGAGTTGAGCCAGCCTCCCCCACAAATATGAAAATGATGCCTTATATAGGCTTTACAAAATGGAAATGAAAATGAAATTAAAAACAAATTACAATTAAATGAAATTCCTATTTTATCTATTTCTTGTGCCTTTGAGTGATGATCATGGGCCCTTGCTCTTGATGGAATTGGGTTGATAGAGGCCTTGGTTGACTGCTCTTGGAGTTTGAGGAGGAACCGAAGTGAACCGGGTTTGAATTTGCAAAAGCTTGAGTAAAAGTTTGAGTAAAAGTTTGAGGCAAACTTTTACTCCAACTTTTCACATCAGCCACCCTCTTTTGCTGATACCAACGTTGGGGCAAAAGTTTGGGGTCTAACTTTTGCTGCAACGTTGGCCTCCCTTATGCACATTTATGGCGCCAATTTTGTCCTCTTGTCATGTTGCCAATTTTATGCCCAATATAGACTATCATATATGGTTGGAAAGCTCTAAATGTCAGCTTTCTAACCCACTTGGAATCATTTCAATTGGACATCTACAACTCAAGTTATGATCATTTGAAGAGGGCATGGTTGCTGGCTTTGGTGTGCAGCGTTTGAGGTAAAGTTTGCCTCAAACGTTGGCGAAAACGCCAGTTCTGGAGGCTCAAACGTATTGTCCACCCCATAGGGAGTAACTTTCATGTGCCAACGTTAGCCCAAAAGTTAGGGGCTAACGTTGGGGCTAACGTTTCACCCAAAAGTTTGTGCAAAAGTTTGAGGCTAACTTTTGGTCCAGCTTTTTTCTTCCTGGTTCATTTTCACTTATTCCATTGTCCTCTCTTTACTCCTAGCCATTCCTTCTTGCTTCAACCTTTCTTCAAGCTTTCTTCACCTATCATTAATCAACCAAACACATCAAAGCTATGCTCAAAATCATGAGATATTCATTCTTTCATAATATGTGACAATTGTAGCATAAAACCTCATGAAATAGCATGAATTCATACATGGTTGATTAAATCAAAGGAAACATGAAAATCTACCCAATTGGCTTGCTTATGGATCAAGAAAGTGCATAAAACCTATTGAAAACAAATGAAAAAGCATAGAAAAACATGACATGGTGACATGTCATCATGGAGCTGCGGACATTCATTAGTATAATGGCTATAATCAGTGCAGATTCCGCAAACTCTCTGTGGGACTAACTGTTGGTTTTGCTGTGTTGGAGAAGGTTGAGCTTGCTGAACTTGTTGTTGATTCAATTGCATCTGCTTCAGCAAGTTGGTCATTTCACAGATACTCTGAGTTAGAGTAGTAGTCTCTCTGCTAGAGGATACTTCTGCAACGGCTTTTGCATGGCCTTGTTTCTGCCTGTGATTCCTAGTAGATTCAGCTAAGTCACTGATCAATTTCCATGCCTCATCAGTGGTCTTGTACTTTTTCATAGGCCCATTGCTAGACTTTCCAATGTGGTCTTATCTTGGGGCCTCATGCCCTATGTGACATAACCGAGTAACACTATCTTGTCAATCATATGGTGGGGGCAAGCTTCCAGAAGATTATTGAAGTGCTCCCAATATTCATAAAGCGTCTCGGATTCATCCTGAACAATCATGGAAATATCTTTCCTCAGTTTATCAGTAACTTCAGCTGGAAAGAACTTTTCCAAGAATTCTCTTCTCAGTGTATCCCAGTTGGATACAATTGCTGCTGGTTGAGTGTAGTACCACTCTCTTACCTTCTCCTCAAGAGAAAACGGGAAAGCTTTCAGCAAAATTGAAGTTTCATCTGCACCATCACGCTTGACAGTAGAACAGGCTGCCTGAAAATCTCTCAGGTGCTTGATAGGCTCTTTATCAGGTAAGCCATGAAACTTGGGCATCAAATTAAGCAGTGCGGTCTTTATCTCAAAGTCTGTAGCCACCGCTAGGTGATGCGCTTGAAACGGTTGCATTGTAAAATCAGGGGCTCCTTCCTCCTGGATAATAACTCTTCTGGCTGCTGCCATGTTACCTATACGTAAATCAACTGAATCAGTAGAACAGGAGCTGGTTTCTTTCTCAAGTGGCGTTTCAGATCCGCCCTCAGGGAGGACTAACCGATGCCGAGCTTGCCTTATTCCTGAAATAGTTCTTTCAATCTCAGAATCGAATACTGGCAAGCTTGGATCAGGAAGTGAACGCGTCGTCTAACGAAAGAAACAAGCAGCTCATAGTAGCAAAATAAAATAAAATGTAAATAAATAAATTACAATTAATAACTTTAGCACTCTATTGCAACTCCCCGGCAACGGTGCCAAAAATTGATGCAAGCAGAAATTGGCGAGTTAAGAATGATTATAAAATATGCGTTGCAAGTATAGTTCTCAACCAACCAGAAATCCGCTTATCAATTTAGAAGGGTGTCACAGAAATTAAAATTAAAATACTGGGAGTATAAAACGAACTAGAGTGTCGAAGTCTTGATGGGGCAATAACTCTTCTCAATATCCCAATGCAAAAACAATGAAAAATAACGAATCCTAAAAACCATGAATGTGTAGAGAGAAAACCTAGAGGAGAGGAAAACTAGATCTAAAAACTAAAACTATGCGGAATGAATGTTGTTGTTGGTTTCTGCATGTTCTCTGGCTCTAGTCTGCTTTTCTGGGTCGAAAACTGGGTCAAAATAAGGCCCGAAATCGCTCCCAGCAATTCTGCAGATTATGCAGATCGCGCATGTCACGCGGTCGCGTCATCCATGCGACCACGTCATTCGGCATTTCGCTTTGCCACGCGGATGCGTCGTCCATGCGGCCGCGTCACTCGTGCTATTCCATGCCGCGCGGTCGCGTCGTCCATGTGGCCGCGTCACTGCGATTTCCTCTTCTTCGCGTGGTCGCGTCATCCATGCGGCCGCGTCACTTCTCGCTGGTCATCTCCTCAATTTCTTGTGTTCCTTCCATTTTTGCAAGCTTCCTCTCCAATCTCCAACTCATTCATGCCCTATACTGCCTGAAACACTTAACACACAGATTACGGCATCGAATGGAATAGAGGAGAAATAAAATGCATAATTAAAAGTCTCTAGAAAGCAAGTTTTCAATCATGCAATAACTTTTGGAACGAATTATAAATGCATGCTTATTTAATGAATAAGTAGGTAAAGATCATGATAAAACCACATAATTAAACACAATATAAACCTTAAAATAGTGGTTTATCACTGACATGATGATGTTTCTTGCTTTTTCTTTGTTTTCTTAGTTTTCCTTTTTCCTTATTTTTCCATGGATGTTGAATTGAGTTTAATTTGCTTTAATAGATCTTTTGTCATTCTTTTTCTTATCTTTGCCAATGTGTGATGTTTACGTGATGATTGATGTTCTATTTTGGGCTTTGAATTGATTAAGTATCTCATAATTACTCTTTGCTTAATAATTGCATACCAAGTGTTCGAGGAAATGCATGAATACCATTTTGGTTTCTTTTGACAATGTGCTTTCAATTGGATGCTTCTCCTCATTCACTTGTTATCCTTTACACGCATTGAGTCCACTTTGCTTGCTAATTAGATACTCATTGAATATGACTTGCTCTTTGTTATGGATGCTTGAGATTACTCCTCTCATGCCACTGCATGCTTAATTTCCTCTTTTTCAGGATGGCCACCGCAAAAGGCAAGGCGAAAGCTCTAAGGAAACTAGCCGCAAGGAGGTGATGACAAGTCATCTTAGCCTAGTTTCACTAGCCTTTTTCTTTTGTTTTCAATTGAATTATGCAGTTTCTTGAGCCATAAGCAAGCCAATTAGGTAGATTTTCATGCTTCCTTTGATTTAATCAACCATAGATGAATTAATGCAATCTCATGAGGTTTTATGCTATAATTGTCACATATTATGAAAGAATGAATATCTCATGATTTTGAGCATAGCTTTGATGTGTTTGGTTGATTAATGATAGGTGAAGAAAGCTTGGAGAAAGGTTGAAGCAAGAAGGAATGGCTAGGAGGAAGAGAGGACAAAAAGTTTGAGCAAAAGTTTGCCTCAAACTTTAGCTCAAACTTTTGGATTAATTGAAAATGAACCAGGGAGCAAAAAGCTGGAGCAAAAGTTAGCCTCAAACTTTTTGGCTAACTTTTGGCATCACAAATCAACACCCTGGAGAGCAAAAGTTTGCGCCAACGTTTGCCTCTAACTTTTTGGCAAACGTTGGCGCCATGAGTGTGCAAGGGGAGGCCAACGTTGGAGCAAAAGTTTGACCCCAAACTTTTGCCCCAACGTTGGTATCAGCAAAAGAGGGTGGCTGATGTGAAAAGTTGGAGTAAAAGTTTGCCTCAAACTTTTACTCAAACTTTTACTCAAGCTTTCATGATTCCAAACCCGGTTCAATTCGGTTCTTCTCCAAACTCCAAGAGCAATCAACCAAGGCCTCTGTCAACCCAATTCCATCAAGAGCAAAGACCCAATTGAAGGCTTGAAGACCATTTGAAGAAAGTGTATAAATAGCATAGGATTTAAGTTTTTCGGAGAGCTTCCTTTTTAGAATTTTCAATACTTACAGCAGAGAGCTTTCCTTTTTGGTTTTGATTAGTGCACTTAGTAGAGAGCTCACTTTACATTTCTTGGCATTGTTGTTTTAATTCAAGAGAATTTGGGAGGAGAATTGATCTCTCTTCTTCCTTGTTCTTGCCCAGCACTCTTTACTTTCCTTGTCTTGGATCTTGGGTGGAGAATTGAAGAACTTCTGTTTCAATCTCACCTTGGGATCTTGTTTAATTCTCTGCTTAATTGAATTTCAGTTTCGGTTAATTGCTTCTTCATCTACTTTCTTTGCAATTTACATTTCCTTTGCAGTTGTTCTTGTTGGATCTAGGAAGGCATTGAGATCTAGACTTGGTTATCTAGTCTCTTCGGTCCTGAGATCTGAATTCCAACTTTACATCCTCTGTTTAATGCTTTTCAATCTCATTTACATTTCTGTTTTTAGATCTGATTCAATCCAAGTTATCTTCTACTTCTCTGTTCGTTGCAATTTACCTTTCCTTGTTTAATTTCTGCAAATCCAATTCCCAATTCCCTTTACAATTCAAGCCATTTACATTTCTTGCGTTCTAAGTTTCTGCCATTTAATTTCTTGTTCT
Organism: Arachis ipaensis; assembly: GCF_000816755.2. Taxonomy (NCBI): domain Eukaryota; kingdom Viridiplantae; phylum Streptophyta; class Magnoliopsida; order Fabales; family Fabaceae; genus Arachis; species Arachis ipaensis. The sequence goes on along the minus strand of NC_029787.2, from coordinate 61,077,992 downwards.
TTAAGATTCAGCACTTTAATTCCTGTTCTCTTTAATTTCATGCCAATTACCCATTCCCTTTACTTTCCATGCGATTTAAATTCTGCAAATCACAAATCTCTCAACCAAATCTTGATTCGCTTGACTAAATCAACCACTAAACTAAAATTGCTCAATCCTTCAATCCCTGTGGGATCGACCTCACTCCCGTGAGTTATTATTACTTGATGCGACCCGGTGCACTTGCCGGTTAGATTTGTGTGTTTGGAATTCGTCTTCCAAAAATACACATCAGGAGGGCACCCCAAAGATCCACTTCTAAGGCGCACTCTTCATCGAGAGCCGGATCTTTAACTAAGAAAGCGAAGACACCCACTCCTATTGATGAGAAGGAAAAGAAAAAGCCAGCGAAAGATTCTTCAAGGTTCCCCAACCGCTTCTGTGAACTTATGTTCCCCTACATAGCTGTACGGAACTATCATCCCGAGCATCTACTTGCTCCGCCAGACAAGGTTGCTCCTTGTATTTTACCCCGTATTGAACGACAAGGATGGGAGTTTCTTTTGAGGAAACCAAGGGAAATCAACCTCTCTTGGGTTGAAGAGTTCTACACTAACTACCAACTTTCCTCCTTTCAATCGGTATACATGCGCCGCAAGCAAGTCCCAGTTTTAGAAGAGGCTATTCAGCAAGTGCTTAATGTCCTACCGGTGCCAAGTGACATGGATGGCTATCAACAAGTCTTACATCAGTGAGAGAAGTTTGGATTTGATTGGGACTCGATCCTTCGAGTCATTGCTGAGCCAGAGGCATTTTGGATCCAAGGTCAACTCCGGATGAGGCCCAAGAGCATCGACGCTCGCTTCCTCACTATGGAAGCTAGAGCTTGGGCCCAGATCCTATCTCACTATGTGCTACCTAGCACCCACTAGTCATCCTTCATGGCAAATCTCACCTTGCTTGTTTGGTGTGTTCTCACGGAGAAGCCGGTAAACATTCCGCTTCTTGTCAAGCAAGCGATGAGTCAAGCTCACGATCGGGGTAATTTACCATTTCCAGCATTGGTATTTGATTTAGTTGCTGCTGCGGGTGTTCCTTGGGAAGCAAAGGACAAAAAGATTATAGTTCCGGCTAAGGGCGATGTGGTCCCAACCGGAAAATACTTACATTTTCCCATGAACAACCCAAGCCTTGACATAGCCCTTCCATCTACTATTCCTTCCACCTTATCATCACCACCACGGCAAAGATCCACACATCAAAGGATAGAAGATCTTCACCGGAAGCTTCATAAATATGAGCGGCGCAATCAACGTCGATATACTTACATCAAGAAGCTTCTGCGTTGTGTTACCTCTAGCATGGAGGAACCCAAAATATTCACATCCACCTCAAACCCGAGTGATGGGAACTCTGAAGGAGAGGATAGTGATGTTTCCGGTCCCGACGCCCCTTTGCGCATTGTTCGTAGCACGGAGGACCGTGCTAATTTTTAAGTGTTGGGAGGTCGTTCGACCGATCTCCATGGGTAACAATCTCTTCCCTTCAATACCCATGGATTTATCTTTTGCTTAGTAGTTAATACATTGCATGTGTAGTTAGTTTTGCTTGTAAATACTCCTTGCATGATAGTTAGTTTTTATAGAGTTACTTGGTCAAAATAATAACTTCTTTTCCAAGAAACTGTGTTTTGGGGTACCCTACCAAATTTTTTAAATTTTTGAAATTTTTGTAGTAAACTTGCTTTAAGAATGTATTTTGGAACATAGTGATTGAGCTAAGAACACAAGCATGAAAGTTTTGAGCCTATTGCATGGTTACATCTTCTAACCATTAATTCCATTCTTGTGTGCATATCTCTCTCTCTATGATTGTGACTCTTGCTTTGTCTGATTCTATATGTCCATTACTTTGTGTATGAATGCATTTACATGATCGAGGCCATCATTTCAATAGTCACTTTGCCCAAATGGCCTTAACCCTTTTATCTACCATTGCTAACCAATTTTGAGCCCATAATAAACCCTTCTTTGTTCTTAAATAGAGCACATCAACAACCCTAAGCGAAAAAAAAAAACCATGAATGTCCCTAAATTTGGATCCTTGATTAGCTTAGGTAAGTTAGGATGTGTGTCATTCAATTATGGTATACTTGGGAAATTTGGGTAGATATATAGGTGTGTAATTGTAGTGTAATTGAAAATTCTAGGATTTGGGAATATATTCATGCATTGAATGATTGGACTATAGGCATTGAAACTTTTGCTCAAAGGGGATAGTAAAAAAAAAATAAATAATAATAATAATAATAATATAAGCAACAAAGGGGACAAAGAAACCCCAAGACAAAGTAATGAAGGAAACAATGCATATGGGTGTGAATGAAAAAGAATGCATGAGTATGCAAGAAAGTGAAACTCAAGGGTAGCTAGGTAATGTATTATAGTTGTATAGGTTGTTCTGTGTGTGTAGTGGGATCCTAGGTTAATCAAGGACTCAAATTTTAAGCTCACTTGGCCATATACATCCCTACCTTCACCCTGTCCCCGTTACAAACCATAAATAAGACCTCATGATACTTGTAAGCATGCATTAAGTAATTGTTGATTGTTAGATGAAAGACAAATCTTGGAAAGCATGATTAGGAGGAGATTGAGCGACAAACCCTATACACTTGAGCGAATAGAGCAGATACACTTCCGGTGAGGGTTCGATGCTCAATTCTTTGTTCCCGGCTTTCACAAGCGTTCATTTAGCAAGTCATATGCACCCCTTAGTGATGTTCAATTTGGTAGGATTCATGAATTACTTACTATTTTCACCCTATATGCTCACATGTATTCTTGGAGGATAGATTTACTCTTGACCAAGTAGGTAGATGATTTTACATTAATTGCATGCATCCACTTAGGTAGTTTGCATTTCATAAACCCTTTCTCACCACGATCTTTGGTCTTTTTATTTTAAGCATAAGGACATGCTTGGTTTAAGTGTGGGGAGATTTGATAAACCCCAATTTTGTGGTTTATATTGTGTAAAATTTGGGGGGTTTTGTCAATATTTCTCAAACTTGTTCACAGGAAATGCATGGTTTTGTGTTCACTTCCTAATATTGCCCCATGATGAAAAACATGCTTATTTTGCCTCAAAATTGCCATATTTTAATCCTCTTCTATTACCATTCGATGCCGTGATGTATTTGTTGAGTGATTTCAGGAATTATAGGGTAGGAATGGCCTAGAAGAGAGAAAGAAAGCATGTACAAAAGGGAGGAACATGAAGACTTGAAATTTTGGAAAAAGCAGCATTGGCGCACCCGCGCACTCCACGCGCACGCGTGAATGAGGTTGGCCAGAAGCGGGGTGGAAGGATGGACGCATCCACGCGGATCAGAAGATTCCTATCGACGTGCACGCGCACGCACACATGGCGCGCACGCGTGGAAAGCTGCACGTGACCTTATTAAAGGAAATCGTGCCTGGCGATTTCTAAGGCTCATTAGGCCCAATTTCAAGCTTTTTCTGCATGGAAAAGACCCAAGGATGCTAGGGGAAAAAAGGGGGATCAACCATTTTACACTAAGACACAATTTTAGCTAGTTTTTGGTTCTTTGTTCTTCTAGAGAAAGAAACCATTGTTCCTCTCTAGATCTAGTTTTAATTTGATCTTCCCTTGTTGAATTGTGAATTGGATCTTATCAGTTACTAGTTTTAATTGTTCAATTTGAATTTCCTAGTATAATTTTGCTTATATCTTGTGATAGTTTTATGAATTCCTGTCAATTGTCATTTTTATACCCATTTCATGAATGTTGTGAATCTTGACTTGTTGATGTCATATTGATGATTTCTATGTTTAATTGTGTTGTTTGGATAATTGTATGTCGATAATTGTTAGTGGGTACTTGTTGATTTCAATTTAATTATTTTTTGAACATGTCTTTTGTTAATGCTTACCATGTGTTTGATAAAATGTTTATTTTGATTATGGAGTAGTTCTCTTTACTCTTGGCCTATGCCAAGGGAATTGGGTAAACTTGAGTCATTAGGTCTAATGAATTTGATGATTTGGGAGCCCTTAGTGGTCAATTTGATAACCATTGACGCTAACCTTCTACTAAGTTAATTAGTAATGAGGTTAGAACTTATGGATTGATGTTGACCAAACCATTTGACGTACTTCAAGTGTAGAAGTAGACTTATTGAGTTTGGTTCCTCATAATTGTCATGATATGGTTATTAGACAAGGATGGTGACCCCAATTCCTATGCCTAGCCAAGAGTTGCTTATTCATACTTGAAAACCAAAATTCCAAATCATTTGCCTTAGTTATAGTTACTTGTTTTGCTTAGAATAGAACCATATTGAATGTTACTTTGTTAGTTTGAAATCACTCATATCTTGCTTAGTTGAGTGAATTAGTTTCTTGCACTCTAAGATTACTTACTTGTTAAGATTCCCATTTATTTTTATGCTCATAACTCACAACCCCGGATTTCTAACCAATGTTGAAGCACATGTTTGCCCATTCCTTGTGAGATGACCCGAGGTTTGAATACTTTGGTTATTTCTATTGGGGTTGAACTAGTGACAACCAAATCCCTCTTCTAAATTTGACACCCGAGGATTGTTGTTGGTAGAGCTATACTTGCAATGCAGTTTTATTAAAGGAAAATCTTTACCAATACATCTTTGGGTGACCATCAGCTTGGCGGATATAGTAGGCATCAACCCTCAAGTTTGTGAGCAAAGAAAATATTTAGAAGAGAAATCAAAACCTGTCCGTCAACCCCAAAGAAGATTGAATCCCACCATCTTAGAAGTTGTCAAGAAAGAAGTGACCAGGCTACTTGAAGCAGATATCATTTACCCCATCTCAGACAGTGAATGAGTCAGTCCAGTACAAGTGGTGCCCAAGAAGTCTGGAGTCACGACAGTAAAGAATGAGCATGGAGAACTCCTAACAACTAGAGCACAGAATTCATGGAGGGTTTGCATTGACTATAGGTGTCTCAACCAAGCTACTCGCAAGGATCACTACCCCTTGCCATTTATTGATCAGATGCTTGATCGCCTGTCAGGTAAATCCCATTACTGCTTTTTAGATGGTTATACAGGCTATTTTCAAATTCATATAGCTCCTGAATATCAGAAGAAGACTACTTTTACATGTCCCTTTGGAACGTATGCATACAAAAGAATGCCTTTTGGCTTATGTAATGCACCGTCTACTTTCCAAAGATGCATGATGAGTATCTTTTCATATCTTATTGAAAACTATATAGAAGTTTTCATGGATGATTTTAGCGTTTATGGTGATTCTTTTAACCTTTGCTTGGATAATTTAGCTAGAGTATTAAACAGGTGTGTTAGTTCAAACCTTGTATTGAATTTTGAAAAATGTCACTTTATGGTAAAACAAGGAATTGTTCTAGGATATGTTGTTTCTAATACTGGTATTTCTGTAGATCCAGCAAAGGTAGATGTCATTTCTAGTTTACCTTACCCCTCCTCCGTGAGGGAAGTCCGTTCGTTCCTTGGCCATGCAGGTTTCTACAGGAGATTCATTAAAGACTTCAGTAAGGTAGCATTACCTTTATCCAGACTGTTGTAGAAAGATATTGAGTTCGAGTTCAGTGATGATTGCATGTAAGCATTTGATAAGCTGAAGGTCACCCTGACTCAAGCTCCAATCGTGAGAGGACCAGACTGGAGCCAGACATTTGAGATTATGTGTGATGCCTCCAACCATGCAGTAGGAGCGGCACTGGCTCAGCACGAAGGTAAGGATCCTTTCGTAATTGCTTATGCGTCTAAGACCTTAGATACTGCTCAGTCTAATTACACTACTTCTGAAAAAGAGCTTCTAGCTATTGTTTTTTCTTTGGATAAATTCCGAGCCTATTTAGTTGGTACTATGGTGGTAGTGTACTCAGACCATGTAGCTCTAAAGTATTTATTAGCTAAAAAAAAGTCCAAACGAAGGCTAATATGTTGGATACTATTGCTGCAAGAATTTGATTTAGAAATTAATAATAGGAGTTGTAACCAGAATTTAGTGGCAGATCACTTGAGTCGCCTTGAACACATTAAGGATGACTTCACTCCTATTAATGATACTTTTCCATTTGATAGCTTGCATGCAGTATCCGAAGTAGTTCCCTGGTATGCACCTGTAGCTAATTATCTAGTTAGCCATACTTTCCCTCCTAATTTTACCAAGCATCAGAGAGACAAGCTGAAAAGCGAGTCTAAATATTATATATGGGATGATCCATATTTATGGAGGTGTGGAGCTGACCAGGTAATTAGAAGGTGTGTACTTCAAACAAAATTCCAGTCTATTTTAGAGGCCTGCCACTCTTCTGAGAGTGGAGGACATTTTGTCCCTCAAAGAACAGCTAGAAAAATCTTAGACTGTGGATTCTGGTGGCCTATTCTTTTTAAAGATGCTACTGTTTTTTGTAAATATTGTTCCCCATGCCAAAGGTTTGGTAATATATCCAAGTGGGATGAGATGTCTCAACAGATTATGCTTTTCTGTGAAATTTTTGATGTTTGGGGCATTGACTTCATGGGTCCATTTCCAAACTCTAATGGTTACCTTTACATACTGTTAGCTGTAGATTATGTCTCTAAATGGGTGGAAGCAATTCCTACCCGTACTGATGATGCTAACACTGTTGTTTCGTTTGTTAGACACCATATTATTTGTCGCTTTGGATCACCACGAGTAATCGTGAGTGATCAAGGCACTCACTTTGAAACAGGAGACTAACAGGATTACTGAAGAAGCATAGGATTGTTCACAAAGTAGCAATAGCTTGATGACAAGTCATCTTAGCCTAGTTTCACTAGTCTTTTTCTTTTGTTTTCAATTGAATTTATGCACTTTCTTGAGCCATAAGTAAGCCAATTGGGTAGATTTTCATGTTTCCTTTGATTCAATCACCCATGGATGAATTAATACATTTTCATGAGATTTTGTGCTATAATTGTCATATATTATGAAAGAATAACAATTTCATGATTTTGAGCATAGATTTGATGTGCTTGGTTGATTTATGATAGGTGAAAAGAGCTTTAAAGAAGGTTGAAGAAAGAAGAAATGGCAAGGAGCAAGAGAGAACAAAAAGCTTGAGCAAAAGCTTGCCTCAAACTTTAGCTCAAACTTTTGGAAGAGTTGAATTCACCCTGGATGGAGCAAAAGCTTGCGCCAACGTTTGACCTCAAGCTTTTAGGCAAACGTTGGCGCCACAACAGCCTGAAGGGGTATACTTCCAACAAGAATAACTTGAGTTGTAGATGTCCAATTGAAGTGATTCCAATTGGGTTAGAAAGCTGACATTTAGAGCTTTCCAACCATATATAATAGTTTATAGTGGGCATAAAATTGGCAATGTTGACAAGAGGAAAAAGTAGCACCCCAAGAGGTATGCAAAAAGGATCCATGTTTGGCTCAAAGTTTGACCTCAAACTTTGGCTCAAACGTGGATGACATCATGGGAGGCTAGCTGATATGAAAAGCTTGAGTAAAAGTTTGACTCAAACTTTTACTCAAGCTTTTTTGGTTCATGGCCCGGTTCACAAGTGGGTTTCTCTCCAACTACAAGAGCAATCAACAAAGGCTTTTGTCGACCCAATTCCATCAAGAGCAAAGGCCCAATTCAAGGCTTGAAGATCATTTGAAGAGAGTGTATAAATAGCTTAGAATTTAAGTTTTTAGGGAGCTTTTCGTTTTTAGTTTTGCTGAGTGATTTTGGGAGAGCTTTTGGTTAGGAGTTAATTTGAGATTTTGAGTCTTGGGGAAGGAGAATTGAATTCTCTTCCTCTTAGTTTTCTTATTTTCAATTTCATTTACTCTTTGTTTGAATCTTGGGTGTTGGAGAATTGAAGGAATTCTGTTTCAATCTCACCCTGAGATCTCTCTGTTTTATTTACTGCACTTTTTGAGAAATCAATATTTGAATTCCTTTCTTCTACTGTTTGATCTTTAAATTCTCTTGCAATTAATTTCTGAATTGGATCTAGGAAGGCATTGAGATCTAGACTTGGTTATCTTGTCTCTTGAGTCCTGAGATCTAAAATTTCCTTTTCATTTCTCTGTTGAACGCTTCTTCAAGCAATTTACATTTTCTGTTTGAGATTTACTGCAATTAAATTCATCTTTTACTTCCCTGCTTGTTGCAATTTACTTTTCCTTGTTTAATTTCTGCAATCCCAATTCCCAACTCCTTTTATCATTTAAGCAATTTACATTTCTTGCACTTTAAGATTCTGCAATTTACATTTCTTGCGTTCTAAGTTTTTGCCATTTAATTTCTTGTTCTTTAAGATTCAGCACTTTAATTTTCTATTCTCCTTAATCGCATGCAAATTACCCATTCCCTTTATTTTCCATGCAATTTAAATTCTATTAATCACAAATCACTCAACCAAATCTTGATTCGCTTGACTAAATCAACAACTAAACTAAAATTGCTCAATCCTTTAATCCCTGTAGGATCGACCTCACTCCCGTGAGTTATTATTACTTGATGCGACCCGGTGCACTTGCCGGTTAGATTTGTGTGTTTGGAATTCGTTTTCCACAAAAATACACATCAAGTTTTTGGCGCTGTTGCCGGGGATTGATTAGATTGACAATGATTAAGTGAAGTGGAGATCTAGATCAAGCACTTTTTCTTTTCTGTTTCTTTATTTTCGTTGCTAACCCGCTAACTGTTTGAATTTTTGCTTAAATTTGGATTGTTCAGTAGGAGGCTCTCTACAACTAATGAAAACGGCTGAAGAAGCCCAAAATCTCATTGATATGGTGGCCAACAACCAGTATTTCTTTGCTCACCAAAGGCAACACCAACCATCACAAAGGAAAGGAGTGATGGAGTTGGAAGGAGTAGATTCAATCCTGGCTCAAAACAAAATGATGCTGCAGCAAATTCAACAATAATTTGAGCAAATGGCCAAAAGAATTGATGGCCTACAAGTAGCATCAGTGAGTGCCACAAGCCAACCAACAACCCCTTGGGGGTAGAATGAGGAGAACCAAGAAGAACAACAACAAGAGCAAGTGCAGTATATGCACAACCAAGGATCAAATGAGGTGTATGGTGACACCTACAATCCATCCTGGAAGAATCACCCAAACCTCAGATGGGGGGATAATCACAACCAGAACCAACAACCATGGCAGAGAAACTCAAATCAAAACACTTCAAGAAACAACCAAAACCACAACCAGCAGCAAACTAACCAAAACCCTTACAGAAAATCCCAAAACAACTACCCCAACTCCAACCATTATCAATCCAATAACCAACCCACCAACCAAAATGCCTACCATCCACCATCCACATCTCACAACCCACCACAAACATCACCAGAATCTCAAAGAATCACTAACCTGGAAACCTTAATAGACAAAATGTGGAAACACCAAGAAATGATAACCACGAACCAAGAAGCCTCCATAAAGAATATGGAGAGGCAAATTGGTCAGCTATGTAAACATCTTGCAACAGAGAGACCATCAAGTTCCCTGCCAAGTGACACAGTTCCAAATCCTAAAGAAGAGTGCAAGGCGATACAGTTAAGAAGTGGGAGAACATTGATGAGCAACAATGACACCACAAAGAAGCAAGTGGAGAACAGCAAAAGGCCCATAGAGGAGGAAAAGCCAACACAGGCAGAGGAAGCCAATAATCAAGATGTGATGCCAAACAAGAGCACTGAGAAGCAAAGAAGGAAAGAAGACCAACCAACCACTTCACAAAAGGGAGAAGAAGAAGCGATTCAGGGACAACAGCAAGTGGGAAAAAGTATTACACCTCCATTGCCATACCTTCAGAGGTTCAGCAAAGAGACTAAGGACCAACACTTTCATAAGTTCCTTGAAACTTTCAAGAAGCTGGAAATCAATATTCCCTTAGCTGAAGCACTTGAACAAATGCCCCTGTATGCAAAGTTCTTAAAAGAACTTATCAACAAGAAGAGGAGTTGGCTTGAGAAGGAAACCGTGTTGCTCACCGAGGAATGCAGTGCTGTGATTCAAAGGGGCATTCCACCAAAACTCAAGGATCCAGGAAGCTTTGTAGTCTCATGCACCATTGGCAGAATAGTTCTCAACAAAGCTCTCTGTGACCTTGGTGCCAGCATCAACTTAATGCCTTTTTCAATGATGAGAAAGCTTGCCAAAGAAGAACTTAAACCCACCAGGATGTCATTGGTCATGGCTGATAGATCAATCAAAACACCCAATGGAATCGTGGAGAATCTGTTGGTGAAGGTTGGGGAGCTTATTTTCCCAGCAGATTTTGTGATTTTGGATACTGAAGAGGAAGGAAACAATTCAATCATTTTGGGAAGGCCATTTCTAGCCACAGCAAGAGCCATCATTGATGTAGAAAAAGGAGAGATGATCTTCAGGGTCCACAATGAACAAATGGTCATAAATGTTTTCAAGTCAATGCAACACATTCCTGAGCAAGAGGATTACATGAGAGTGGATATGATAGAGAGTTTAGTGGAAGAAATGTTGGAAGACAATCCTCAAGAGCAAGAAGGAAGTCAAGAGACAACAGAGGAACAAGTAGCCGAGATTTCCATTGAACAAGAGGAAAAACAAGGGAAGAAGGAAGAAGTACGGAAACAAGAACTGAAGCCATTACCCACTCATCTCAAATATGCATTCCTTGGCACATCAGAGAGCTTCCCAGCGATCATTAATTCATCCCTGACAAAAAAAGAAGAAGGAAAACTTCTTGATGTACTCAAAGCTCACAAAGATGCTTTGGGATGGACCATTGATGACCTGAAAGGCATCAGCCCTGCAGTGTGTATGCATAAGATCCTCTTGGAGGACAATTCCAAACCAGTGGTTCAACCTCAAAGAAGGCTAAATCCTACAATGAAGGAAATGAAGGAGAAGGAAGTAATGAAGTTGTGGAATGCAGGGATAATCTTCCCAATATCTGACAGCTCATGGGTGAGCCCGGTTCAAGTTGTAC
>NC_029787.2:61050769-61066341 GCF_000816755.2 Arachis ipaensis | reverse complement strand
GAATGACGGTCATCACTAATGAGAAGAATGAGTTAATCCCTACTAGAACAGTGACTGGGTGGAGAATGTGCATAGACTATAGAAGATTGAATGATGCCACAAGGAAAGATCATTTCCCTCTCCCATTTATTGATCAGATGCTGGAAAGATTGGCCGGCCATGCCTATTATTGCTTTTTGGACGGATATTCTGGGTACAATCAAATCGTGGTGGACCCCAAAGACCAAGAGAAGACTGCCTTCACATGTCTATTTGGAGTTTTCACATACAGGAGAATGCCATTTGGGCTATGCAACGCCCCAGCCACATTTCAGAGGTGTATGCTTTCCATTTTCTCCGATATGGTCGAAAAGTTTCTAGAGGTCTTCATGGACGACTTTTCTATTTTTGGTGATAATTTCAATGCTTGCCTGAACCATCTAACTCTCGTCTTGAAACGGTGCCAAGAAACTAATTTGGTTTTGAACTGGGAGAAGTGCCATTTCATGGTACCCGAGGGGATTGTTCTTGGTCATAAAGTTTCAAGAAAAGGGATAGAGGTTGACAAGGCAAAGGTTGAGATCATAGAAAAACTCCCTCCACCAACTAATGTGAAATCTGTTAGAAGTTTCTTGGGACATGCAGAATTTTATAGAAGGTTTATCAAGGATTTTTCAAAAATAGCCAAACCTTTGAGTAATCTATTAATGATCGATAACCCCTTTGTCTTTGATGAAAACTGCCGGCATGCCTTTGAAACTTTAAAAAACAGGCTCACAACAGAACCAATCATCACACCCCCGGATTGGGAGCTGCCTTTTGAACTTATGTGTGATGCAAGTGACATGGCAATTGGCGCTGTGCTTGGACAAAAGAAGAGAAACTTGCATCATGTCATATATTATGCAAGTGTTGAATGAAGCTCAAAAAAATTACACCACAACAGAGAAGGAATTGCTAGCTGTAGTTTTTATATTTGATAAGTTTAGATCATACTTGATAGGATCCAAAATTGTGGTTTATACTGACCATGCTGCCCTTAAGTATTTGATGTCAAAACAGGATGCTAAACCAAGACTTATCAGGTGGATATTGCTCCTACAAGAGTTTGACATTGAGGTAAGGGATAGGAAGGGTACTGAAAACTAAGTTGCTGATCATTTGTCGAGGCTACCACAAGAAATAATTCAAAAAGCCTCCCAGCCCGTGAATGAAAGCTTCCCAGATGAGCACCTTTTGCAGATTCAGCAAGCACCTTGGTTTGCTGACATAGCGAACTACAAAGTGGGAAGGAAGATACCTCAAGAGTTCTCTAAGCAACAAGTGAAGAAGTTAATCAATGATGCAAGGAAATTCTTGTGGGATGAACCCTTCCTGTTCAAGAGATGTTCTGATGGAGTAATTAGAAGGTGTGTCCCTGAGAGTAAAATAATGGATATCTTGTGGCATTGCCATGGCTCAGCTTATGGTGGACACTTTGGCCCAGAAAGAACAGCTGCAAAGATACTGCAGAGTGGCTTCTATTGGCCAACTATCTTCAAGGATGCTAGAGAGTATGTTCACCAATGTAACGAATGCCAGAGAGCAGGAGGATTGACAAGAAGGAACGAAATGCCTCAAAACTTCATTTTAGAATTGGAATTATTTGATCTATGGGGAATTGATTTTATGGGACCATTTCCCCCTTCCTATTCCTTTAGATATATCTTGGTAGCAGTGGAGTACGTCTCAAAGTGGGTGGAAGCCATAGCCACAACCACCTGTGATGCACAAATTGTCCTTCAATTCCTTAAGAAGCATATTTTCACTAGATATGGAGTCCCCAAGGGTCTTGTGAGTGACGGTGGTGGCCATTTTTGCAACAAGCAGATGGAGAAACTCCTCTATAAATATGGAGTCATTCATAAAGTAGCCACGCCATATCACCCCCAGACTAATGAACAGGCTGAATTAGCAAATAGGGAATTGAAGAAGAACTTGGAGAAGACAGTAGGAAGTACAAGAAAAGACTGGGCTCGGAAGTTGGAGGATGCACTCTGGGCATACAGGACAGCTTTCAAAACTCCCATTGGGAAGTCTCCCTTTCAGCTATTATATGGTAAATCCTATCACCTCCCTGTAGAGCTTGAACACAAAGCGTTTTGGGCTACTAAACTCCTAAACCTTGACTCTGAAGCAGCAGGGGAGAAAAGATTGTTGCAGCTAAATGAGCTGGATGAATTTAGGCTAGAAGCCTATGAAAGTGCCAAGATATATAAAGAAAAAGCCAAGAGGTGGCATGACAGAAGGATCTTGAAGAAAGAATTCAAACCTGGGCAGCAAGTACTCTTGTACAACTCACGACTTAAGATGTTCCCTGGCAAACTTAAATCTAAGTGGACTGGTCCATATTTGGTAACCAAGGTTTTTCCTTATGGGAGTATTGAATTGCTGGACGAAGTAACAAAGAGTCAATTCACAGCAAATGGTCACGGAGCAAAGCTATACTTAGGAGGACAGTGGGACAAGGAAAAAGAGGTTCAGAGCCTACAGCCCTCTTAAAAAGAATGAAGGGTGTCAAGCTAGTGACATTAAAAGAGCGCTTGTTGGGAGGCAACCCAACTTGAGGTAGTTTTCTTTTCATAGCCTTTTCAATAAAAATGTTGAATAATTGGTATGCATTGCAAGGAGCTAAGTTTGGTGTTGCACACCAAAATAATTTAAGGGAGAATGAAGGATTCTAAGTTTGGTGTTCCACCAAAACCTCATTTAAAAGCACATTCTCACATTCTGCACAATACTAGCTCTAAGCAATCAAACAGATTATTCAACTACTTAACTGCTTTCTAATTTTAACTCCATAACCTTTAACAAGGACACAAGATTTTACATATAGTTAACCTGTTGAATCAGAGGAAGTGGCAGGGAATTAAGTTTGGTGTTCCCACACCAAATTAAATCCAAAAGCCACACTCAATTCATACATACTAACCAGTCACCTAAGGGCTTAAGAAGCAAGCAACTTTTGAGAATTATGCAGGGAACTAACCGCCAATTGAAGACATCATGCACCACAACTAAAAAGGGGTACAACAGAAGGAAGAACAAAAGAACTGCAAACCAATAGGTTGTATCTATACTTAACTCTTGCGGTTGAAAAATGCTTCGACTGATGACTTGCTAAAGTGTTCATCTAGTATAGGCAGAATCACTCTTGGCAATAAGAAAGCTAGTTTAAGTGTGTGCTTGTGTGTTTATTTTCACCTAACTATATGCATGCTTTGTCCCCTGCATCCTTAATTCAATAAAAGAAATGTTTGGAATGTGAAATGAGATAGTTATTTGTTAGCTGGAAGTACAATAATAGTGAGTGGTGGTATGAATGCATGATTGTATGATAGCTCACTTTTAGTGAATAAAAGAACTAGACTGTCTCCTTTTAAATAGAAGGTAGCTCACTGTCTATGAATCTCAATAGAATAAAAGTCCTAGGTTAAAAAGAAAAAAACAAAAAGAGAAAAGAAATAGCCAAAGAGTGGCAACAGAACAAAAGAAAAAAAAAAAAACAAAGCTAGACACCAATAGCTTGAACCTTAGAATATATGCCTGTGGTGTCTTTGTACTAGGATCTGCTTGGATTATTAAGTTCTTTGGAGTGCATCAACACTTGGTGACTTGGGTTAACTAACCCGGGATCATCAACTGAAAGTCCACTATCAAGAGCAACCTAACTACAAGGCATTTAATAACCCAAAGAGGTGCTGGGCATCAATGTTCTAAGAAGGAATGTGAGCCAAGTGTCTATAGTGAATAATGTGTCAAGCATAAAGAAAGAAAAGAGCTTGTTACACATGACACTGAAATAAAGCTTATAGAAAAAAAAATAATAGTCAAGGACAAAGGAATAATGAGAGGTCATAGTAGTGTGTTGCTTGATGCTTGAAGGAGACTTTCTAGGCCTAAATGTCAATAAGAAGTGAGTATTTACATATCTACATAGAATCCCATGAGCTACCAATAATACTCTGCTAGCATGAACATCTTCTTCCATTTCATTCTTTCTTCTCAATAATTCTTTTCTTGCTTGGGGACAAGCAAGCTTTAAGTTTGGTGTTGTGATGACAAGTCATCTTAGCCTAGTTTCACTAGTCTTTTTCTTTTGTTTTCAATTGAATTTATGCACTTTCTTGAGCCATAAGTAAGCCAATTGTGTAGAATTTCATGTTTCCTTTGATTCAATCAACCATGGATAAATTAATACAATTTCATGAGATTTTGTGCTACAATTGTCATATATTATGAAAGAATAACAATCTCATGATTTTGAGCATAGCTTTGATGTGCTTGGTTGATTGATGATAGGTGAAAAGAGCTTTGAAGAAGGTTGAAGAAAGAAGAAATGGCAAGGAGCAAGAGAGAACAAAAAGCTTGAGCAAAAGCTTGCCTCAAACTTTAGCTCAAACTTTTGGAAGAGTTGAATTCACCCTGGATGGAGCAAAAGCTTGCGCCAACATTTGACCTCAAGCTTTTAGGCAAACGTTGGCGCCACAACAAATACACCCTGGAGAAGAGCAAAAGCTTGCGCCAACGTTTGACCTCAAGTTTTTAGGCAAACGTTGGCGCCACAACAAATACACCCTGGAGAAGAGCAAAAGCTTGCACCAACGTTTGACCTCAAGCTTTTAGGCAAACGCTGGCACCACAACAAATACACCCTGGAGAAGAGCAAAAGCTTGCGCCAACGTTTGACCTCAAGCTTTTAGGCAAATGTTGGCGCCACAACAAATACACCCTGGAGAAGAGCAAAAGCTTGCACCAACGTTTGACCTCAAGCTTTTAGGCAAATGTTGGTGCCACAACAAACACACCCTGGAGGGAGCAAAAGCTTGCGCCAACGTTTGACCTCAAGCTTTTAGGCAAACGTTGGAGCCACAATAGCCTAAATGGGTATACTTCCAACAAGAATAACTTGAGTTGTAAATGTCCAATTGAGGTGATTCCAGTTGGGTTAGAAAGCTGACATTCAAAGCTTTCCAACCATATATAATAGTCTATAGTGGGCATAAAATTGGCAACGTTGACAAGAGAACAAAGTAGCACCCTAAGAGGTATGAAAAAGGGATCCACATTTGGCTCAAAGTTTGACCTCAAACTTTGGCTCAAACGTGGATGACAGCAAGGGAGGCTAGCTGATATGAAAAGCTTGAGTAAAAGTTTAACTCAAACTTTTACTCAAGCTTTTCTGGTTCATGGCCCGGTTCACAAGTGGGTTTCTCTCTAACTCCAAGAGCAATCAACAGAGGCTTTTGTCAAACCAATTCCATCAAGAGCAAAGGCCCAATTCAAGGCTTGAAGATCATTTGAAGAGAGTGTATAAATAGCTTAGAATTTAAGTTTTTAGGGAGCTTTTCCTTTTTAGTTTTGCTGAGTGATATTGGGAGAGCTTTTGGTTAGGAGTTAATTTGAGATGTTGAGTCTTGGGGAAGGAGAATTGAATTCTCTTCCTCTTAGTTTTCTTATTTTCAATTTCATTTACTCTTTGTTTGAATCTTGGGTGTTGGAGAATTGAAGGAATTCTGTTTCAATCTCACCCTGTGATCTCTCTGTTTTATTTACTGCACTTTTTGAGAAATCAATATTTGAATTCCTTTCTTCTACTGTTTGATCTTTAAATTCTCTTGCAATTAATTTCTGAATTGGATCTAGGAAGGCATTGAGATCTAGACTTGGTTATCTAGTCTCTTGAGTCCTGAGATCTGAAATTTCCTTTTCATTTCTCTGTTGAACGCTTCTTCAAGCAATTTACATTTTCTGTTTGAGATTTACTGCAATTAAATTCATCTTTTACTTCCCTGCTTGTTGCAATTTACTTTTCCTTGTTTAATTTCTGTAATTCCAATTCCCAACTCCTTTTATCATTCAAGCAATTTACATTTCTTGCACTTTAAGATTCTGCAATTTACATTTCTTGCGTTCTAAGTTTCTGTCATTTAATTTCTTGTTCTTTAAGATTCAACACTTTAATTTTCTATTCTCTTTAATCTCATGCAAATTACCCATTCCCTTTATTTTCCATGCAATTTAAATTCTGTTAATCACAAATAACTCAACTAAATCTTGATTCGCTTGACTAAATCAACAACTAAACTAAAATTGCTAAATCCTTCAATCCCTGTGGGATCGACCTAACTCCCGTGAGTTATTATTACTTGATGCGACCCGGTGCACTTGTCGGTTAGATTTGTGTGTTTGGAATTCATTTTCCACAAAAATACACATCACAGCTTACCATCCCCAGACTAATGGGCAGGCAGAGATATCTAATAGACAAATAAAGCGTATTCTGGAGAAGATAGTAAAGGCCTCATAGGAAGGACTGGAGTGCCAGGCTACAAGATGCATTCTGGGCATATCGAATAGCATACAAGACACACATTGGGATGAGCCCCTTCCGCTTAGTGTATGGAAAAGCTTGCCACCTTCTAGTAGAGGTGGAACACAAGGCTTTCTGGGCTGTGATGTAGTGCAACATGAATTTTGAGGAAGCTGGTGCTGAAAGGAAGCTGCAACTAGCTGAATTAGAGAACCTTCGCCTAGAAGCATATGACAACTCTAGGCGATACAAAGAGAAGATGAAGGCTGTCCATGACAAGCACATAAAAAGGAGAGAGTTTAGACCAGGGGAGTTAGTTCTTCTTTACAACTCCAGACTGAGGCTTATGCCAGGCAAACTAAGATCAAGATGGGAAGGTCCCTACAGAATAGAAAAGGCAGAGCCATACGGAGTTTTTCACCTGCGTCATCGTTCTAGCTCCAAATTCATCAAGGTCAATGGACATCGCCTAAAGCTTTATCATGGAGAGAAGATTAAGGATCACAAAGAACTAGAGGTCTTCTTCTTGGAAGACCCACCAACAGAAGTAGAATGAGCTTGAAGAACATCCAACTTAAGGACGTAAAAGCAAAGTGCTAGGTGGGAGACAACCCACCATGGTATGATCATTCCGTTTCAGTCTTAGTCTTATTTTATTTTATTCCACTTTATTTTTCTTAGTGACTCTTCTCATAATCTCTACATATAGTCTGCATTTGCATTCGCATTCTGCATAAAAAAAAGGGCACATGACGCGTCCGCGTTATAGGTGCATTCAAAACAAGAAGAAAAGAAGCAGAGAGTTACGCGGGAGCGTGGCTTGAGGTGTGCCTTAGGCACAAACACGCCCACGCAAACGCGTCCCTGACGCGTTCGTGTCACTTGAAAAACCAACCTCCCACGCGTACGCATCACCCACGCGCACGCGTGACCCTGTGAAATCGACGTAAAGAGGTGTATGGCAGACAGTTATGATGGGGTGGGGCTGGAATGGTGCTGGAAGCACAAGCCCTATCACGCAAACGCGTGCCCCCATGCGTCCGCGTCATGTTTCAAAAAGAAACCATTCACGCGTGCGCATCACTCACGCGCACGCGTCACCTTGAATTTTGGCAATGTGCATATAAAACAGAGAGTCATGCGTACGCGAGGCTGTACTCGCGCCAATGGCACAAATAAGGTCACGCGTGCGCGTCACCCACGCATCTGTGTCACCTGAAAACAGCGCCAACCATGGGAACGCGTGCTCCACGCGTCCACGTCGCCTGCGCCGGACAGTTCTTCCTTCTTTCTTCTTTATTCCTTCTCATTTTTTTTACTTTCTCCCTCCTTCTCTTTCACACTCATTATCAAGGTTCTTTTCTTTTCTTCTTCACTCTTTACTTTTTCATTATTATTTTTAATTTTATGTTTTCTTCTTCTTTTTCTTTTTTACTTTCATTATCTATGTTTCCTTTTTCTTTCTTTTTCTTTTTACATGATTTTAATTGGTGTTAGAAATTTCATTGGGTGCTTGTTTTATTCTATATTTTGCTTGTGGATTATTAAGGAATTGTTTGACAATTATCAATAATTATCTTTGGGTTGTTTGCATGTTCAAATTCAATACTTTCAATAACACATTTACCATACATACTAAGTGTTTCTGAAAAAGCCCGTATGGCATTGTGCATATCTAACTTATTCTACTCTTCTACTCTAATACCTGTTTTTCACAAAACCCCTTTTTATATATTGTTGATTGAATATAATTGTCAATACAAACAGGTTGTTAGTTTGAAACACGTGATAATCAAATTGGGCATTTAATGCTCTATCTATGCTACTCATGCTTTTGCCAGCATGCCAATAAACATCTTGCATCTACTTGCCATAACATGCACTTGCTACAAATCCATTGATGAACTTCTCACATGTAGTTGCGACCATGTGTTAACGACATCCTTCTTTACCATGCATTGATTATCGCTTGTACTATCCTCTTCCTTGCTCTTATCCTTAGCTTTAAAAGTTACTTTCTTTTTTTTCATTTTCAGGATGGCCACCAAGAAAGGTAAAGAGAAAGCTACTCCCAAACCACCGGCAAGGAAAGGAACAAAAAGTGCACTAACTGCGGAACCTTCTTCAACAGCAGTAAAGCCCTCAACAAAAAGAATCAAGAGGATCATCAAGGTCGATAAAAAAGAGACAGCCTTTCCAGCAAAGGACACTGCGTGGTTCACTAACCGCTATTGTGAGCAGATGTTCCCCATCCTAGCTGAGAGGAACTATAATAATGAGTACCTACTCATCCTCCCGACCCACATTATTGAATTTGTTGAGCCCCGCATTGAGTGAAGACAATTGGAATTCCTACAGAGACAGCCACGGCAGGTCAATCTCTTATGGGTAGTTGAATTCTACTGAAACTTTCACATACCATCCCTGCAGTCTGTCTATGTCCGTCAGAAGCAAGTCCCCAAAACTACAGAAGCTATTCAGCAAGCTTTAGATCTTTTGCCTGCTCCAGAAGGATTGGACGCATTCCAAAAAGCCTCTTTCAAGCGCCAAACATACCAATTTGACTAGGAAGCCGTTCTCAGAGTTATAGCACAACTTGGCAGCAGATGGATCTATGGATACCATCGATCCCGACCTAAAGGAATATTGGCTTCAGCACTCACCTTGGAGGCTCGAGTATGGGCATAGATCATGTCCCATTACATCTTTCGAGAACTCACGAGTCCTCCTTCACTACAGATATGGCTATTTTACTCTGGTGTATCCTTACAGACCAGCCTCTCAATTTACCAAGACACATCCGGAATGCTATGGGACACATACAGATTATGGGCAACCTACCTTTTCCTGCCTTGGTTTTAGATCTAGTCTCAGTAGCCGGAGTCTCCTATAGAGATGAGGACACCAAGGCCATGATTCCACGGGATGATCAGTACGTCCCTAACGGGAAGTATATCAGACCTCCAACAGCCACTATCAACTGGAGCACAGAACCAGCCGAAGATATTCCTTCTCCTTCCACATCACAAGCACTTTCAACAAACCAACTGCTCCATCAGATACTTAAGAAATTGGACCGGCTTGACTGGCAAGGAAAGCAAAGAGAGCGCCGTAACAAGTGCAGATTTACATGCCTCAAGGAGCTACTTGTTGGTAACTGATTTGCGGATAATTTATACGCTTTTTGGCATTATTTTTAGTATGTTTTTATTATATTTTAGTTAGTTTTTATTATGTTTTTATTATGTTTTTAAATTAAAATCACATTTCTGGACTTTACTATGAGTTTTTGTGTTTTTCTGTGATTTCATGTATTTTCTGGCTGAAATTGAGGGACCTGAGCAAAAATCTGATTCAGAGGCTGAAAAGGACTGCAGATGCTGTTGGATTCTGACCTCCCTGCACTCGAAGTGGATTTTCTGGAGCTACAAAAGCCCAATTGGCATGCTTTCAATTGCGTTGGAAAGTAGACATCCTGGGCTTTCCCGCAAAATATAATAGTCCATACTTTGCCTGAAATTTGATGGCCCAAACCAGCATTTCAAGTCAGCACGAAAATTCTGGCGTCAAAACGCCAGAACTGGCATAAAAGCTAGAGTTAAACGCCCAAACTGTCACAAAAGCTGGCGTTTAACTCCAAGAAAAGACTCTACACATAAAAGCTTCAATGCTCAGCCCAGGCACACACCAAGTGGGCTCGGAAGAAGATTTCTGCATTAATTACTTATTTCTAGAATCTTAGGCTACTAGTTTTCTATAAATAGGACCTTTTGCCATTGTATTTTCATACTTTGATAGACCTTTTCACATTTGGGGACTGGCCTCACGGCCATGCCTAGACCCTTTTGTTCTTATGTATTTTCAACGGTGGAGTTTCTACACCCCATAGATTAAGGTGTGGAGCTCTGCTGTTCCTCATGAATTAATGCAAAGTACTATTATTTTTCTATTCAACTCAAGTGTATTTCTTCTCCAAGATATTCATTCGCACTCAAGAACATGATGAATGTGATGATTATGTGACACTCACCACCATTCTCACCTATGAACGCGTGTCTGACAACCACTTTGTTCTACATACAATCAAGCTTGAATTTGTATCTCTTGGGTTTCTAATCTAAGATTAGAACCTTCGTGGTATAGGCTAGAATTATTGGCGGCCATTCCTGAGGTCCAGAAAGTCTAAACCTTGTCTGTGGTATTCTGAGTAGGATCTGGGAAGGGATGACTGTGACGAGCTTCAAACTCGCGAGTGTTGGGCGTGTGACAGACGCAAAAGGATCAATGGATCCTATTCCAACATGATCAAGAACCAACAGATGATTAGCCATGTGGTGATAGCGCATTTGGAACATTTTCACTGAGAGGACGGGAAGTAGCCATTGACAACGGTGATGCCCAACATACGCTTATCTGAAATTTCTACCAATGAATTACATAAGTATCTCTATCTTATTTTATGTTTTATTCATATTTTAATTATCAATTCTCCATAACCACTTGAATCCGTCTGACTGACATTTACAAGATGACCATAGCTTGCTTCAAGCCGACAATCTCCGTGGGATCGACCCTTACTCACGTAAGGTTTATTACTTGGACGACCCAGTGCACTTGCTGGTTAGTTGTGTGGAGTTGTGACAAAGAGTTGAGATTACAATTGTGCGTTTGTTAGTGCCATTGATGATCACAATTTCGTGCACCAAGTTTTTGGCGCCGTTGCCGGGGATTGTTCGAGTTTGGACAGCTGACGGTTCATCTTGTTACTTAGATTAGGTAATTTTATTTTATTTTTAAGCTTTTTATTTCTTATTTTCAAAAAAAATACAAAAAAAAATTTTCTTCTTTTTTGTTTTTCCCAAAATAATTTTCAAAAAAAAACCAAAAAAATTAACATAATCATAAAAGCAACAAATTTTTATGTTTCTTATTTGAGTTTAGTGTCAATTTTTAAGTTTGGTGTTGACGTGGCGGAAATTGGCGAGTCAAGAAATTGTTATAAGAGATACGTTGCAAGTACAGTTCTTAACCAACCAAAAATCCACTTATCAATTTAGATGGGTTGTCACAAAATTAAAATTAAAATACTGGGAGTATGAATCCCAGGTCGTCTCCCAACGAGTTGCAGAAAAACGTGCTATTTTATTAATCAGATGTTTTCAAAAATGGTTTGAGTTGATAAACAGGAAATTAAATTAGAGAATTTATGTAATTTTAAATAAAAACCTTGACCGGGAGTAGATTAGTTGGAAGCCCTATTCTTGTTGGAGTACTCTCAAGATTAATTGATGATTGAAGGTTGTTCTGCTTAGTTATCCCTTACTAGGTAGAGAAAAGTCAAGCAAGTTGGAAAGCTATTTCTATTCACAAGTTCCAATCCTCTCCCTTGGAAAGGATTAGTGTCAGTGACTAGAGGACAATCCAACAATAAACCCAATTACAATTTTTCTCTTGAGCATTCCAACTCAAGGTCCTCCTTTCAATCAACTCCCAATCAAGTTATGGAACTACTCGCTCATTATGAATGTAAACTTCACAAAATAATAAAAAGAAATAGAGAAAGACATGAAAGATAATAATCAAAAAGATCAATTAAAAATAAAAATAGATTTTGTATTAATAAATTCTAAAAATAATCCAATAGTAATCTGAATAAATTAAGGACATGGAAGAGTAAGAGACAAATAAGGAAAACAAACTAGAGTAATGAAGTCTTGGCGGAGGTAATAACTCTTCTCAATATCCCAGTCTAAGTAGCAAATAAAATCAAAATCCTAAGAACTATGAATGTGTAAAGAGAAAACCTAGAGGAGGAGTAAAATCAGATCTAAAACTAAAATTATGTGGAATGAATATTGTCCTGTCGTCTGGTGTGCGAAATCGTGATCATTCCATTCCTTGGTAACGGCGCTAAAAACTCAATACGCACGTTCATGATCTTATATCTGTTTCACAACTTCGTACAACTAACCAGCAAGTGCACTGGGTCGTCCAAGTAATAAACCTTACGTGAGTAAGGGTCGATCCCACGGAGATTGTCGGCTTCAAGCAAGCTATGGTCACCTTGTAAATCTCAGTCAGGCGGATTAAATTGTATTAAGAAATTATAGTGGATGAAAATAAATAAAATATAAAATAGGATAGTGGTACTTATGTAATTCATTGGTGAGAATTTCAGATAAGCGTGTAGAGATGCTTTCGTTCCTCTGATCTCTGCTTTCCTGCTGTCTTCATCCAATCCTTCCTACTCCTTTCCATGGCAAGCTTTATGTAGGGCATCACTGTTGTCAATGGCTACATC
The DNA here is from genome assembly GCF_000816755.2 of Arachis ipaensis. Classification (NCBI taxonomy): domain Eukaryota; kingdom Viridiplantae; phylum Streptophyta; class Magnoliopsida; order Fabales; family Fabaceae; genus Arachis; species Arachis ipaensis. The sequence continues at coordinate 61,053,709 of NC_029787.2, read as the reverse complement.
CCATCCTCCTGTGAAAATGGTCCAATGCGCTGTCACTGCATGGCTAATCATCTGGAGGTTCTTGATCATACTGGAATAGGATTCACCCTCCTTTTGCGTCTGTCACTACGCGCAGTACTCACGAGTTTGAAGTTCGTCACAGCCATCCCTTCCCGGATCCTATTCGAAATACCACAGGCAAGGTTTAGACTTTCTGGATCTCAGGAATGGCCATCCATGGGTTCTAACTTATACCACGAAGACACTAGTAACTCGGACTCGGTCCCCTGTATTAGATATCCAAGAGATATCCATTCAGTCTAAGGTAGAACGGAAGTGGTTGTCAGGCACGCGTTCATAAGTTGAGAATGATAATGAATGTCACGATCATCACATCCATCATATTGAAGTACGAATGGATATCTTAGAAGCGGAATAAGTTGAATTGAATAGAAAAACTGTAGTACTTTGCATTAATCCTTGAGGAACAGCAGAGCTCCACACCTTAAGCTATGGTGTGTAGAAACTCTACTGTTGAAAATACATAAGTGATAAGGTCCAGGCATGGCCGAACGGCCAGCCACCCTAAAGGTCTAAGATAGCATAAAACTAATCAAAGATCCTCTACAAAGATAGTAAAAAGTCCTATTTATACTAAACTAGTTACTAGGGTTTATAGAAATGAGTAAATGATGCAGAAATCCACTTCTGGGGCCCGCTTAGTGTGTGCTTGGGCTGAGCTAAAAGTTTACACGTGGAGAGGTCATTCTTGGAGTTGAACGCCAGTTTGTAACGTGTTTCTGGCATTGAACTCCACTTTGCAACTTGTTTCTAGCGCTGAACGCCAGACTGCAACATGGAACTGGCGTTCAACGCCGGTTTGCGTCATTTAAACTCGGGAAAAGTATAGACTATTATATATTGCTGGAAATCCCTAGATGTCTACTTTCCAACGCAATTGAAAGCGTGCCATTTGGAGTTATGTAGCTCCAGAAAATCCACTTTGAGTGCAGGGAGGTCAGAATCCATCAGCATCTGCAGTCCTTCTTCAACCTCTGAATCTGATTTTTGCTCAGGTCCCTCAATTTCAGCCAGAAAATACATGAAATCACAGAAAAACACACAAACTCATAGTAAAATCCAGAAATGTGAATTTTAATTAAAAACCAACAAAAATATAATGAAAACTAATTAAATCATACTAAAAACATACTAAAAACAATGCCAAAAAGCGTATAAATTATCCGCTCATCACAACACCAAACTTAAATTGTTGCTTGTCCCCAAGCAACTGAAAATCAAATAGGATAAAAAGAAGAGAATATACTATAAATTCCAAAATGTCAATGAAACTTAGCTCCAATCAGATGAGCGGGACTTGTAGCTTTTTGCCACTTGAATAGTTTTGGCATCTCGCTTTATCCATTGAAGTTCAGAACGATTGGCATCTATAGGAACTTAGAATTCAGATAGTGTTATTGATTCTCCTAGTTTAGTATGTTGATTCTTGAACACAGCTACTTTATGAGTCTTGGCCGTGACCCTAACCACTTTGTTTTCCAATATTACCACCGGATACATAAATGCCACAGACACATAACTGGGTGAACCTTTTCAGATTGTGACTCAGCTTTGCTAAAGTCCCCAATTAGAGGTGTCCAGGGTTCTTAAGCACACTCTTCTTTTGCTTTGGACCTTGACTTTAACCGCTCAGTCTCAAGTTTTCACTTGACACTTTCACGCCACAAGCACATGGTTAGGGACAGCTTGGTTTAGCCGCTTAGACCAGGATTTGATTTCCTTAGGCCCTCCTATCCACTGATGCTCAAAGCCTTGGATCCTTTTTATTTCCCTTGCCTTTTGGTTTTAAGGGTTATTGGCTTTTTCTGCTTGCTTTTTTTTTTGCAAGCTTTGTATTCACTGCTTTTTCTTGCTAGCTTTTGGCTTTTTCTGCTTGCTTTTTTCTTTTTTTTTTTCTATTTTTTTTGCCATTTTTCTTTTTTTTTCTTCGCAAGCTTTCTGTATTCACTGCTTTTTCTTGCTTCAAGAATCAATTTTATGATTTTTCAGATTATCAAATAATATTTCTCCTTATCATCATTCTTTCAAGAGCCAACATATTTAACATTCTTAAACAACAACTTCAAAAGACATATGCACTGTTCAAGCATTCATTCAGAAAGCAAAAAGTATTGTCACCACATCAAAATAATTAAACTAGTTTCAAGGATGAATTCAAAACCATGTACTTCTAGTCCTTTTGTAATTAAAACATTTTTCATTCAAGAGAGGTGATGGATTCATAGGACCTTCATAACTTTAAGGCATAGACACTTAAATACTAGTGATCATGAAGACAAAAACATAAACAGACATAAAGCATAAAAATCGAAAAACAGGAAAATAAATAAACAAGGAGATTAAGGAATGAGTCCACCTTAGTGAGGGTGGCGTCTTCCTCTTCTTGAAGAACCAATGGTGCTTTTGAGCTCCTTGATGAGCGGATACTTTATACGCTTTTTGGCATTGTTTTTAGTATATTTTTAGAATAATCTGGTTACTTTTAGGGATGTTTTCATTAGTTTTTATGTTAAATTTACATTTCTGGACTTTACTATGAGTTTGTGTGTTTTTCTGTGATTTCAGCTATTTTCTGGCTGAAATTGAGGGACTTGAGCAAAAATCAGATTCAGAGGTAGAAGAAGGACTGTTGATGCTGTTGGATTCTGACCTCCCTACACTCAAAGTGGATTTTCTGGAGCTACATAACTCAAAATGGCGTGCTTCAATTTGCGTTGGAAAGTCCACATTCAGGGCTTTCCAGCAATGTATAATAGTCCATACTTTGGCCACGTTTAGATGACGTAAAAGGGCGTTGAACGCCAGTTCTACGCTGCTGTCTGGAGTTAAACGCCAGAAACAAGTCACAAACCAGAGTTGAACGCCAGAAATACGTTACAA
>NC_029787.2:61042154-61050630 GCF_000816755.2 Arachis ipaensis | reverse complement strand
GATGCCTCCAGACGATTAGCCATGCAGTGACAGCGCATCGGACCATTTTCCAGAGAGGATTAAAAGTAGCCATTGACAACAGTGATGTCCTTACATAAAGCCTGCCATGGAAAGGAGTAAGACTGATTGGATGAAGACAGCGGGAAAGCAGAGATTCAGAGGAACGAAAGCATCTCTATACGCTTATCTGAAATTCTCACCAATGAATTACATAAGTGTTTCTATCCTTATTTTCTATCTATTTATTTTTTATGTTCGAAAACTCCATAACTATTTTATATCCGCCTGACAGAGATTTACAAGGTGACCATAGCTTGCTTCACACCAACAATCTCCGTGGGATCGACCCTTACTCACGTAAGGTTTATTACTTGGACGACCTAGTGCACTTGCTGGTTAGTTGTATCGAAGTTGTGAATGAAAAACGATTTATTAAGACGTGCGTATAGAGTTTCTGGCGCCGTTGCCTGAGATCACAATTTCGTGCACCAAGTTTTTGGCGCCGTTGCCGGGGATTGTTCGAGTTTGAACAACTGACGGTTCATCTTGTTGCTCAGATTAGGTAATTTTCTTTTTGTGTTATTGTCAAAAAAAAAAAATTTTTCAAAAATCTTTCAAAAATTTTTCCTTTGTTTTCGAAAAAAAAAAAATTTTAAATAAAAATGTTTTCAAAAATATATTTTTCTTCAGAATTTTTAAGAATGAATTCTAGTGTTTCATGAAGCATGTTGAAGCATGCTAGCTATAAAACCATGTCTAAATTCTTTTGGACAGAGTTTTTGGCTTAAAATTGAATGAATTACTCCCATATTCATGCTAAAGCTTGACTGGCTATTAAGATCCTTATTTTTCTTTTTCAAAATGATTTTCAAAAAAATTAAAAGAAAATACAAAAAAATCATAAAATCATAAAAATCAAAAAAATATTTTGTATTTCTTCTTTGAGTCTTGAGTCAGATTTAATGTTTAGTGTCAATTGCATGTTCATCTTGTATTTTTCGAAAAAAATTCATGCATTCATAGTGTTCTTCATGATCTTCAAGTTGTTCTTGGTAAGTCTTCTTATTTGATCTTGATGTTTTCTTGTTTTGCATCTTTTCTTGTTTTTCATGTGCATTTTTGCATTCATAGTGTCTAAACATGAAAGATTTCTAAGTTTGGTGTCTTGCATGTTTTCTTTGCATATAAAATTTTCAAAAATATGTTCGTGATGTTCATCATGATCTTCAAAGTGTTCTTGGTGTTTATCTTGACATTCATAGCATTCTTGCATGCATTCCTTGCTTTGATCCATAACTTTCATGCATTGCATTATTTTGCATGTTTTTCTCTCTCATCATTAAAATTTCAAAAATAAAAAAAATATCTTCCCCTTTTTCTCTCTCAAAAATTCAAAAATTAGATTTGACTTTTTCAAAAATTTTTAAAATCCAATTGTTTCTTATGAGTCAAATCAAATTTTCAATTTAAAAATCTTATCTTTTTTAAAATCCTTTTCAAAAATCAAATCTTTTTCATTTTTCTCATTTAATTTCAAAAATTCCAAAAAATATTTTTCAAAAATCTTTTTCTTATCTTTATCTCCTAATTTTCGAAAATAACATCATCAATTAATGTTTTGATTCAAAAATTTAAAGTTTGTTACATGCTTGTTAAGAAAGATTCAAACTTTGAGTTCTTGTGAATCAAGTCATTAATTATGATTTTAAAAATCAAATCTTTTTCAAAACTAATTTCAATCATATCTTTTCAAAAATATCTCTTTATCTTATCTTTTTCAAAATTTGATTTTAAAATATCCTTTCTAACTTCTTATCTTCTTATCTTTTCAAAATTGATTCGAACCCCCTCTTCCATCTGTGTTCGATTTTTTTCTTCTTTTTTTCTTCTACTCACACAGGGACCTCTATACTGTGGTAAAAAGGACCCCTATTTATTATTATTATTATTATTCTGTCCCTCTTTTTCATATGAGCAGGAGCAAGGACAAGAATATTCTTGTTGAAGCAGATTCAGAACCTGAAAGGACTCTGAAGAGGAAACTAAAAGAAGCTAAATTACAACAATCCAGCAAGCACCTTTCAGAAATTTTTGAACAGGAAGAGGAGATGGCAGCCGAAAATAATAATAATGCAAGGAGGATGCTTGGTGACTTTACTTAACCTAATTCCAATTTACATGGAAGAAGCATCTCCATTCTTGCCATTGGAGCAAACAATTTTGAGCTTAAACCTCAATTAGTTTTTCTGATGCAGCAGAACTGCAAGTTTCATGGACTTCTGATGTTTGAACTTTTGTTGATATAGAATTTTCCTCAAATGAATGAATCCTCGTTGCAAGTATAGTTCTACACCAACAAAGAGTCCTCACATGCAAAAATATTGGTTGTCACATGTAACAAACCCCAATGAAAATTAACCGGAGTATTAAGACTCCGGGTCGTCTCACAAGGAGTTGCAATGAAGTGCTTAATTACTGGCTATGAAAATGCAAGGGGGGTTGATTTGATATTTGACAAGAAAATATAAATGACAAGAAGAGTAAATCAAGCAATTAACTAAAGAAAGCAATTAATAAAGAGAGACATTCATGGCAAGGGTTGAGATCATAGGCTTTCTATCCTAGTCATGCATGATTAACTCGTCTTATTTAGTCAACTCCAACAAATTAGGAGAATGTCAAACAAGATTAACCAATCATGTCATAATAATAAACAAGAATTTATCTCATTACGTCAACTCCAACAAAAAGGGAGAAAGTCTAACGAGACTAGCTAATCTCAATCCAAAAGTCCTAACCAACTTACTAATTAAACTAGCAAAAGATTAGCGTCAATGGAAATAATCTTCCATAAGTCCTAATCAACTCACTAATTAAATTAGCAAAAGATTAGCGTCAATGGAAACAATACTAGCTAACAACTCTAGATCACCAACATGAGTTAGGTTTTCATGACTCAAGATTGCCTAATTACTCTTTCCAAGCCAAGAATGCTCAAAATCTACTCTAACATCCTACCAAGCATTTTATCAAACACTTGGTAGGCATAAAAGTAAAGCATAGTAAATTGATGACAAGAGTAAAATCTAACAATAATTGAATGTAAGAAATCAAAAATAACAATCAAAGGAAATAAGATCTAAATGAATTACTTCAAATTACACTAAAAGAAAATAGGATGAACAAAAGTAGATCTACAAACAAAGTAGAAGAAAGTAATAACAACAATGGAAGTATGATAAATGTTACAACAAGGACTTAAGAAGAAGGAGTAGAAGGAAACATGAATTAAAACTTAGATCTAAGAACTAAACCTAATCCTAATCCTAATTCTAGAGAGAAATGAGAGCTTCTCTCTCTAGAAACTAAACTAAAGCATAACGAAACTAGACTATGAATAAGTGTGTTGACTCCCCTTCAATCCTTGGCTTGAATAGCATCAGAAATGAGTTGGGTTGGGCTCAAAGTGCTTCAGAAATCGCTGGGGGCGATTTCATCTTTAGTGGGCCGAGCAGCATCGGCGCGTGCGCGCCCCTATACTCGAAGCAACATATGGCAAATTTTATATCATTTCAAAGCCCCGGATGTTAGCTTTCCAACGCAACTAAAACCGCCTCATTTGGACCTCTATGGCTCAAGTTATGGTCGTTTGAGTGCGAAGAGGTAAGGCTTGACAGCTTTACGGTTCCTTCATTTCTTCATGAGTTCTCCCACTTTGAATGCTTTTCTCCTCACTTCTTCCATCCAATACTTGCCTTATAAACCTGAAATTACTCAACAAACACATTAAGACATCGAATGGAATTAAAGTGGATTAAAATCATCAATTTTAGGGCCTGAAAAGCATGTTTTCACATTTAAGCACAATTCAAGGGAGAATTACAAAACCATGCTATTTTATTGAATAAATGTGAGAAAAGGTGATAAAATCCCCCAAAATAAGCACAAGATAAATCACAAAATCGGGGTTTATCAACTTCCATCTGAAGATCCTTTTCAGTTCTTAACTGAATTCTTGCAGATATGTGATACTGTTAAGACTAATGGAGTAGATCCTGAAGTCTACAGGCTCATGCTTTTCCCTTTTGCTGTGAGAGACAGAGCTATAATATGGTTGGACTCTCAACCTAAGGATAGCCTGAACTCTTGGGATAAGCTGGTTAAGCCTTTCTTAGCCAAGTTATTTCCTCCTCAAAAGCTGAGTAAGCTTAGAGTGGATGTTCAGACCTTCAGACAGAAAGAAGGTGAATCCCTCTATGAAGCTTGGGAGAGATACAAAGAACTGACCAAAAAGTGTCCTTCTGACATACTTTCAGAATGGACCATCCTGGATATACTTTATGATGGTCTGTCTGAATTGGCTAAAATATCATTGGATACTTCTGCAGGTGGATCCATTCACCTAAAGAAAACGCCTGCAGAAGCTCAAGAACTCATTGACATGGTTGCTAATAACCAATTCATGTACACTTCTGAGAGGAATCCTGTGAGTAATGGGACGTCTATGAAGAAGGGAGTTATTGAAATTGATACTCTGAATGCCATATTGGCTCAGAATAAAATATTGACTCAGCAAGTCAATATGATTTCTCAAAGTCTGAATGGAATGCAAGCTGCATCCAACAGTGCTCAAGAGGCATCTTCTGAAGAAGAAGCTTATGATCCAGAGAACCCTGCAATAGTAGAGGTAAATTACTTAGGTGAACCTTATGGAAACACCTATAACTCATCATAGGGAAATCATCCAAATATCTCATGGAAGGATCAAAAGCCTCAACAAGGCTTTAATAATGGTAGAAGAAATAGGTTTAACAATAGTAAACCTTTTCCATCATCCACTCAGCAACAGACAGAGAACTCTGAACAAAATACTTCTAATTTAGCAAATTTAGTCTCTGATCTATCAAAGGCCACTGTGAGTTTCATGAATGAAACAAGGTCCTCTATTAGAAATTCGGAAGCACAAGTGGGCCAGCTGAGTAAAAGGATCACTGAAATCCCTCCTAGCACTCTCCCAAGCAATACAGAAGAAAATCCAAAAGGAGAGTGCAAGGCCATTGATATAACCAAAATGGCCGAACCCAAAGAGGGAGAGGAGGACGTGAATCCCAAGGAAGAAGACCTCCTGGGACGTCCAGTGATCAATAAGGAGCTTCCCTCTGAGGAACCAAAGGAATATGAGGCTCATCTAGAGACCATAGAGATTCTATTAAACCTCTTTATGCCATTCATGAGCTCTGATGAGTATTCCTCTTCTGAAGAGAATGAGGATGTTACTGAAGAGCAAGTTACCAAGTACCTTGGTGCAATCATGAAGCTGAATGCCAAACTATTTGGTATTGAGACTTGGGAAGATGAACCTCCCTTGTTCACTAATGAACTGAGTGATCTGGATCCACTGACATTGCCTCAGAAGAGACAGGATCCTGGAAAGTTCTTAATACCTGTACCATAGGCACCATGACCTTTGAGAAGGCTCTATGTGACCTTGGGTCAGGGATAAACCTCATGCCCCTCTCTGTAATAGAGAAACTGGGAATCTATGGGGTGCAAGCTACTAAAATCTCATTAGAGATGGCAGACAATTCAAGAAAAGGTTGAAGGCCTTTACATCCCTGCTGATTTCATAGTTCTAGATACTGGGAAGGATGAGGATGAATTCATCATCCTTGGAAGACCCTTCCTAGCCACAGCAAGAGCTGTGATTGATGTTGACAGAAGTGAATTAGTCCTTCAATTGAATGGGGACTCCCTTGTGTTTACAACTCAAGGTTATCCTTCTGTAAACATAGAGAGGAAGCATAAAAAGCTTCTCTCAAAACAAAGTCAACCAGAGTCCCCACAGTCAAACTCTAAGTTTGGTGTTGGGAGGTCACAACCAAACTCTAAGTTTGGTGTTGAACTCCCATATCCAAACTCTAAGTTTGGTGTTGGGAAGTCTCAACAATGCTCTGAACATCTGTGAGGCTCCATGAGAGCCCCCTGTCAAGCTATTGACATTAAAGAAGCGTTTGTTGGGAGGCAACCCAATTTTTATTTAATTATATTTTTATTAGTTATATGTCTTTATAGGTACATGATCATGTGGATCCACAAAATAAATAAAAAAATTGAGAACGAAATAAAAAATAGAAGAAGAAAAATCACACCCTGGAGGAAGACCTTACTGGCGTTTAAACGCCAGTAAGAAGTATCTGGCTGGCTTTCAACACCAGAACAGAGCATGGTTCTGGCGCTGAATGCCCAAAATGGGCAGCATCTGGGCGTTTGAACGCCAGAATTGCACCCTGGAGAAGAGCTGGCACTGAACGCCTAGAACAAGCATGGTTCTGGCGTTGAACAACAAATGGGCGTTCAACACCCAGAACAAGCACCAATCTGGCGCTGAACGCCCAGAGTTGTGTGCAAGGGCATTTTGCATGCCTAATTTGGTGCAAGGTTGTAAATCCTTGAACACCTCAGGATCTGTGGACGCCACAGGATCCCCACCTACCTCCACGCACTTCTTCTCACCCCTCTTTCACACAACACAACCCTCTCTTCCCCTTCTTGGCCAAAACACATCTCTCTCTCCCTCTCCTCCATTTCTTCTTCTTCTTTATCTCTTCTTTCTTCTCTTGCTCGAGGGCAAGCAATATTCTAAGTTTGGTGTGGTAAAAGCATAAGCTTTTTGTTTTTCCATTACCATTGATGGCACCCAAGACCGGAGAATCCTCTAGCAAAGGGAAAGGGAAGACAAAATCTTCCACCTCCGAGTCATGGGAGATGGAAAGATTCATCTCCAAAGCTCATCAAGACCACTTCTATGATGTTGTGGCCAAGAAGAAGGTGATCCCCGAGGTCTCTTTCAAGCTCAAGAAGAATGAGTATCCGGAGATCCGACATGAAATCCAAAGAAGAGGTTGGGAAGTTCTAACAAACCCCATCCAACAAGTCGGCATCCTAATGGTTCAAGAGTTCTATGCCAATGCATGGATCACTAGGAACCATGATCAAAGTAAGAATCCAAACCCAAAGAATTATATTACAATGGTTCGGGGGAAATACTTAGATTTTAGTCCGGAAAATGTGAGGTTGGCTTTTAACTTGATTATGATGCAAGGAGATGCACGCCCCTACACTAGAAGGGTCAACTTTAATCAAAGGTTGGACCAAGTCCTCATGGACATATGTGTGGGAGGAGCTCAATGGAAGATTGACTCCAAAGGCAAGCCGGTTCAACTAAGAAGACTGGACCTCAAGCCTGTGGCTAGAGGATGGTTGGAGTTCATCCAACGCTCCATCATCCCCACTAGCAACCGATCTGAAGTTACTGTGGATCGGGCCATCAAGATCCATAGCATCATGATTGGAGAGGAAGTAGAAGTTCATGAAGTCATCTCCCTTGAACTCTACAAAATAGCCGAAAAGCCCTCTCCTTGGGCAAGGCTAGCTTTTCCTCATCTTATTTGCCATGTATGTTACTCAGCTGGAGCTTCCATAGAAGGAGACATTCCCATTGAGGAAGAGAAGCCCATCACTAAGAAAAGGATGGAGCAAGCAAGAGAGCCCATTCATGGATCTCAAGAGACGCATGAAGCTCATCACCATGAGATCCCGGAGATGCGTCAAATGCATTTTCCTCAACAAAACTATTGGGAGCAAATCAACACCTCCCTAGGAGAATTAAGTTCCAACATGGGACAACTAAGGGTGGAACATCAAGAGCACTCCATCATCCTTCATGAAATAAGAGAATATCAAAAAGCAATGAGGGAGGAGCAACAAAGACAAGGAAGAGACATAGAAGAGCTCAAGGACATCATTGGTTCCTCAAGAAGGAAACGCCGCCATCACTAAGGTGGACTCATTCCTTGTTCTTACATTCTCTGTTTTTCGTTTTCTCTATGTTAAGTGCTTATCCATGTTTGTGTCTTCATTACATGATCATTAGTATTTAGTAACTTTGTCTTAAAGTTATGAATGTCCTATGAATCCATCACCTCTCTTAAATAAAACTGTTTTAATTCAAAAGAACAAGAAGTACATGAGTTTCGAATTTATCCTTGAACTTAGTTTAGTTATATTAATGTGGTGACAATGCTTCTTGTTTTCTGAATGAATGCCTGAACAGTGCATATGTCTTTTGAAGTTGTTGTTTTAGAATGTTAAATATGTTGGCTCTTGAAAGAATGATGACAAGGAGACATGTTATTTGATAATTTGAAAAATCATAAAAATGATTCTTGAAGCAAGAAAAAGCAGCAAAGAACAAAGCTTGCAGAAAAAAAAAAGAAAAAAAATGGCAAAAAAAAAAATATAGAAAAAGAAAAAGCAAGCAGAAAAAGCCAAAAGCTCTTAAAACCAAGAGGCAAGAGCAAAAAGCCAGTAACCCTTAAAACCAAAAGGCAAGGGTACTAAAAAGGATCCCAAGGCTTTGAGCATCAGTGGATAGGAGGGCCTAAAGGAATAAAATCCTGGCCTAAGCGGCTAAACC
>NC_029787.2:61040896-61042128 GCF_000816755.2 Arachis ipaensis | reverse complement strand
TTGAAATTGAGGGACTTGAGCAAAAATCAGATTCAGAGGTAGAAGAAGGATTGCTGATGCTGTTGGATTCTGACCTCCCTGCACTGAAAGTGGATTTTCTAGAGCTACAGAACTCAAAATGGCACGCTTCCAATTGCATTGGAAATCAGACATTCAGGGCTTTCCAGCAATGTATAATGGTCCATACTTTGGCCGAGTTTAAATGATGTAAAAGGGCGTTGAACGCCAGTTCTACGCTGCTGTCTGGAGTTAAACGTCAGAAACAAGTCACAAACTAGAGTTGAACGCCAGAAATACGTTACAACCTGGCGTTCAACTTCAGAAAGAGCCTTTGCACGTGTAACATTCAAGCTCAGCCCAAGCACACACCAAGTGGGCCCCGGAAGTGGATTTATGCATCAATTACTTACTTCTGTAAACCCTAGTAACTAGTTTAGTATAAATAGGACTGTTTACTATTGTATTAGACATCTTGGGACGTCTGGTTCTTAGATCATGTTGCTGGCCATTCGGCCATGCCTGAACCTTTCACTTATGTATTTTCAACGGTAGAGTTTCTACACTTCATAGATTAAGGTGTGGAGCTCTGCTGTTCCTCAAAGATTAATGCAAAGTACTACTATTTTTCTATTCAATTCAACTTATTTCGCTTCTAAGATATTCATTCGCACTTCAACCTGAATGTGATGAACGTGACAATCATCATCATTCCCTATGAACGCATACCTGACAACCACTTCCGTTCTACCTTAGATTGAATGAGTATCTCTTGGATCTCTTAATCAGAGTCTTCGTGGTATAAGCTAGATTGATGGCAGCATTCATGAGAGTCCGGAAAGTCTAAACCTTGTCTGTGGTATTCCGAGTAGGACTCTAGGATTGAATGACTCTGACGAACTTCAAACTCGCGAGTGCTGGGCGTAGTGACAGACGCAAAAGGAGGGTGAATCCTATTCCAGTATGATCGAGAACCTCAGATGATTAGCCGTGCTGTGACAGAGCATTTGGTCCATTTTCACAAGAGGATGGGATGCAGCCATTGACAAGGGTGATGCGTCCAGACGATTAGCCATGCAGTGACAGCGCATCGGACCATTTTCCAGAGAGAATTAAAAGTAGCCATTGACAACGGTGATTGATGGACGGAAAACTGTCTCTCAACAAATCTCCCTTCGGCAAGTGTACCGAATTTGTCGTCAAGTAAAAACTCACAATAGAGTGAGGTCGAATCC
>NC_029787.2:61030029-61040608 GCF_000816755.2 Arachis ipaensis | reverse complement strand
ATCCAAACCCAATTTGGTCCAGCATGAGAAAGCATTTCTAGCTTGATCTCTTCATTCCTCTTTCAAGGTTCAGAAGAGATCGAAGTTTGAATAGCTTCTTTTCCAAGATAACTACTCAATTGGATGAAGATCGAAAGCTTTCAAGTGAAATCAAGAGAAAAGATAGAAGAAGAATAATGAAAAATCCATCAAATTGCAATAGAGCTTCCTAACCCAATGAAAGGGGTTTAGTTGTTCATAGCTCTAGAAAATGAAAACAAAGATGGAGAATACATCATAAGACTAGAAATTGCAGAGAAGGTAAAATACAGAGAGTAGTTCTCTTTTCCAACTTTCAGAACCCCCCCCCTTTTAACAATTCAAAGCTACTCCTATATATATTACTTCTCTCAGCTTCTAGTTGGCTCTTCAAGTCTTGGGCCTTTGGATCTTGAGTTTGAAGCAGTTCTCTTCTTTATTTGGGCTTGGCTTTACTTGCAGAGAGAAAATGTGAAGTGGGCAGAGACTTTAGCTCAGGACGTTAGGGGTGTTAACGTTTAGTGAAAATAGAAGTTCGAGAACGTTAGTGACAATCAACTTTCTCACTAACGTTACTAAGTAAAAGCCACGTTAACTTCAACGTTAGTGGCATAAACGTTGCCAATAACTTTGAAAAGCCCCCTTTGTTCCCACGTTAGAGCCCACGTTAACTTAGTTAACGTGGCTTTTTAACGTGGGCTTGCCATCCTTCGAGAACGTTAGTGACACTCAACATTGTCACTAACGTTCCAAGGTGCCCCTATGTCTCACGTTAGAGTCCATGTTAACTAGGTTAACGTGGCTTCTAACGTGGCCATGCTTAGCCATCCCCAATGTTAGTGACAATGTTTAGTGTTACTAACGTTGGCCATTCTTTCACTCATCAACGTTAGCTTCCACGTTGACTAAGTTAACGTGGAAGTTAACGTGGCTCCTTGGGGGGTTATGTGGTTGCTTCCAACGTTAGTGACAATGTTGGGTGTCACTAACGTTGTCGACCACTCTTGCTTCTTACGTGGTATATTTCTCCTTAGGCCAATGTTAGTGACAATGTTGAATGTCACTAACGCTAGCGTTCCTTCCCCTTTTTAACATTAGAGGCCACGTTAACTAAGTTAACGTGGACTCTAACGTGGCCACTTATGAGCATTTGCCAACGTTAGTGACAATGTTCAGTGTCACTAACGTTGGCTCAACTTCCCTTCTCCACGTTAGAGTTCACATTAACATAGTTAACGTGACTCTTAACGTGGTCAATGATGGCTTTGAGAGCGTTATTGGCAATCACTTTTCTCATTAACTTTACAAGTTACCTCCCATTCCTTGCTTCCTTTGGTCCTGAAATCAAGCAATAGAGCGCATCAAAGTTCTAGTCCAAGTCATGGGCAATGCAACATACAATTTGTCACTAAACTTATGCAAAACCCTCATGAAATAATGTAAAATGCACAATGTATGCTTGAATCAAGGTGTAAGTGAATATCTACCCAAAACTAGCTTATTTCCTAAGAAAATGCATGAAACTAACCTAAAAACAGTAAAGAAAAGGTCAGTGAAACTGGCCAAGATGCCCTGGCATCACAACACCAAACTTAAAGCTTGCTTGTCCCTAAGCAAGTACTGGAACAAGAGAATGATGAATGGAATGCCAAGAGCAATGAGTCATTCTTGTGGAAGTCATATCACTGATTTTATGGTGGTTTCATGCATAGCAACTTAGGTTCATTCCTGGCTTTCAGACCTTTATCATGTCTTAAAACACTCACTTTGCTTACATCCCATGAGACTTTTATTCATTGATCCCTTTATTGTCATTTTAGAGGTTATTGGTGTTCTTAGGCTAACTGCTCTGTAAGGGGGCAACTTTTTAAGATAAGCTTTCAGCCAACACTCCCGAACCAGTTGGTTCAAGGTGCTAGGTGTTGAAGCACCCCTAAGGACTTACTCCCTCAAGTCTCTCCCCCATACATACACACCATAGGCATATAGTTTCTCCTTTTGCTGTTTCACTTTCCTCTCTTCTTGTTCTACAAAATCTTTTTGGACCTCATCATATGTAGGGATGGCATAGTGTAGCTGATGCATATTACTGGTCATGTAGTTCAACTTGGCTTGAGTGTTCACATAGAACTCCTCCCTATGTAGTTTCCTTCCTTCATTGAGTACACTGAACTCATTGAAAGTTTTCATTTGGGCTATCTGCCACTGGTTGAGTTCTTGCAAGTGCTTCTCTTGAAGCTCTTTCCTCTCATTCACTTGGTTGATGGCTTGAGTGAGCCGGGAGTAGTGTTCCTGCTGCTGCTCCATTTGTTGTTTTTGCCATGCTTCCTGTTGGCTCAGCCAGTTGGTTTGAAGGTTTAGTATTTACTCTTGTCCTTCCATATGTCTCATCCCCAGATCCTCAATGGCTCTTAGAAGGTGATTCATGTTCAAGTTAGCTGGATCATAATACTCTCCTTGTTGATATTCCTCCTGATGAAGTTCCTCTTGGTGAACTCTTTCTTTTGCTTTTGGTTTCCTTATTTGTGGCCTTCTTTGTTGCTGAGTAGGTGTAGTATAAACCAATCACTCGAGTGTAACTGGCCTCCTTGGGTTCACCCAGTCTGGGTTGCTGTCCTCAAATACTACCTTGGCCTTGTTGCATAAGCGGAAAATGGTGCTGGGGTACCAAAGCCTGGCACCTGAATCAACCTTCTCAGCCGAATCTTGAATCCCCTCGGCGATGAGCTCATTCACATTGATTTCCCCACCTTGTATTAAGCAATGCACCATAGTATCTCGATTGATGTTTACCTCTGAATTATTTGCAGCTGGTAGAATGGACCTCCTTACGAGTTCAAACCACCCCTTGGCTTCAGGGCTCAAGTTTCCCCTCTTGATGAACTTGGGTCTCCCATCTGTGTACCTCTCCCAGTCAGCTGCTATAACATAGATGTCTGACACTATCTCTGAGAGCTCATCATTATCAGGGCTTCTACTTATCCTTGCCTGATAACTGTCCTCATCAAAATGAGGTGATTTCAGGTGAAGAACTCTTGTTATGGCATTTGGGCTGAAGTCCACCTCCTTTCCTCTCACGTAACTTTTGAAGGTTGGGGCCTTGGTTTTATCTTCTCTTACTACATTTGCATAAAATTCTTTGATGAGGTTTCCATTGATCTTCCCCTCTGGACTTGTGAGCAATTGCCACCCCCTCTATTCGATTTTCTCTAGAATTTGTGGTAACTCATTTGCATTGATTTGGAAGATTAACTCTGGCAATATCTTTCTGGCCCTTATCCGTTCGAATTCACGTTCATGAAAGGAAGTTTTGAATTTCTTCTCATCGAAAGGAACACTCTCCATGGGTTCCTTCCTCTTTTGCCTCTTTGAGCTTGATGATGCCATGAATTTAGTTGCTGTTTTGAGGGGGGGTTGGAGGATACGGATAGATGAGGAATAGGTTGGCTAGGACAGAGTGTGATGAAGGGGGTTGAGCAAGCCGAAAGTATGAAGTGTGGAGAGTGGGAATTTGAGTGTGAGGAATGACCATATACTAAGGTTCACTTATATAGGGAGATCATGAGTGGATGGAAGGTGTGGATTGTAAGGATTTTTGCTTGATGGACGGTCGGGGTTGTGTATGAAGGAAGGACAAGGATCATCACTTAATGAGAGTGATTGGTTCGGTCTTCAAGGATCTTCCTTCTCCAATGTTGCAAGGCAACGTTTCCCCATGCGTTCCCTCTTGAGACATGTGTGTAGTGCTCTTTATTAAGTGGCGGACTCTCCCACCATTTAATTGTCCAATCCATCCCTTTTTATGCTTCTTTTCTTTTCCTATAATGATTTAAAATAAGGAAATTAATATCATAAAAATCAAACTCTACGGCTAGAATAATAAAGAGAAGAAAAAGAGTTTGTTTATTTATGAATTTCAACTAACTAACTACTTGTGTATCCTTATGCATTTTGGTGGCACCATGGGGTGACACCAAACTTAGTTTGAAGCAATGTGATGAAAAGTTTTGTTCAAAGCTCCCAAGACTAGCATGCATCTTGGTTTGCTTTGAACACCAAACTTGTTCTTCACTATATACTGCATGATAAAGATTTCACCAAGTGTTTGTCAAGTTTGAGTTGAAATTCATAAACATTGATTTATCCATTATTTTAAAAACATATAAAACATGGGTTGCCTCCCATGAAGTGCTTCTTTAGTGTCACTAGCTTGACGTTTTTCCCTCATCAGGGTGGTTGGTAGTGCTTAAAGTCCTCCCCCCTTGCTGTGGACTTATATCCATTGGTTGGATCAATGATCTCCACATGTTCCAGGGAAAGAACTCTGTTGATAGTGAAGACCTTAGGTAACTATGATGGTACAGTGGGGAGATTAGGGGGAATATCTGGGAAGTAGGCTGAGACAACTCTATCCCCTGGAGAGAAGTCTTCTGTAGGGATATTCTTGTTCCTCCACCTCCTTGGTACCTTCTTCTTTGTTTCTTTTGAGGTTGCCTTCCCCTTGGTGACCTCTTTTTCTAAAGGAGTTATGATGCTGTCTTTACCTGCCTCTAGAGGTTTAGGTTCCTCCAATTTTTTCTTGAGCTGTGGCAATTACTGTTTTTCTTGTTTATCAATTAAGGAGATCTCAGAATGAACTGGCTGTGCTTCAGTGCTTGTCTCCTCCTTCAGTGTCTCATTATCATTTGTGCTTAGTTCCTTGTCCTCTTGATCTGTTTCTTGTGAGAGTTTGAAAACATTGAAGCTGAGTCGTTCATCATGGATTCTCAATATTAGCTCCCCTTTCTCTACATCGATAAGTGCTCTGGCCGTAGCTAGGAATGGTCTTCCCAATATGATTGGGTGAGTGTGACTCACTTCCATATCCAGGATGACAAAGTCTGTTGGGAGAAAGTATTTCCCAGCCTTTAGCAAAACATTTTCCACCACTCCTATTGGTTGCTTTTGAGTTTTGTCAGCCAGTCTGATGATTACATCTGTGGGCATCATCTCATTGATCTGCAGCCTCTTCACCAGGGATAAGGGCAGTAAGTTGATGCTGGCCCCCAAATCACAAAGTGCTTTATCGAACATAATTTCACCTATGGCACAAGGGATGTGAAAACTCCCTGGGTCTCTTCTTTTTGTAGGCAACTCAGGTTGAATAAGGGCACTACATTCCTTGTTCATCACTATAGTCTGGCCTCCTTTGAGTGAGCTTTTCCTGGGAAGAAGTTCCTTCATATACTTGATGAATGCAGGCATTTGTTGAATTGCCTTGATGAATGGTATGTTTACATGCAGAGATGCAAACAAGTCTAGGAACCTTGAGTATATTCTCTTTCCTACAGCACCATTGAGCAGTTGAGGGAAGGGAGCATAGAGCTTCAGCAACTCTTGTTGTGAAATTTCTGGTCCTTGGTGATTTCTATCCTCCTCCTTTGTTGAGTTGTCTTCAGGTTGTTTGCAAAGTTTTCCTTGCTTGTCTTCAGTCTCTTGATCACTCGTAGTGACCATTTTGCAATCTTCCCATCTTACTTTCTTTGCTTCTCCCTTGGGGTTTTTCTCCGTGTCACTTGGGAAGCTATCGGTGGGTTTAGAAATCTTCTCAGCTAAATATCCCACCTGGAATTCCAGCTTCCTAATGGTCTCTCCCTGGTTCTTAATATTGGCTCACACTTCCTCTTTGAACATCTTATTTTCTTGAATCTCTTGGCATATTCCTTCAAGTAGGGCTTCAATCTTAGAGAGCTTGTCATCAATTGATGGATGATTCGGAGCAGATGTGTTATTTTGGTTTTGATAAGCATATGAAGAAGTGTTGTTGTGGGGGTGGGTGTTGAGACGTCCTCTGTGTTATTTTGCTTCTCTGTGTGGAGTATGGATCATAGTTTTTCCTTGGTGAATTCCCAATGTAGTTGGCCTGCTCCTGACTCCCCTCTGCTTCTTCATTCACTCCTTCTTGGGTTGTTGCTGAAGTTGAGATTGCTGCTACTTGGTTCATCTCCATCTTCTTGGTGAGGTTAGCCAGCTGCTAGGTAATGAGATTATTTTGGGCCAACAGAGCATCTACATTGTTTAGCTCCATTACTCCTCTTGTGTTCCCTCTTTCGGAAGCATAGAAGTAGTCGTTCTCTGCTACTGTTTCAATAACATCTATGGCTTCCTCAATAGTCTTCTTTTTGTTCAAAGATCCTCCGGATGAATGGTCTACGGCCTTCTTTGACTCATAAGAGAGCCCTTCATAGAAAATGTGCAGCTGCACCCATTCGTTAAACATGTCTGGTGGGCACCTCCTTGTTAGGTCTTTAAACCTCTCCCATGCTTCATATAGAGTCTCACCATCTTGTTGCCTGAAATTTTGGACCTCAGCTCTCAGCCTATTGATTCGTTGAGGAGGGTAAAATCTTGCTAGGAATTTGTTCACCACGTCTTCCCATGCTGTCAAGCTTTCCCTTGGGAAAGATTCCAACCACTTGGCTGCCTTGTTCCTAAGTGAGAATCGAA
Source organism: Arachis ipaensis (assembly GCF_000816755.2). Lineage (NCBI taxonomy): Eukaryota > Viridiplantae > Streptophyta > Magnoliopsida > Fabales > Fabaceae > Arachis > Arachis ipaensis. Next base: position 61,034,104 of record NC_029787.2, on the reverse strand, counting down.
ATAAGAGCAGTCTATAGGCGTCAGGATGAACACCATTAGACTTCACTGTGTCACATATTCTCAGGAAGGTGGTTAAATATTGATTGGGGTCTTCTTGAACACCTCCTCCAAACGAACAGTTGTTCTGAACAAGGGTGATGAGCTATGGTTTAAGTTCAAAGTTGTTGGCATGGATTGTTGGCTTTTGGATGCTACTTCCACAATTGCCTGGGTTTGGATTGATGTAAGAGCCCAAAACTCTTCTATCCTTCCCAGCATGATTTGCTATACCTCCTCCCCCATGGTTGTGATCCTCTTCTTCATGATGGTTTTCCATGTTGTCTTCCATGTTTGGTTCAAATAATTCCTCTTCTTCCATAGCACCAACCACTTTCTTTCCTCTTGCCTCCCTCCTTAATCTAAGGAAGGTCCTCTCAGGTTCAGAATCGAAGGAAGTTGAAGCCCCGCTTCTTCTCTCTGTCATACAACCATCAAGTGCAAGCAAGAAAAGATAGGTGCAGAAAGTATTTTTGTTAGAATTACTGTTAGTTGTGGGTAATGCAATATATCAAACAGTTAGTGGGTTAGCAAACAGAATTAAAAATAACAAAGAAAAACAAAAGAGTAGATGGGGAAGGGAAGAAGTTTAACTAAAACAGAAAGTAAATCACTCAAACAAAAAATGAAATTCACAAAATAAAAATGCTCAATCTAGTGATCTTCCAATTTAATCATTGTTGATGCACAATCAATCCCCGACAACGGCGCCATAAACTTGATGTACGGAAAACTGTCTCTCAACAAATCTCCCTTCGGCAAGTGTACCAAATTTGTCGTCAAGTAAAAACTCACAATAGAGTGAGGTCGAATCCCACAGGGATTGATTGATCAAGCAACTTTAATTAGAAGAATGTTCTAGTTGAGCGAACCCAGAAATTTGGTCCAGCATGAGAAAGTATTTCTAGCTTGATCTCTTCATTCCTCTTTCAAGGTTCAGAAGAGATCCAAGTTTGAATAGCTTCTTTTCCAAGATAACTACTCAATTGGATGAAGATCGAAAGCTTTCAAGTGAAATCAAGAGAAAAGATAGAAGAAGAATAATGAAAAATCCATCAAATTGCAACAGAGCTTCCTAACCCAATGAAAGGGGTTTAGTTGTTCATAGCTCTAGAAAATGAAAACAAAGATGGAGAATACATCAGCTTTTGAGGAGGAAAGAACTTGGCTAAGAAAGCCGTGACCAGCTTATCCCAAGAGTTCAGGCTATCTTTGGGTTGAGAGTCCAACCACACTCTAGCTCTGTCTCTCACAGCAAATAGGAAAAGCATAAGCCTGTAGACCTCAGGATCAACCCTATTGGTCTTAACAGTATCACAGATCTGCAGAAATTCAGTTAAAAACTGAAAAGGATCTTCGGATGGATGTCCATGAAACTTGTAGTTCTGTTGCATCAGAGAAACTAATTGAGGTTTATGCTCAAAATTGTTTGCTCCAATGGCAGGAATTGAGATGCTTCTTCCATGTAAATTGGAATTAGGTGCAGTAAAGTCACCAAGCATCCTCCTTGCATTATTATTATTTTCGGCTGCCATCTCCTCTTCCTGTTCGAAAATTCCTGTAAGGTTGTCTCTGGATTGTTGTATTTTAGCTTCTCTTAGTTTCCTTTTCAGAGTCCTATCAGGTTCAGGATCTGCTTCAACAAGAATCTTCTTGTCCTTGCTCCTGCTCATATGAAAAAGAAGAAAATAGAAAATAATAGGGATCCTCTTTGCCACAGTAGAGAGAGGTTCCTTTGTGTGAGTAGAAGAAGAAAAGAATGTAATGTAAAGAAGAGAAGAGGAAAAATTCGAACACAGAGAGGGAGGTGGTGTTCAAATTTTTGGATGGGAGAGAAGTTCGAAATTTAATTAAAATAAAAATTAAAATTGAAAGTTAGATTTCGAAAATTAAAGTTGAAATTAAATTAAAATTAAAATAATTAGTTAATTAAAAAGAAATTTTGAAAAAGGAGAGAGGAAATTTTCGAAAATAAGAGAGAGATGATTAGTTAGGTAGTTTTGAAAAAGATATGATTGAAACAAAAAGATAAGATTGATTGAAAAAGTTTTGAAATTTGTTTTTGAAAAAGATATGATTGAAATTTAAAAAGATATAATTGAAAGAAAAAGATAAGATTTGAAAATCAATTTTAAAAAGATAAGAAGTTAGAAAAGATTTTGAAATTGAATTTGAAAAAGATATGACTGAAATTTTAATTTGAAAAAGATTTGAAAAGAAAATTAAAAAGATTTGATTTTGAAAATTAAAGTTGATTACTTGAGTAACAAGAAACTAAAAGATATGATTCTAGAGTTTAAAGATTGAATTTTTCTTAATAAGCAAGTAACAACTTGAAATTTTTCAATCAATCATATTAAATGTTAGTAAAGATTTTGAAAATTAAGAAATAAAATAAAAAAGATTTTGAAAATCAAATTTAAAAAGTTTTTGAAAATATGAAGGTAAAATGAAAAAGATTTGATTTTTGAAAAAGATTTTGAAAAGATAAGATTTTTAAATTGAAAATTTGATTTGATTCATAAGAAACAATTAAATTTAAAAACTTTTTGACTAAATCAAATCATATTTTCGAAAATTTTGAGTAAAATAAGGAAAAGATATATATTTTTTTTATTTTTGAATTTTTAATGAAGAAAGAGAAAAACATGAAAAAGACTCATAACATAAAAATTATGAATCAAAACACACAATGCCTGCAAGAACACTATGATTGTCAAGATGAACACCAAGAACACTTTGAAGATCAAGATGAACATCAAGACTTATTTTTGAAAATTTTTAATGAAAGAAAAACATGCAAGACACCAAACTTAGAAATTTTCAAACTTTAGAAACTAACAACACTACAAGAAAACACGTTTTTTGCCACGCTTTTAAAGCGTGGCGAAAAGCTTAAAAAAGCGTGGCGATAGCTTTTCGCCACGCTTTTTGAGCTACCGCCACCCTTATGAAAGGGTGACCTATCAAAGGGTGGCGGTTGCTCTATCGCCACGCTTTTTGCAGCCTATTGCCACGTTTTTTGTTTGCCACACTTTTTTACAAACTGCCACTTGTAAAAGCGTGGCTATGGGTGGGAAATACGGCCACGCTTTTAAAGCGTGGCGATAGGCATAGATATGGCCACGCTATAAAAGCGTGGCAATAGGGTAGATCTGGCCACGCTTTTCAAGCGTGACAGTAGACCAGATATGGCCACGCTATAAAAGCGTGGCGATAGGGTAGATTTGGCCACGCTTTTCAAGCGTGACAGTAGACCAGATATGGCCACGCTTTTAAAGCGTGGCGAAAGCGTGGTAGTAGAGGAGATTTGGCCACGCTTGAAAAACGTGGCGAAAAAGCTTAGATATAGCCACGCTTTCTAAGCGTGGCAATAAACAGAGATATGGCCATATATGGCCTCATTTTTAAAGGGTGGCGAAAAAGATGGCCAGTAACCTAATTCCCTTTTTAATCTCCATAAATATATAAAACCTAGTATGAATTCATAGATAATTTTATAATTTAGTCAATAACCAATTATCAAGTAATCCAACTTTCATAAAATTGTCACCAAAATAAGTGTGTGATCACATAACAACATACACTAACAAAATACCAAAAGTGAAAATCATAACTACTCATGAATTCCTAATACATGAATTAGAATTCCTAACAACATACACTAAAAATGCATATGAAAAACAAGAAAAGACACAAAACAAGAAAATATAAAGATCAAACAAGAATACTGGCCAAGAACAACTTGAAGATCATGAAGAATGCAATGCATGAAATTTTCGAAGATAATTTTTAGAAAATTATAAAGAAGCAATTGACACCAAACTTAAAACTTGACTCAAGACTCAAACAAGAGACACAAAAATATTTTTGATTTTAAAATTTTGTAAAGTTTTCTTTTTTTTTTGAAAATTAATTGGGAAAAATGAAAAGGAAGAATTTTTTTTTGTATTTTTCGAAAATAAGAAATAAAAAGCATAAAAATAAAATAAAATTACCTAACCTGAGCAACAAGATGAACCGTCAGTTTCGAACAATC
>NC_029787.2:61017693-61029995 GCF_000816755.2 Arachis ipaensis | reverse complement strand
TAAAAACTCAATACGCACGTTCATGATCTTATATCTGTTTCACAACTTCGTACAACTAACCAGCAAGTGCACTGGGTCGTCCAAGTAAGAAACCTTACGTGAGTAAGGGTCGATCCCACAGAGATTGTCGGCTTGAAGCAAGCTATGGTCACCTTGTAAATCTCAGTCAGGTGGATTACATTGTATTAAGAAATTATAGTGGATGAAAATAAATAAAATATAAAATAGGATCGTGGTACTTATGTAATTCATTGGTGAGAATTTTAGATAAGTGTGTAGAGATGCTTTCGTTGCTCTGATCTCTGCTTTCCTGCTGTCTTCATCCAATCCTTCCTACTCCTTTCCATGGCAAGCTTTATGTACGGCATCACCATTGTCAATGGCTACATCCCATCCTCCTGTGAAAATGGTCCAATGCGCTGTCACTGCATGGCTAATCATCTGGAGGTTCTCGATCATACTAGAATAGGATTCACCCTCCTTTTGTGTCTGTCACTACGCCCAATACTCGCGAGTTTGAAGTTCGTCACAGCCATCCCTTCCCGGATCCTACTCGGAATACAACAGACAAGATTTAGACTTTCTGGATCTCAGGAATGGCCATCCATGGGTTCTAACTTATACCACGAAGACACTAGTAACTCGGACTCGTCCCCTATATTAGATATCCAAGAGATATCCATTCAGTCTAAGGTAGAACGGAAGTGGTTGTCAGGCACGCGTTCATAAGTTGAGAATGATGATGACTGTCACAATCATCACATCCATCATATTGAAGTGCGAATGAATATCTTAGAAGCGGAATACGTTGAATTGAATAGAAAAACAGTAGTACTTTGCATTAATTCTTGAGGAACAGCAGAGCTCCACACCTTAAGCTATGGTGTGTAGAAACTCTACCATTTAAAATACATAAGTGATAAGGTCCAGGCATGGCCGAATGGCCAGCCACCCTAAAGGTCTAAGATAGCATAAAACTAATCAAAGATCCTCTACAAAGATAGTAAAAAGTCTTATTTATACTAAACTAGTTACTAGGGTTTACAGAAATGAGTAAATGATGCAGAAATCTACTTCCAGGGCCCACTTGGTGTGTGCTTGGGCTGAGCTTAAAGTTTACACGTGGAGAGGTCATTCTTGGAGTTGAACGCTAGTTTGTAACGTGTTTCTGGCGTTGAACTCCACTTTGCAACTTGTTTCTGGCGCTGAACGCCAGACTACAACATGGAACTGGAGTTCAACGCCAGTTTGCGTCATCTAAACTCAGGCAAAGTATGGACTATTATATATTTCTGGAAAGCTCTGGATGTCTACTTTCCAACTTAATTGAAAGCGTGCCATTTGGAGTTCTGTAGCTCCAGAAAATCTACTTTGAGTGCAGGGAGGTCAGAATCCATCAACATCTGCAGTCCTTCTTCAACCTCTGAATATGATTTTTGCTCAGGTCCCTCAATTTCAGCCAGAAAATACCTCAAATCACAGAAAAACACACAAACTCATAGTAAAGTCCAGAAATGTGAATTTTAATTAAAAACTAATAAAAATATAATGAAAACTAATCAAATCATACTAAAAACATACTAAAAACAATGCCAAAAAGCGTATAAATTATCCGCTCATCATCATCTCTGCGTGTTCCCTGGCTCTAATATGCTTTTTTGGGCCGAATACTGGGTCAAAACAAGGCCCAAAATCACCCCCAGCGAATTCCACAGATTCTGCAGATCGCGTACGTCACGCGATCGCGTTATCCAGCGTTTTGCCTTGCCACGCGTGCGCGTCGTCCTCGCCTTCACGTCACTTGTGCAGTTTCCAATCCGCACGGTCGCGTGAGCCATGCGTCCGCGTCACTTCTCGCTGGTCATCTCCTTAATTTCTTGTGTTCCTTCCATTTTTGCAAGCTTCCTTTCTAATCTCCAAGTCATTTATGCCCTATAAAGCCTGAAACACTTAACACACAGATCACGGCATCGAATGGAATAAAGGAAAATTAAAATACAAAACTAAAAGTCTCTATGAAGGAAGTTTTCACCCATGAAGTATTTTTAGGGAGGAATTATAAATGCATGCTAATCATATGAATAAGTGGGTAAAGATTTGATAAAACCGCACAATTAAGCACAATATAAACCATAAAATAATGGTTTATCAACCTCCCCACACTTAGATATTAGCATGTCCTCATGCTTAGTTGAAGGAGATTAAATAAATGAGAAGGAACATGTAAAACTCATGCAATGCAATGCAACCTATATTTGTGAATGCAACTATATGATTTTTGTCCACTTGGTCAAAAGTAAATAAGCTCTTCAAGACAGTCACGGATCAAATTCCACTAATTCAATTCTTATACAGTAAGAACAGATAAAAATGCAATAAGGTAGCTCATGAAAGCAGGGAACATAGAATTTAAGCATTGAACCCTCACTGATGATGTATGTATGTTCTAATCTCTCTAGTGTATAGGGTAATCACTCTATCCTTCTCTAATCATGCTTTCTAGTTTTTGTTTTTCACCTAACCAATCAACAACATTTAATATACCAATGGAAACATCATGAGGTGTTTTCAAGGTTGTAACGGGGCCAAGGTAAGGGTACGGGCATATATATGGCTAAGTAAGATTATAAATTGAATCTTTAATTAACCCAAGCTTTCACCTAACACACATATATAAATTCTATATAACTTAAATTTCATACCTAGCTACCCAAAATTTCTCTTTCACATTCCATGCTCATGTATCAACTTTTATTTTAAGGTTATCATATATGCATTGATCCTTGAATTTTTAACTTAGCATTGGGGTAATTTTGTCCCCTTATTTATTTATTGACTATTTTTGGATTTTTTTTAAACATAAACATAAAAATAAACATAGGTTATCAATGCACATAGATTTTTTATTCTTATAGTTTCACATGAGTAGGTACCCAAATTTCCATTATATCATCATGACACATTCCCTCATTATCTTTTGTTCCCACAATTTCTCATACTTAATTAACACACACAATTCTATCTTAAGCCAACCAAGGATTCAATTGGGATATATAATTGTTTTTCCGCTTAAGGCTAGTAATGTGGTAAAATGCAGAACAAATGGGATTTAAAGGCTCAAAGTGGCTAATAAAGGTAATTGAAAGGGTAGCTTAATTTGGATAAGTGAGCTAAACAAATAATGGCCTCAATCATATGGCAGGCATATAAATATATTAAACATTGGACATATAGGATGAAACAAAATTTAGATTACAATCATAGAGAAGTAAACACACAAAAATAAAATAATTATGGTTAAATAATGTAACCATGTATAAAGGCTCAAATCTCACAGGTTGTGTGTTCTTTAGCTCAAAAACCATGTTCCAAATATAACATCAAGCAAATTTAATATAAAAGTTTAGATTAAAATTAGTGAAATTTGTTCTAAAAATAGGGTCTTAGAAGAAATTACTGTCTTTTCAATCAAGTAGAACATGCATGTAACTAATCTATTACTATGCAATTTATCTTATTCTATAAAAGAAAAACTAACTAAATATCCTATTTTATTGGTGTTAGGGAAGAGAAATTACCTCCGGAAGTCAGGTACTGACCGACCTCCCCACACATAAGGCTGGTAGCAGTATCTCCACAGTCGGGACCGTCATGGCTCCATGTGCTGGTAAAGGAAGTGGAGTCCGGGGTGTGTGAGTCCTTGAAATTTTCCATAATCAGCTCCTTGAGGTATGTGAATTGGCACTTGTTACGGCACTCTCTAAGCTTTGCTTTCTGTTCCTGCCGATCCAACCTTTCAAGAATCTGATGGAGCAGTTGGTTGGTTGTAGGTGCTTGTAGTGTTGAAGGAGGAATGTCTTCAGCCGGTTCAGTAGGCTGGCTTGTAGTGACTGCTGGAGGTCTGATATATTTCCCGTTAGGGACATACTGATCATCCCGTGGAAGCATGGCTTTGGTGTCCCCAGCTCTGTAGGAGATTCTGGCTACTGAGACAAGATCTGAGACCAGGGCGGGAAAGGGTAAGTTGCCCGCAATTTGTACGTGTCCCATAGCATTCTGGATGTGTCTTGGTAGGTTCAGAGGTTGATCTGTAAGGATGCACCATAGTAGAACGGCCATGTCTGCAGTAAAGGAGGACTCGTGAGTGCTCGGAAAGACGTAATGGGACATAATCTGTGCCCATGCGTGAGCCTCCAAGGTAAGTGCAGAAGCCAATATTCCCTTAGGATGGGAACGATGGTATCCGTAGATCCATCTGCTGCCAGGTAGGGCGATAACTCTGAGAACAGCGTCCCAGTCAAATTGGTACATCTGGCGCTTGAGTGCGGCTTCTTGAAATGCGTCCAATCCTTCTGGAGCAGGGGGAAGATCTAAAGCTCATTGAATGGCCTCCTCTGTAATGGGGACTTGCTTCTGTCGGACATAGACAGACTGCAGGGTTGGCAGGTGGAAATTGGAGTAGAACTCAACTACCCAGGAAAGATTAACCTGCCGTGGTTATCTCTGTAGGAAACCCCATTGTCTTCGTTCGATTTGCGGCTCAACAAAGGTAGCAATATTGGGCGGGAGGATAAGAAGGTATTCGTTGTTGTAACTCTGTTCTGCCAGGATGGGGAACATCTGCTCACAGTAGCGATTGGGAAATCGCGCAGTGTCCTTTGCTGGGAAGGCTTTCTCTTTTTCATCAACCTTTATAATCCTCTTAATTCTTTTTGTTGAGGGCTTTACTACAGTTGAAGAAGGCTCTACCACTAATGCTCTTTTTGTTCCTCTCCTTGCTGGTGGTTTGGGAGTAGCTTTCTCTTTTCCTTTCTTGGTGGCCATACTGAAAAGGGAAAAAAGAAAGTAACTTTGAATTCAAAGGGATAGAGTAAGGAAGAGGATGGTATAGGTGATAATCAATGCACAGGAAAGAAGGATGTCGTTAACACAAGGTCATGACTACATGTGAAAAGTTCATCAAATGAAATAAAGTAAGTGCATTTTTTTGGTAATTAGATGCAAGATGTTTATTGGCATGCTGGCAAAGGCATGAGTAGCATAGATCAAGAATTAATTACTTAAATATGTTATCACTCGTAAAAAACTGGCCATCACATTTGTATTGACAATTATCTTCAATGAATAAAATATGAAAGGGTTTTGTGAAAAACAGGCATTAGAATAGTAGAATGGAATAATCTAGAAAAATGCATAATGCCATATGGGTTTTTTCACAAACATATAGCATGCATGATGAATAAGCTATTGAAATTGTTAAATTGAACATGCAAGCAACCCTTAAAAGTTAATATATAATTGCCAAACAATTTTGCAACAATCCACAAGCATATAATAAAAACAATGACCCAAATAAATTTCTAAAACCAATTAAAAGAAAAAGAAAGAAAAAGAAAACATGGATAAGGAAAGTAAAAAGAAAAAAAAAGTAGAAAACATTAAAATAAGAAGGATAATAAAAAAGTAAGGAAGGAAGAAGAAAAGAAAAACCTTGATAATGGTGGTGAGAGAGAAAGTAGAAAGTGAGAAAGAAGGAAGTAGGAAGGAAAGGGGAAGAAAATAATGAGGAGGGAAAAGAAAAAGTAGGATTTGGGGAAGAGAAAGATGATATTTGGCAAATTAGGATAAGCTGTGCGGCACAAGCGACGCGGACGTGTGGGGTACGCGTTCGCACGGATGGCGCTTAAATGAATCGACGCGGTCGCGTCGGTCACGCAGACGCGTGACACGTTTTGTGCTACTGGCGCGAGGGCAGCCTCGCGCTCGCACAACTCTCTGTTCAGAACTCGTTATTTCCAAATTCCAAGGTGACGCAGTCACGTGGTTGACGCGATCGCGTGAGTGGCTATTATTGGGATATGACGCAGACCATGCGTCCGCGTGGTAAGGCTTGTGCGTCTAGCACCAGTCCAGCACCACTTTAGCACAACTTTCGGTCGTGCACCCTTTCTTACGTCAATTTTCAGGCCACGCGTCCGCGTGGGTGATGCGGACGCGTGGGAGGCATGTTTCCCATGTGACACGGACGCGTCAGCAACGCAGTCACGTGGGGTGATTTGTGCCAAAGGCACGCCTCCAGCCACGCTCCTGCGTGATTCTCTTTTCGATTTATTTGCTTTCGTACTATCCTGCGACGCGGACGCGTCGGCGACGCTGTCGCGTCGCGACCCAATCTTTCTTTTTTTTTATGCAAAATGCAGATGAAGATGCAAACTAAATGTGCTAATATCGAGAAGAGTTATTGAAAAACAAAACTTAAGAAGAAGGAAAGGAACGATCATACCATGGTGGGTTGTCTCCCACCTAGCACTTTGCTTTAACGTCCGTAAGTTGGACGCTCCACTAGCTCAGTCTTCAGCTATAGGTGGATCTTCCAAGAGGAAGAACTCGAGTTCCTTGTTTTTCTTCAGCTTCTCGCCATGATATAGCTTTAAATGATGTCCATTAACTTTGATGAATTCAGAGCTTGAAGGATGACTTAGGTGAAAAACTCCGTACGACTCAGCCTTCTCTACTCTATATAGACCTTCCTATCTTGATCTCAACTTGCCTGGCATTAGCCTCAGTCTAGATTTGTAAAGGAGGACTAAGTCCCCAGGTTGGAACTCTCTCCTCTTGATGAGCTTATCATGTACAGCCTTCATCTTTTCCTTGTACAACCTTGAGTTCTCATAAGCTTCTAAGCGAAGGCTTTCCAATTCTTGCAGTAGTTGCAACTTCTTTCAGCTCCGGCTTTCTCAAATCCCATGTTGCAGTCCTTTACTGCCCAAAAGGCTTTGTGCTCTACTTCAACTGGGAGGTGACAGGCTTTTCCATAAACTAAGCAGAAGGGGCTCATCCCAATGGGTGTCTTGTATGCAGTTCTGTATGCCCAGAGTGGATCTTGTAGCCTGGTGCTCCAGTCTCTTCAATGAGGTTTGACTATCTTCTGCAATATACGCTTTATCTCTCTGTTTGACACCTCGGCTTGCCCATTAGTCTGAGGGTGGTAGGCTGTTGCTACTTTATGAATTATCCCATGCTTCTTCAGTAATCCTGTTAGTCTCCTGTTACAAAAATGGGTGCCTTGATCGCTCACGATTGCTCGTGGTGATCCAAAGCGACAAATAATATGGTTTCTAACAAAGGAAACAATAGTGTTAGCATCATCAGTGTGGGTAGGAATTGCTTCCACCCATTTAGAAACGTAATCTACCGCTAACAATATATAAAAGTAACCATTAGAATTTGGAAATGGACCCATGAAGTTAATGCCCCAAACATCAAAAATTTCACAGAAAAGCATAATTTGTTGAGGCATCTCATCCCTCTTAGATATATTACCAAATTTTTGGCATGGAAAACAAGATTTACAAAATTCAGTAGTGTCTCTAAAGAGAGTAGGCCACCAGAATCCACAGTCTAAAATTTTTCTAGCTATTCTTTGAGGGCCAAAATGTCCTCCACTCTCAGATGAGTGGCAGGCCTGCAAAATGGACTGGAATTCTGATTGAGGCACACACCGTCTAGTTACCTGGTCAGCGCCATATCTCCATAAATACGGTTCAACCCATATATAATATTTAAACTCGCTTTTCAGCTTGTCTCTTTGATGCTTAGTAAAGTTTGGAGGAAAAGTGCGGCTAACTAGATAATTAGCTACAAGTGCATACCAAGGGACTACCTCAGGTACTTCTTGTAGGTTATCAAAAGGGAAATTATCAGCTATAGGAGTGGAGTTATCCGTAATGTGCTCAAGGCGACTCAAGTGGTCTGCCACTAGATTCTGGTTACCACTCCTATCCTTAATTTCTAAATCAAATTCTTGTAGTAGCAGTATCCAACGTATAAGACTTGGTTTGGATTCTTTTTTAGCTAATAAATACTTTAGAGCTGCGTGGTCCGAGTACACTACTACTTTCGTACCAAGTAAATAGGCTCGGAATTTATCCAGAGCAAAAACAATAGCAAGAAGCTCTTTCTCAGTAGTAGTGAAATTAGACTGAGCGGTGTCTAAAGTCTTAGACGCATAAGCAATTACAAAGGGGTCCTCACCTTCACGTTGAGCCAGCGCTGCTCCTACTGCATGGTTGGAAGCATCGCACATGATCTCAAATGGCTGGCTCCAGTCAGGTCCTCTCAGAATTGGAGCTTGAGTCAGGGCAGTCTTCAGCTTATCAAACATGTGTTTGCAATCCTCACTGAACTCGAACTCAATATCTTTCTGCAGTAGTCTGGATAAGGGAAGTGCTACCTTACTAAAGTCCTTAATGAGTCTCCGGTAAAAACCTGCATGGCCAAGGAACGAACAGACTTCCCTCACAGAGGAGGGGTAAGGTAAACTAGAAATAACATCCACCTTTGCCGGATCTACAGAAATTCCAGTATTGGACACAACATGTCCTAGTACAATACCTTGTCTTACCATAAAGTGACACTTTTTAAAATTCAATACAAGGTTTGTACTGACACATCTATCTAATACTCTAGATAAACTATCCAAGCAAAGGCTAAATGAATCACCATAAACGCTAAAATCATCCATAAAAACCTCCATACAGTCCTCAATAAGGTTAGAGAAAGGACTCATCATACACCTTTGGAAAGTAGCTGGTGCATTGCACAAGCCAAAGGGCATTCTCTTGTAAGCATAAGTCACAAAAGGACATGTAAAAGTGGTCTTCTCATGAACTTCAGGAGCTATATGAATCTGGAAATAACCTGTGTAACCATGTAAAAAGAAATATTGTGATTTACCTGACAGGCGATCCAGCATTTGATCAATGAATGGAAGAGGATATTGGTCCTTACGAGTGGCCTGGTTTAGGCGCCTGTAATCAATGCAGACCCTCCAGGCGTTCTGTACTCTGGTTACTATGAGCTTCCATGCTCATTCTTCACTGTAGTGACTCCAGAATTCTTGGGCACCATTTGTACTGGGCTTACCCATTCACTGTCTGAGATGGGGTAGATGATATTTGCCTCCAGTAGTCTGGTCACTTCCTTCTTAACAACCTCTAAGAGAGTGGGGTTCAGTCTTCTCTGGGGTTGACGAACAGGCCTTGCTCCCTCTTCTAAAAATATTCTATGTTCACAAACTTGAGGGTTGATGCCTACTATGTCTGCCAAACTCCACCCAATTGCCTTCTTGTGCCTCCTCAGCACACTGAATAACTGCTCTTCTTGTTGAGAAGTGAGTTCCCTTGCAATGATAACTGAAAACTTCTTCTTGTCCTCAAGGTAAGCATATTTGAGGTGTGGAGGGAGGGGTTTCAATTCTAACTTCTGCTCATGGTCAGGCTCTAGATTGTTTGGAGCTGGTGACAATGGTAAAGTACTTTCATTGTCCCTAGAAAGTGTCCCCACACTCGGACCTTGTCCTATGTACTTCTCTTCGAACTCCTCCTGGTGAACTTCAGCCACAGTTTCATCTATGATGTCACACTGGAAGATAGAATGATCTTCCGGAGGGTGCTTCATAACTCTATTTAGATTGAAGCTTACTACTCAGCCGTCTATTTCAAAAGAGTATGTTCCTGAAAAAGCATCCAATTTGAACTTCGAGGTCCTCAGGAATGGTCTTCCGAGTAGGATTGATGATGGCTTCTCTGAGTCATTTTGGGGCATCTCTATGATATAAAAATCAATGGGAAATATGAGCCCCTCAATGCCCACTAATACATCTTCAGCAACTCCAACCACTGTAATAATGCTTTTATCTACTAACACAAAACGAGCTGCCGACCTTTTTAAGGGAGGGAGCCTCAAAATATCACATATAGACAAAGGCATTATACTCACACATGCTCCTAAATCACACATGCAGTCAGAAAATACCACACCACCAATAGTACAATTAATCATACATGGACCTGGATCACTACACTTTTCAGGTATACCTCCCATTAAAGTAGATATAGAACTACCTAAAGGAATGGTTTCTAATTCATTAATTTTGTCTTTATGTATACATAAATCTTTTAGAAACTTTGCGTATTTAGGTACCTGCTGAATAACATCAAAAAGGGGAACAGTTACCTCAACCTTTTTGAATATTTCTACCATTTTGGGATCAGGTTCCAACTGCCTCCTGGGCTTCCTTGCATGTTGTGAAAATGGAATAGGAATAGCGTTTTCTGCAGTGTCTGCGCCCTTTGGTGCTTCTTCCTGTGATTGAGCTTCTTCTTCTTCAGCCATGTCCTGTATGTCCTCTTCCTCCTCAACATCTTCTATTTCCACTACCTCTTCAGCTGAGGCGTGTTCTGGTTGGTTTGGCTCCTCCTGATTCCTCTCTTGCAATGTGGTTCCGGACCTTAGGGTGATGGCATTGATGCCACCCTTTGGATTGGGTAATGGTTGAGAGGTGATTCCACTGGAGCTCAAAGGCTGGTTATTGGAGTTATTCAGTGATCCAATCTGTGAGACAAGAGCTTGCAAGGTAGAGTTTAGACCATTTAGAGTAGAAGTAAGGTTGTTTTCCATGGCCTGCTGTCTCTGATCAATAGATTGTAGTAACTCATCATTAGAAGATGAAGAGGGATAAGTGATCTGAGAGGTCTGCTGTTGGTTATTCTGTGGTCTTTGGGATTGCCTCAGGTGAGGTGCTCTGTAAGGCTGGTTCTGGTTCTCCTGCCTATTGTTGTTATTATTCCACCTCTGATTTTCCAGATTATCTCTGCCTCCTCTGTTATAGTTGTCCCTCCAACTCTGATTAGAATTATCTCTACAACCTTGGTTGGAATTGTCCTGCCATCCTTGGTTGTAACTGCCACCTTGATTGTATCCTTGATTGGGGCGGTCATAGAAGTTATGAGTGGCTGCCACAATGTTGTCTTCCTTCTGAAGCTTCGGACATTCATCAGTATAATTGCTATAATCAGCACAGATCCCGTATACTCTTTGTGGAACCAACTATTGGCTTTGTTGTGGTGGAGAAGGTTGAGCTTGCTGAGCTTGTTGTTGATTCAACTGCATCTGCCTCAGTAAGTTGGTCATCCCGCATAAACTCTGAGTCAGAGAAGTAGTCTCTTTGTTAGAAGATACCTCTGCAACAGCTTTTGACCAGCTTTGTTTCTGCCTGTGATTCCGAGTATATTCAGCTAAGTCGCTGATCAATTGCCATGCCTCATCAGTGGTCTTGTACTTTTTCATAGACCCATTGCTGACACTTTCCAATGTGGTCTTATCTTGAGGCCTCATGCCCTGTGTGACGTAGCCGAGCAATACTATCTTGTCAATCATATGGTGTGGGCATGCTTCCAGAAGATTGTTAAAGCGCTCCTAATATTCATAGAGAGTCTCGAATTCGTCCTGGACAATCATGGAAATGTCTTTCCTCAGTTTATCAGCAACTTTAGCTGGAAAGAAATTTTCCAAAAATTCTCTTCTAAGTGTATCCCAGTCAAAAACAGTTGCTGCGGGTTGAGTGTAGTACCACTCTCTCACCTTTCCCTCAAGAGAGAACGGAAAAGCTTTCAACAAAATAGAAGTTTCATCTGCACCATCACGCCTGACAGTAGAACAGGCTGCTTGGAAATCTCTAAGGTGCTTGATAGGCTTTTGAGCAGGTAAGCCATGAAACTTAGGCATCAAGTTGAGCAGTGCAGTCTTTATTTCAAAATCTGTAGCCACCGCTGGGTGATGCGCTTGAAACGGTTGCATTGTGAAATCAGGGGCTCCAGCCTCCTGGATAGTAATTCTCCTAGGTGCTACCATGTCACCTGCATGTAAATCAACCGAATCAGCAGAAAGGGAGCTTGTTTCTTCCTCAAGTGACGCTTCAGATTCGCCCTCAGAGAAGACTAATCGACACCAAGCTTGTGATGCACAGAAACTTGTCTCTCAACAAATTTTCTTCGGCAAGTATACCAAATTGTCGTCAAGTAAAAACTCAAAGTAGAATGAGGTCGAATCCCACAGGGATTGATTGGTCAAGCAACTTTAATTGGAAGAATGTTCTAGTTGAGCTAAGCAGAAAGTCAGTTGAGAATTGCAGGAAATTAAATGGCAGGAAAGTAAATAGCAGAAAATAAATGACGGGAAGTAAATTGAAGAATCTTAAATGGAAAGGGAAGTTTAGCAAGAAAGTAAATGGCAATAAGTAAAGAAAATGGGTAAGATCAGAAATGGGGAATTCATTGGGCTTAGGAGATGTTGCATTCTCCGGATCAAGTTCAATTTCATCTCTTCCTCAATCAATGCATTCATTGATCTCCTTGGCAATCTTAAGTGATTGAATTCCAATTCCTTAGTAATTCAATCTCTCAAATCAGATCAATAGCCAATTCCTTGGTCTAATTGCTCATGAGAAGAGATGAAGTGTG